>NW_006198322.1:921201-953919 GCF_000334495.1 Tupaia belangeri chinensis | reverse complement strand
TCTTCCAAAGAAGTTGGATCGCGCATGGTGACCACAGTTCCACTCCCTGGCCTGGTCCACCAGGTACAGGCCAGGCACAGCGCGAGTGCCCAGGGTCTGATGAGCCGGAGGACTGGAGAAGGGGGACCACGCGTGGCCAGACCCCATGGGGGTGCTTCTCTCACTCTTTCTCTCTCCCACCACGATGTGTGTGTACACACTTGATTGTGAATAAAGAAAGAGAAATTGATTTTATTTTTAAAAGACAATCTGGTAACAGTCCACAGTGATGTGCAGAATGGACTAGCAGAGGTGGTCCCCTGGGGCGTGTCACGGGCACATGAGAAAATGCGTAGCACCGTCCCTAAGCTATGTGTTCTGGAAGTGAGGAGGGAAGGTTCCTGCCTTGGAATATCACAGGACGGTTGCAAGTGGGTGTCAGGAGCTGAGGGATGTTTCTGCCTTGGGCAGTTTCGTGGACGGAAGGGCCACTCCCTAAGAGAGCCCCCCGAGTTTGAATGTTCTCCACTGCCCTTGCTCGCAGGACCATACATCTTGATTTGGATTAGAAATGAATAATGCTGGGGCCAGCAGGTGGTATGGTGGTTAAGGCACTGGATTCCCATGTGGCCGACCACAGTTCGAGTCCCAGGCCCAGTGGCTTGAAAGTCATGTTGGGTGCATGTGCGTGTGTGCCCAAAAGCCCAGGAGGAGAATGGCGGAGAAAGGATTGCGGCATGGCTATCTCCCCTGAAGGGTGATTTCTCACGTTCCCTCTTTCTATCTCTCTCTGGTGAATACACAAGCCCTGTGCCAAAACCCTAAAAAAAGAGAAAGAAATAAATAATGCTATATATGGGATGAACATGCTATTACGGCATATTTCTCACAGTTTGGAATGCCACAGCCACTTCCCATGTTTAAATTTTTTCTACATTATAAGTCTAAATGGAAAGCAAAACTTATCACTTCTACAGAAGCTGAAAATACCAAATTCTTGTTCCCTCAGCCCCCTTCCAGTTGGGCACAGGCAGGTGCCCTGGACTCAGCCAACCAGACACTTCCATTCTGGACTTTAAAGACTTGGTGACAGGGGCCAGCAGATGGTGTGGTAGTTGGGGTGCTGGGTTCCCACATGACCAACCATGGTTCAAGTCCCAGACCCAGAGGCTTGAAAATCACTCCAGGCATATTTGTGGTGTGTGTGTGTGTGTGTGTGTATGTGTACCCAAAATTCCAAAAGGAGAGTTGGGGACAAGGGTTTGTGGAGTGGCCATATCCCCGGTGTGGGGGTTGATTTCTCACTTTCCCTCTCTGGTGAGTGTATGCACCCTATGACAAAAACCTAAAAAAAAAAAAAAAAAGACCTTGGTGACACAAAGCAGCCAGGGCCACGAGACTGGCCGAGCTGGTGGCGGCAGGATCACAGAGTTTCCAGGGCTCAGGGCAGCAATGTCTGCAGTGTCCCCTGCATCTGGGAGCAGCGTTACAATGGTGGCAGCACCTTCCCACAGCCCTGGGGCTCCCGCATCATTCAAACAGCCTCCAGCCTCGCCTCCAGCCCTCCAGCAAATCTGTCAGCAGCCACACACAGAACCTTTCAAAACGTATTTCCCTAAATTAGCCCAAATTGGTTTCCGTTGCTCGCAATAAAAAACTAGTAATTGTAGACATTGCGGCCAGGAGTGGCTGCGGGCAACAGAGCCTCAGGGAAGGGAGGAATTTAGGCAGGCGTGGGGAGAAGGCTAGGAACTCCATGCAGTATTAAGGGAGGGGATTCGGCCGTCTGCGTGTGTGGAGGGAAACAGTAGATTCGTGGCCACCTCTGTCCTTGAGAGAAGGGCTGACTAAAGACAAGGGTGCTGGGGAGGCCCCCGAAGACCTTATACCCTAAACTCTGGGACTGTGAGCAGAGTGAGGCATGGGGCCCATGATGTTACCGCACATAGTAGGAGACTTTGCAGCTGTGGTACAGGTGCTAACCACAGGCTTACCCCGATGGGCCCAGCACCCTGCAAAGCAGAGCATAAGGCAGAGCCAGGAAGGGCTGAAGCACAAGAAGGGTTTGATGTGACGTGGCTAACACAGAGGACCTCAGTCCTGCGACCACAGAAACTGAGTTCTGGCAGCCACGTGGATGAACCCGAGAGTGGATTCTTCCCCACAGCTTCCAAAACGGTGCAGCCCTGCCCGTCCAGCGGTGGTCCAACTTCATGAGCCCCGAAACAGTGAATCCAGTCTCCAAATATCACACTTCTAACCTACAATCTGCAAGTGGCCAGTGGGTGTTGTTGTAGGCCACAAGTTTGTGGTTTGTTATGCAGAAATAGGAATGCGGTTCGGAGGAGGCCTCTGTCAGAAGGGAAATGAAAAGCTTCAAGAATGAAGACTATGGGACTGAGCCAGCAGGCAGTGAGGTGGTTAAGCACTGGACCCCACATGACTGACTATATAGTTCGAGTCCAGACCTGGCAGCTTGAAAAACATGCCGGGTTCATGTGCATGCATGCCCAAAATCCCAAGTGGAGATACAGGAGAAGGGACTGAGGCATGGTCATTCCCCCCAAGGGGTGACTTCTCACTTTCCCTTTCTCACTGTCTCTGTCTCTCTCAGATGAGCACACACATTCTATGAGGAAAACATAGAAATGAAATGAAAACATAGAAAAGAAAAAGACTATGGGGTGGGTGGCTCCTTCTAGTGGCCATGGCCAGCTAGAAGAATGAGTAAAAGCTCTGAATCTGGAATTCTTGGTCTACTGGACTGAACATGGCAGCAGCAATGACCAGCCTCAGACGTCACACAGCACCCATGGAGAGGAGGGCCCTTTCTCCTCCCTGAAATGCATCTGGATTCATTTCCATGCTCACCCTGCTTCTACCAGCCCAACCCTCTCTGGACTCACCATCTACACAGACTTAGTGTCAGAGAGAACACGGCTTCTGAGGAATCCATTTTTCTGCAAATGAAGTTTTTAAATGGTCAGTGGTCTTCGTCCATTAGTTCACCATGTACCATAGCACCCAGGGGCAGCGGGCCTTACAGAAAGGTGTGTTCGCCCACTGAAGAATCAGTTACAACACCATGGAGGCAGCCCCTTGTGAGGTTAGTACAGAACTGCCCTACAGTTAGGACTCAGGTCAGCAACCAGTGTGTGGCAGAAGCCAAGGGGCGGGTGAGAAATGCTGCTCATTGTCATAACGAATGACCCTCTCAGAAGGTTTTCTTCCCATCCCTGCAATGCTAGCCCTTTGACTGAAAGTTTTAGTCTCAAGAAGACTGCTTCCATCAGGAGGTACAACAGTAGTTACAAAGACTTGGCCACCTCAAAAACGTGGCCATTTCAGCACCTCACGCTGTGGTTATAACAGAGCTGCTAAGTAACACAGGCAGAGAGGACTACAATTGGAGCCTCAGAAACTTGGAGGTCATTGGAATACCTAGTTCCGGCCACAATAGTGCAGAAACTAGAAAAAAACATACAATCCGCCAAATGACCAGAAAACAGCACAGAGGCATAAGAAATATGAGAAACCAAGGAAATGTTTCTCCCCCAAGGGAAAAGAACAATTCCTTATCATCCACAGACAGTACAATGGAACTTGTGGAAATGTCAGATAAACAATTCAGAATATTCATAGTGACAAAACTAAGTGAGATGCAAGAAAAAAGAGACAACAAACCCCAGAAGATGCAATAGAAAAGAGACAAGAAGCTCCAGGAGATGAGGAAGTTCTTCCACTACTTGAAAGAAGAATTAGACACCATAAACAAGAATCAAACAGAACTGTTAGAGCCGCAGGCTGTAATACAGGAAATCAAAACCTCCCTCAAAACAACTGAAGCAGATTAGATCATGCAGAAGATCAAATCTCAGATGTAGAAGACAAAACGTCTGACCTAGAAAAAAATCACTAAGGAGACTGAAAAAATAACTAAAAAAAATTAGGACAATATATAAGAAATACTAGATACCACTAAATACCTAAACATCTGAATAGGTATCCCAAAAGGTGAAGAAACTAATAAGAGCATTGATAATCTATTCCACTAAATCCTGGAAGAAAAATTTCCAACTTGAGAGAAGCACTCAAACAAGATATACAAAGGATCCCAAATGGAATCAATTCAAGAAGATCCTCTCCACAGCACACCGTAGCCAAACTGGCCAAAATCACAGATAAAGACAAGATACTAAAACTGGCAAGAGAGAAACATTAAGTTACTTACAAAGGTTATCCCATCAGGCTAACTTCAGATCTCTCACCAGAAACAATGCAAGCAAGGAAAGAATGGGAAGATGTATTCTAAGTGTTAAGAGAGAAACAATTTTGACCAAGATTACTATACTTGGCAAGATTATCCTTCAAATGGAAAGGAAAGATAAAAACATTCTCAGATAAACAAAACCTGAAAGAATTTACCAACACCAGGCCATTTCTTCAAAAAGTTCTGACGAAAGTGATATACCAGAAAAACTAAAAAGAGATGTACAGAGATAAGAGAACAAAAAAACGACCAAGAAAATGACCAACTTAATGGCAGACACGAGCCCGTAAATATCAATAATAACATTGAATGTTAATGGATTAAATTCTCTAACTGGGAGACACAGATTGGATGAATGGATTAAAAAAATAAAAACAAAAGCTCTCTATCTGTTGTTGCCTACAAGAAATGCACCTCATAGATAAAAACATACACATTGAATGTTAATGGATTAAATTCTCTAACTGGGAGACACAGATTGGATGAATGGATTAAAAAAATAAAAACAAAAGCTCTCTATCTGTTGTTGCCTACAAGAAATGCACCTCATAGATAAAAACATACACAGACTTGGGACCAGCAGTTGGCATAATGGCTATGTCACTGGATTCCCATGTAGTCAACTGGGATTCACTGCGGTTCAAGTTCCGGACCCGGTGGCTTAAACTCACGCCAGGCAAGTGTACGTGCGTGCCCTAGATCCAAGACAAGAATGGAGGATAAGGGATTGCTATTCCCCCTGTGGGGGTGGTTTCTCACTCTCTGTCTCTCTCTGTCTTTCTGGTGAATGCACACGCCCTATAACTGTCCATTTTCTCCACTCCTTTTCAGTATAGTGCTAGAAATCCTAGCCAATGCAATCAGAAAAGAGAATGAAATAAAAGGCATTCAGCTATAGAAAGAAGAGGTGAAATTATCTCTATTTGCAGATGGCATGATTGTATACATAGAAGACCTAAGAGTATCCATGAAAAAACTCTAGAAGTAGTAAGTGAATACAGTAAAATAGCAGGATACAAAATCAACATACAAAAATTTATAGCATTTCTATATATGAAAAAAAAGCAGACAGGTAGAACTGAAGAAAGGAATCCCATTTACCATAGCCACAAAAAATGCAAGATATCTAGGAATAAATCTAACCAAAGAAATCAAAGACCTCTGCCAGGAAAACTATGAAAATCTGAAAAAAGAAATTGAAAATGATACAAGAAAGTGGAAGGATATCCCAAGTTCCTGAATTGGAAGAATTAATATCATCAAAATGGCAATTCTAACCAAATTAACTTATATATTTAATGCAATCCCAATCAAATTACCAGATTTACAGGTTGGAAAAGACAATCATAGGATTTGTCTGGAATCATAAAAGACCCTGTATTGCCAAAGCAATTCTGTGCAAGAAGAGTGGAGGCATCTCTCTCCTGACCCCCAAAATATATCGCAAAGCTGTGATAATCAAAACAGCATGGTACTGGCACAAAAACAGACACATGAACCAATGGAACAGAATAGAGATCCCAGAAATAAACTCCAAAACACACAGTCAACTGACTTTTGACAAAAGGTATCAGTCAATCAAGTGGGAAAAGGAAAACTTCTTTAGCAAATGCTGCTGGAAAAATTGCAGAAAGACAGATTAACAAAAAATAACTCGAAGTAGATCAAAGATATAAACCTAAGACCTCAAACTATAAAACAACTGGTGGAAAGCACTGGGGAAATTCTGGGAGACATTGTGATAAGGCAAAGTCTTCTTAAATAAGACCCCCAAAGCACAGGAAATAATCCCAAAAATAGACAAGTGGGATTACAACAGATTAAGAAGTTTCTACACAGCAAAAAACAGTAATTAGTGTGACTTGACAACCCTCAGAATGAGAGAATATTTTTGTAAACTGTGCCTCAGATAAGGGACTGATAACTAGGATACACAGGGAACTCAAGCAGCTTACCCAAGAAAAAAGATCAACCCAATTCCAAGATGGGAAAATGAGCTGAACAAACAACTCTTTAAGGGAGACATATGAACAATCAAAAAGCACATGAAAAGATTCTCAACGTCCCTCCTCATAAGGAAGATGCATATTAAAACTACAACGAGATAGCACTTAACCCTAGACAGAATGGCGAAGATTAATAATAATAATAATAATAATAATAATAATAATAATAATAAAAGCTAAGTGCTGGCAGGGATATGGTGAACAGGGAACTCTCTTACACTGTTGGTGGAAAGGTAAATTGGTCTAACCACTATGGAGAACAATACAGAGGTTCCTCAAAGATCTACAAATAGAACCACCACATGATCCAGCAATTCTGCTCCTGAGTATCTACCCAAAGGGTAGGACAATGCTCAGTCAGAAAAGTGCTTGCACATCTGTTTATTGCAGCATTATTCACAATTGCTAAGACATGGAACCAACCCAAATGTTCATGAACAGATGAATGGGCTGAAAAAGTGTGGCACATAAACTCTATGGAATACTACTCAGCCATGAAAAACAAGACCCTGGCATTTGATAGAAAGTAGACACGGAAGATTTACTGCTGAGTGAAGCAAGCCAGGCTATAAGAGATGTCTCCACTTAACATAGACCAACTGTTTACACTTTATGGAGGGAACTGAGAGATTAGAGGATATAGAAGCATAGAAATGGTTATGGATACTGGAGACAGTGTGGGAAGTGGATGGCAGAAAGGGGAGAGTATGAAGAAAGAAATGAAAGAGAAAAATTGAGAGGCAAGACATTTTGGGGACACAGAAATGGATTATTATCTGTTGAAGGTAACGTATACAGTATTCTCAACTGGACTGGTGTGAGGTGTATTCGTGTGGAGTAAATTCACTTTACAAGCTAAGTGATTTATAATATGTACAAAAAAATGTATAAAATAGTTTTTTTTTTTTTTGGAGAGGTTTTTGCTATAGGGTGCGTGTGCTCACCAGACAGACAGAGAGACAGAGAGACAGAAAGCTAGAAATCACCCCCCAGGGGGGATGGCCATGCCGCAATCCCTTCTCCTCCATTCTCCTCTCGGGATCTTGGGCACGCACACACACGCACCAGGCGTGAGTTTTAAGTCACCGTGTCCGGGATGCGAACCGCGGTCAACTACGTGGGAGTCCAGTGACATAGCCATTGCACATGAAAAAATGGATGCTCAACATTTTTCATTATAAGGGAGATGCAAACCAAACCACGAGAGAGCACCTAACCCAATCAAAATGGCTAAAATTAAAAAAAAATAATAACATGATAAGAGTTCCATGAGGTTGTGGTGATAGAGGAACTCTCCTACATTGTTGGTGGAGTCACTATGGAGAACAATATAGAGGTTCCTCAAAGATCTACAAATAGAATTACCATATGATTCAGTAATTCCACTCCAGGGTATCTACCCAAAGAATCAGAGAACACTTAGTCAGAAAGTTCTTGCACATCTATGTTTATTGAGGCATTATTCACAATTGCTAAGACATTGAACCAACCCAATGTCCACAAACAGATGAGTAGATTGAAAAGGAGTGGCACATATACTCCATGAAATGTTATCCAGCCATAAAAAATGAAAAAATTAAAAAATAAAAAAAACGAGACCTTAGCATCTGATAGAAAGTGGACAAATATGGAAGATTTACTGCTGAGTGAAGCAAGTCAATGAAAGAGAGACATCGTATGTCTCCAGTTAATATACTGATTATCTGCACTCTATGGCAGAAACTGAAAGATTAGAGGATATAGAAGCATGGATAACGGTTATAGATACTGGAGACAGTGTGGGAAGTGGATGGCAGAAAGGGGAGAGTATGAAGAAAGAAATGAAAGAGAAAAATTGAGAGGCAAGACATTTTGGGGACACAGAAATGGATTATTATCTGTTGAAGGTAACGTATACAGTATTCTCAACTGGACTGGTGTGAGGTGTATTCGTGTGGAGTAAATTCACTTTACAAGCTAAGTGATTTATAATATGTACAAAAAAATGTATAAAATAGTTTTTTTTTTTTTTGGAGAGGTTTTTGCTATAGGGTGCGTGTGCTCACCAGACAGACAGAGAGACAGAGAGACAGAAAGCTAGAAATCACCCCCCAGGGGGGATGGCCATGCCGCAATCCCTTCTCCTCCATTCTCCTCTCGGGATCTTGGGCACGCACACACACGCACCAGGCGTGAGTTTTAAGTCACCGTGTCCGGGATGCGAACCGCGGTCAACTACGTGGGAGTCCAGTGACATAGCCATTACGCTAACTGCTGGTTCCCAATGTATAAAATAGATTTTTAAGAGACAGATCCAGCATACCACTGACAAAGCAATTCTATCAAGAAAGGGTGATTTAGGAATCGGATCCCTCGTAAATGAAGGCTGGGTAATCCAATGGAGAGTCTACCTAAAAGCAAAGTGAGTCTGACACACAGTGAAGGAGAAACGTCACCAGCAGCGTTGCTGGCCTTGGGCCCAGTAGCAATGACTGAAAATGGAGCAGGTGCCTACGTTTTCTTCATTCCACGTACACAGTTAGGAGGTTTTGGTTTGTTTGCTTTTAGATTTTCGGTGTGTATGTGAGTGTGTGTGTTTGTATGGGTTTTGTTTTGTTTTGCTCTCAGGCATGTGTGCCACAGGAGATAGACAGAGAGAGACGTTAGAGGGAAAGTCAGAAACCACTCCCTGGGGGAATGGCGGTGCCACAGTCCCTTCTCCTCTACTCTTTTCTAAAGATTTTGGACACTCACACACACACGTCTGGTGTGATTTTCAAGCTAAGTGGTTCGAAACTCGAACTATGGTCAGCCAGGGGGGAGACCAGCACCTTAACCACCATGTTATGACTTTTAATGGATTTTCCTTGTATTTCCTGTTATTGTTCCCCACTCTTGGGGCAGCTGACTTTACAATTAGGTATCTGGATCATATCACAGACTTTTGAAAACAATGAGACAGAATTTGAAGCAGGACTAGACTGCCCGAGACCCCAGGTTTGAACTTGGAGCTGGTTACAATCCTTACGATATGTCAGGTTGTCTCTCTCCAGAAGATGGATGAATCCATTTCTTTTTCAAGGTTTATGGACTCCCTTCTGCTGCAGAATTCAAAATCATTCCCTTGATCTTTAGCTGGTATGACAGTCGTCCCACATGACACGGTGTGGCAGCTGGGACCTGGGTGCAGCTGGATCCTCGAGTGGGGCTCTCAGAACTCCCCTCCAGCGAGCTGCGTCACCGGTTGTTTCAGTTATTATGTAATGACACGACCTCACAAACCTTGGTGGGCTGTTTAGTTTTGTTTTGTTTTTGAACCTCCCCGTCATGACAGCAGGGTTGTGTGGTTGTGTGGTACTGGGAACCCAAGGGAAGGGCTTCTGCAGGTGCTTGCGTTCTCTCTAATCTCAGCCTCCTAGAACTGGAGCCTGTTTCTGTAACCGGGGAAGTCCCACCCTACGCGTCTTGGTATGATCACCAGGTGTTACCGGATGGTGCCCGGTCCTGGCTTTTCCAGCCTTCCTTGCAACAGTGTAACGAGCGACATGGCCTCAGGGCAGCCAGGCCGGCAGACCTGCCTGGCTATGGCACCCCGTGACCATAGTGGCATCTCCACGTGCCAGTTCTCACGGCTCACCTGCACAGCCTGCTGACTGGTCTTTCCAGCAATTCCATAAGCTCCCAGATATTTCCTTCTACAATTACTTATCTTCTTAAACAACCATTCTCATCCTCAATCCTTAGTTCACACTGTGTCAAGTAGCAGAATCTCATTCCAACTCCTGGGCAGTGACTCAGGAAGTGGGGCCTGTCACGAGCAGAGTGCAAGAACCCTGCAAGCAGAGGTGAGAAGAAGAGAGACGGGGCAGCTGCAGAGCGCTGTCCGGATGCGTCTGCTCCCAGCGTCAGTTTGCTGCCTCCATGGTGAGATGTGAGCCCCTGCCTTCAATCTTTCTTGCGCAGGGCTCGTCCTGCCGTCGTTATTGTGGAGGCAGGAGAGAAGCTCTTGTACCCTGAGCATCTTGGTTCTCGCCTGTGTTTTCCTCCCCACCCAAGCCCATAACCACCCTATCGCACCATACATCCCAACCAGACGTGGTGTTGGAAAAAGCACCTCTAAAATCTCTAACCTAGAGAAGATATAAGAGCATGACTGCTTCGAATGAAAAAGCAAACCAACAACTGCTCATAAAACTGTTGTGCTGGGACCAGCAGTTGGCATAATGGCTATGTCGCTGGACTCCCACATAGTCGACCAGGGCTCAAATCCCGAACCCAGTGGCTTAAACTCACACCGGGCACGTGTGTGTGTGTGCCCAAGATCCCGAGAGGAGAATGGAGGAGAAAAGGTTGCCATGTGGCCATCCCCCCTGGGAGATGATTGCAAATGTGCATGCCCTATAGCAAAAAACATTCAAAAAAAAAAAAAAAAAAACTCTTGCGCTAAGAGTCCAGCCGGTGGCATGGTGGTTAAGGTGGCTGGATTCCCCATAGCTGACTGTGCAGTTTGAGTCCCAGACCTGGCAGCTGGAACTAACACGCCAGGTGCAAGTGCACGAGTGACCCAAATCCCAAGAGGAGAATGGAGGAGAAAGGATTGGCCATCTCCCCCGGGGAGTGTTCTCTTCCTCTCTCTCCTCTCTCTCTGGCAAGCGCACACACCCTATAGCAAACTAAAAACCGAAATGAAACAAAACTAAAAAGAGGTTGTGCTAAGCAGTCCTACTGCAATAATCAAGCCTTTCTCTTTGCAGATCTGGATGCTGGGACGAAGGAGGTCATCCACGCTCATGTCTATAACCAGGAGCTCGAATCAAATCTTGATTATGTGGGTCCATCCCACAAACCTTTGCAAATGCCCATCATTAAATAGTCCCAGGAGGCTCCCTAGATATTATCTAATGTGATGTCACACAGCGTCCACTGAGTGGAGAGCACTTCCTACAGAAAGGCAAGTTCCAACTTCTGACGGCCCATGAATCTCTGAAAGACGCGTCTCACTTGGAGTTACACACGGGGCCGGTTAAAGGCTCTCACAAGCCATGTACCTTGGCAACCTACCGAGTCTGTCCACCACGGGCCCTGCTCTCCCTGCTGAGCCCTCATGGGCAGGACACAGTCATAAGCGTGGTCCAGATCCTAATGTAACTAGCGAGGACGACTCGGCCGCGGCTCAGCATTTCTCAGAACAGCGGAGAAGGCTCTTCACTCACTCAGATTGTAAAGGTGGTGTCCTCAGACTAGAGAAGTGTCTCCGGGGGACACAAACATCCACCCCAGCCGAGTCGTGGAAGAGCAGCGCCGGCACACTGCTCGGTGCTGGTGAAGCCATATGGAAGATCAGGGTTCAGGTCCCAGGTCTACCAGGTGTGATGTCTGTGATCTGGGGCTGGCTAGGAGGCTGGGGGGAGGGTTGTGGTGTGGGAAGCTGTGGGGTTTTTGTCTTTCTCTTTCTCATGAGATAGACAAATCGTTTTTTTGTTTTTAAGTTTTTGCCACAGGATGGGTATGCTTACAGGAGACAGGCAGAGAGAGAAAGTGAGAAGTCACGCCCAGGGGGTGCCACACAGTAATCCTTCCGCCTACATTCTCCTCTGGAGACCCTGGGCACGTGCACACACGGACTCGAACAGGGATCGGACATGCGGGAGTCCAGTGCTTTACCCGCCATGCCCCCTGCTGGCCCAGACACATTCTTAAAAACAAAACTTCTCTGAGGCCCATCCACAGTGCCGGGCTTTGCTAAGATACTACGCCCCACAGCTGAGCCCACACGGGAGGGAGCCCCAGGTTTGGTTCCAACAACCTAAATGGGGGGAGTGGTGGCGCACCCCTGTAATCCCACTGACTCAAGGAGGCTGAGGCAGGCAAATCAGAGCTTGAGGCTGGCCTCGCAGTAAAGTGAGACCTTTCTAAAAGAGCCAGGCGTGATCTGCATGCCTGCGGTCTCAGCTAGGAGGCTGAGGCAGCAGGCGCTGACCAGCAGGTGTGATGGTTAAGGTGCTGGACGGCTGACCATGGCCCAACCATGCTGGGTGCGTGTGCACCTATGCCCAAAATCCTGGGAGGAGAAAGGACAAGGAGGGACTGTGGCATGGCCATCCTCCCAGGGGGTGATTGCTCACTATTTCCCTGGGGTGAATCCATGCATCCTTTGACAAAAACCTTAAAAACAAACAAAACAAAACAAAACAAAAACCCTTTTCTTTGATCTTTAGGAAGCTCAGAGCTGACTTTGTAACTAGGTGTGTAGACTCGACCCCTAACTTTACCTTAACCTTCAATTTCCTAACATAATCACTTTTATCTTATCATAGGTATTTCTTTAAGTTGTTACTTATTTTTCTGAAGGTGAGAGTGTTTTGTTTTTGTTTTACTATTTTTTAACTTTGAAATAATTATATAGAGAGCAACCAAAAGTTTATTTTTTTAAAGATTCTTTCTTTCTCTCTTTTTCTTTCTTCTTTCCTTGTTTTCCACCGTGGGGTGTTCCACTTGTGTGAGAGACAGGAGTGACCAAAAGCTTTCAAGATATTATAGAAAGGTCTCTTGTACCCTTTACCCAGTTTCCCCAACGGTGACATTTTATACAAAGTCTCAAAGCCAGGGAACTAGCCTTGGCCCAATGTGCGTTCCTTCGCAGGTCAGGTTATCACACGTGCAGATTCACAGACGCATGCCCCCTGCAAGCGAGATGCAGAGCCACTCCAGCTCCACAAGACCCCGTCCTCCGTCTCCACAGACTCCCCACTTCATGGCCATCCACCCTCTTCTCTCCCAACGCCCGTCCTGGCAACCACAGATCTGTCCTCACCGCTGGACTGCTGTCGTCTTGAGAATGTTTTATAAACGGCCTCACGCAGTGTGTGAAGGTGGACAGATCTTCAAAGGCTGATTATTTGTTCACTCATCTCTTTTCCTCTAGACAATTTTTACTATTCATCCATACATTGTCTTGAGTAAGAGAGAGGAAGGTTTCACTGGGGCAGCCCCTGCTGGAGAGCTCGAAGTTTTCTTTTCTTTTCTTTCTTTCTTTTTTATTTTGGAGAGGTTTTTGCTATAGGGCGTGTCCGCTTGCCAGACAGACAGAGAGAGACCGAGAGACAGAAAGCGAGAAATCACCCCCCAGGGGGGATGGTCACGCCGCAATCCCTTCTCCTCCATTCTCCTCTTGGGATCTTGGGCACACACGCACACACGCCTGGCGTGTTTTAAGCCATCGGGTCCAAGACACGAATCGCGGTCAACTACGTGGGAGTCCAGCGACATAGCCATTACGCTAACTGCTGGTTCCCAAGACAGGCTGTTCTGATGCATGGCAAGCCCTCGGGAAATGTTTAGAAACTCCATGGAGCTCATAATATATGGGAAAATGCTTCCGAGAAGGAGCTCCTGGAGGCCTCCTTGTTCCTTAAAGAACTAGGTGGGTTATAATGGGAAGAGAGGAAAACGATCCCTTCAAGTGGGGATAAGACAGCCAGAGCAGGGAGGCAGGAGAGCCCAGCCTCCAGGGGAAGGGATGTGGGTGTCGCCCGGTCTGGCCGGGCCCTTCCTGGGAACAGCGGGGAGGCGCTGCAGTGCTGCGCGAGGCCGTGGCTCTCTCGCTCACCGTCTGTGCACGCGTGTTCGTTTACTTTCCTCTAATGCCAGCAATCCTGCCGGATGTGGGAGCTTAAAGATTATCCTCCTGAGTCTCCGCAGTGTTCCCTGGCGAGCCGTGGAGATCCCACTGCAGTGGATCCGCTTGGCTTCCCTGCCAGGAAGCTGTGGAGAACCTAGCAGGACAGAAAGGGCGTTCTTGCTGCCCTGGGAAACATGCTGCGAGTGGCTGTCCAGTGCTGTGTCCCTGTCCAGGTCACCTCTCTGCGGCCATTCTAACTCAGCAAGTCCATCCACCAGCTCCATGTGGATGTGGGGACCCACGGCAAACTGCGGCTCGTCACCGGTCTCCAAGGACGCTCACTCGCCTCACTCCCAGCACCCAGGAGCAGCCGCGTGGCCAGCCCCGCTGCACCCGCTCAGGCTCTGTGCAGAGCGTCCACGGTGCCAGAGCGTCCACGGCGCCACGGCGGTCGGGTGTCTGTGATGATGCGATGGTCCTGAGATACCCGGGCCTCACAGACCTTGGGAACCCCAAGGCAAAGTCAGTCTTCCACACAGAAGCTTGTTTACCACAAGTCTGTGTGAACCAGAACATTCCATGCCCTGTGTCTGGTTTTGTTTTAAAGAATTATTTAATTTTATTGATTACTATTATTAAATTTTAATTATTTAAATTTTGCTATAAGGCACGTGAGCTCACCAGAGAAAGAGGGACAGGAGAAGTGAGAAAGCAAGTTGCCATGTCCAGGACTTGAACTGCGGTCAGCCATGTGGGAGTCCAATGCTTTAACCACCAAGCTAACTGCTGGCCCCCATTCCCTGCATACACAAAAGAGCAGTTTTCACTAATGGCAAACCCCCATGGGTGGGCTCTCCCAAATCCCCACCTATTTATCCAAGATTGACTTTTATTTTTTCAGCACCAATTGCAGAAACATTTGGAACTTGAGCATGCCAGGGTCTTCAGAAAGTTTATGTAAAATGCTTATCATGAAAAAACCATGCATGGATTTCAAAATAAGTTTCTGTACCAAAGTAAACTTGTACCTTGATAACACTTCCCATGACTTTGTGAGGTGCCCATACGTGGAGTTTGAAGCAGCGGTAAACGGTAGGCAGGCCGATGGAACGAAAGAAGAGGTTAAACGTAGCCCAGATCTATATCGGAATTTAACATGTGCTCGAGGGGGCAGTACGGAGTCAGTGGAGTAGATTAAAGATAAATTATTCAGACAAGCTGGATAGCAACGGGGGCAAGAATGAAACTGCAACTGTACCTCACAGCACACCAGAAAGCAAATCCCGCAGGGAGTATTTGTTTAAACAACATGCCATACTAGGTAAGGCACAGACACAGGCTAGGGAAGGCTGCTAGAGGCAGCACGCCAGGGCCAGTCACCAAGAAGACCGACAATTCTGGATGCAAGCCTGGAGCTTCCGAGGAGTGAAAAAAGAAAACTAAAGGGTACGGAGCAAAATCAGGAAAAATGCAACCTCTGTGCTAGTTAGCATTCTTTAGTCTGTGATTCTCAGATTAGCTACAGGGGTTAAATGCAGCCTTTCAACCTTCCTTTCCTGCCCAAATAATCCTATTCAATTAAGTATTCTATTTTATTTTATTATTTTTTGAGAGACAGATTTTTACTATAGGGCGCGTGACCTTGGCAGAGAGACAGAGAGACATAAATTGAAAATTCACCCCCCAGAAGGGATGGCCACACCACAGTCCCTTCTGTATTCTCCTCTTGGGATTTTGGGCATGCACACACATGTGCCTGCCATGAGTTTTAAGTCCCAGGTCTGGGACTCGAACCGCAGTTGACTATGTAGGAGTCCAGCAATGTAACCTTTATGCCAAATGCTGGTCCCCGGTGAAGCATTCTTAACCCCGGGGTTTTCATGCACCAGAGGTGGGAAGCCTATTTACTGGATTCTGTGAAGAAAAGGAAATGCCCCCTCAAAACCTGCCCTATTATTCTCCTCCAGGTCAGTCTTCTTTGGAAGATGCATGCAGCACGTTAGAAGATACGCCAGCTGGTGCGTGGAGGTTAAGGCACTAGATCCCACATGGCTGACTACACAGTTTGAGTCCAGACCCGGCAGCTTGAAAATCACGCAAGGTGCATGTGCGTGCATGCCCAAAATCCCGAGAGGAGACCAGAAGAGGAGAGACAGTGGTATGGTTGCCCCCTTTGGGGGGAGATTTTCCTCTCTCTGTCTGTCTCTGGCAAGCACACACACCCTATAGCAAAAGCTAAAAAATTACACCAAAGCATTGGCAATGATTATCTCTAGGTTTGGATGAGTTTTTTTCTTTTCCCTGTCTACATTTCATCTTTTCTTTCTTTCTTTTTTATTTTTTTTAAAGGCTTTTGCTACAGGGCACGTGCGCTCGCCAGAAAGACAGAGACAGAGAGACATAAAGCGAGAAATCACCCCCCCGGGGGAAATGGCCACGCCGTAATCCCTTCTCCTCCATTCTCCTCTCGGGATCTTGAGCACGCACACACATGCACCAGCGTGAGTTTAAGCCACCGGGTCTGGGACTCAAACCACGGTTGACTACATTGGAGTCCAGCGACATAGCCATTACACCAACTGCTGATCCCTCCCTGTCTACATTTTCTAAAATTTTTTAAATTGAATATACTTGACTTTGGAAATAAGAGGAAAGTTTTAACAGCTCAGGTTCTTCATTGCAAGCAAGAGAGTTTGAAGCAGCGGTAAACGGTAGGCAGGCCGATGGAACGAAAGAAGAGGTTAAACGTAGCCCAGATCTATATCGGAATTTAACATGTGCTCGAGGGGGCAGTACGGAGTCAGTGGAGTAGATTAAAGATAAATTATTCAGACAAGCTGGATAGCAACGGGGGCAAGAATGAAACTGCAACTGTACCTCACAGCACACCAGAAAGCAAATCCCGCAGGGAGTATTTGTTTAAACAACATGCCATACTAGGTAAGGCACAGACACAGGCTAGGGAAGGCTGCTAGAGGCAGCACGCCAGGGCCAGTCACCAAGAAGACCGACAATTCTGGATGCAAGCCTGGAGCTTCCGAGGAGTGAAAAAAGAAAACTAAAGGGTACGGAGCAAAATCAGGAAAAATGCAACCTCTGTGCTAGTTAGCATTCTTTAGTCTGTGATTCTCAGATTAGCTACAGGGGTTAAATGCAGCCTTTCAACCTTCCTTTCCTGCCCAAATAATCCTATTCAATTAAGTATTCTATTTTATTTTATTATTTTTTGAGAGACAGATTTTTACTATAGGGCGCGTGACCTTGGCAGAGAGACAGAGAGACATAAATTGAAAATTCACCCCCCAGAAGGGATGGCCACACCACAGTCCCTTCTGTATTCTCCTCTTGGGATTTTGGGCATGCACACACATGTGCCTGCCATGAGTTTTAAGTCCCAGGTCTGGGACTCGAACCGCAGTTGACTATGTAGGAGTCCAGCAATGTAACCTTTATGCCAAATGCTGGTCCCCGGTGAAGCATTCTTAACCCCGGGGTTTTCATGCACCAGAGGTGGGAAGCCTATTTACTGGATTCTGTGAAGAAAAGGAAATGCCCCCTCAAAACCTGCCCTATTATTCTCCTCCAGGTCAGTCTTCTTTGGAAGATGCATGCAGCACGTTAGAAGATACGCCAGCTGGTGCGTGGAGGTTAAGGCACTAGATCCCACATGGCTGACTACACAGTTTGAGTCCAGACCCGGCAGCTTGAAAATCACGCAAGGTGCATGTGCGTGCATGCCCAAAATCCCGAGAGGAGACCAGAAGAGGAGAGACAGTGGTATGGTTGCCCCCTTTGGGGGGAGATTTTCCTCTCTCTGTCTGTCTCTGGCAAGCACACACACCCTATAGCAAAAGCTAAAAAATTACACCAAAGCATTGGCAATGATTATCTCTAGGTTTGGATGAGTTTTTTTCTTTTCCCTGTCTACATTTCATCTTTTCTTTCTTTCTTTTTTATTTTTTTTAAAGGCTTTTGCTACAGGGCACGTGCGCTCGCCAGAAAGACAGAGACAGAGAGACATAAAGCGAGAAATCACCCCCCCGGGGGAAATGGCCACGCCGTAATCCCTTCTCCTCCATTCTCCTCTCGGGATCTTGAGCACGCACACACATGCACCAGCGTGAGTTTAAGCCACCGGGTCTGGGACTCAAACCACGGTTGACTACATTGGAGTCCAGCGACATAGCCATTACACCAACTGCTGATCCCTCCCTGTCTACATTTTCTAAAATTTTTTAAATTGAATATACTTGACTTTGGAAATAAGAGGAAAGTTTTAACAGCTCAGGTTCTTCATTGCAAGCAAGAGAAATCAATGTTTTGAACAGCAAGGGAATTTATTTAAAATGCAGTGGGTCTCTCATCGAATGAAAGAGAAGGCGGAAATGGCCGAAGCAGACAAAAGCTTCCAAGTCATACTGAAGCCTGTCTTGTGAGAAAACAGCAGCTGTCCCCTGAAGCACGAGATGCGAGTCTTTCGGCCATCCCCATCTTTGCGTCAAGAACTTGACTTGGAGTGGGCTGGAAGAGCCATCAATATCCTCTCTGTCACCTACTCCTGTAGCCCACGTCCTGGGCAGGATGACCTGGCCTGGGTTATGTGGGTGCACCCCAAAGGCAGCCATGTCGGGGACAAGCAATTACTGGCATTTTTCAGCCTCACAATGGGCAGGTACCCACCTCCTATCGACTCCTAAGACAGAGAATTCCCTGAATGTAGGAAGGTGGTTCAAATGCCACGTGCCCAAGATCACAGTGCATGGCCGCCACACAACACGCTGGAAAAAAGTTCATAAACACAAAGACAGGGAGGACTGTGGAGATCAGCCACAGCTTCGGAGAGAACTGTGAAGAGGGAGTGGGGACGGTCAGGCAGAGCTCGTGCCTCCACTTGCTGAGCTCACCTCCCTCCGCCCTTCATGCACGCATCTTCCTTTCATTTTGGTACTCTCCCTAAGATTCCTGTCAGTTGCTACATTATTGAGGGTTAAACATGCAAGATGAAAATTGAGAGGCCAGTAGGTGGTGTAGTGGGTAAGGTGCTGAACTCCCACATGGCCAACTGCAGTTCAAATCCTGGACCTGATGGTTTGAAAGATGCTCAGTGTGTACATGCGTGCCCCAAATCTCTAGAGAACGGAGGAGAAGGGATTGCTGCATGGCCATCCCCGCCAAGGGGTGATTTCTCGCTTTCTCTCTGTCTCAGAAAGCAGTATGCCCTATAGCAAAAATCTCTAATAAAATAAATTAGAATAAAATGAAAATTGATTTATAATTGTTCATGTATTATCAATAATTAACCATGGTTCTAGCAACCACAAAACCAAATATCTCAACATTCTGGAGCCCAACCAGAAACGGGCATTTGGATTGCTCAGTTATACGGTTGACACTGGGGAGCAATTTAGGAAATTAAATACATTTATTTCTATTATAATGTAATACTCATTCTTACATCCATCTGGCAGCTTTTATAGTAACATAAAATAAAAATATTGTGGAGACCTGCCGATGGCATAATGGTTACATCGCTGGACTTCAACATAGTCAACCACGGTTCGAGTCCTGGACCCAGTAGCTTAAAACTCACACCAGGCGTGTGTGTGTGTATGTCCCCAAGTCACAAGAGAAGACAGGAGAAAAAAAAGGACTGTGGTGTGGCCATCCCCCTGGGGCGTGCTTTCTTACTTTCTGTCTCTTTATCATTTCTTTTTTTTTTTTTTGGAGAGGTTTTCGCTATAGGGTGCGTGTGCTTGCCAGACAGAGAGACAGAGAGACAGAGAGACAGAAAGCGAGAAATCACTCCCCAGGGGGGAATGGCCACGCCGCAATCCCTTCTCCTCCATTCTCCTCTCGGGATCTTGGGCACGCACGCACACGCACCCGGCATGAGTTTCAGCCACCGGGTCCAATCCTCGAACCGCGGTCGACTACGTGGGAGTCCAGTAACATAGCCATTACGTTAGCTGCTGGTCCCTCTTTATCTTTTTCTGTCTCTCTGGTAAGTGCACATGACCTATAGCAAAAATCTCTCTAAAAAACATATATATATATATGTATATATGTATGTATATGTAGATGTATATAGATATATATGTATATGTGTGTGTGTGTGTGTATATATTATAAATGTGTTTCCCCCAAGAAAACCTGAACTGGTATGAATGAACTTTGTCACACTGCTCTGCCTGCTGCCTTAGGAAGCAGTAGTGATTTGTCTGTGAATGGAGGTATGAAGATGAAAATAGGAGCACATGGCCCTCAGGGCTGCAAAAATGGGGAATGTCGGATATCGTGAGGCTGTTAAAGAAAACAATTTCTCCACGATACTTTTAAAGCGTATTAAGGAAGATTCCATTCTAGAACTCAAGACCATGGCAGCAGCTGTGAAGACCACAGCAATAGGATCCTGCAGTAGAGGTGACACTGGGACAGGCACGGACACCCACTCAGGGCCACAGAGACACAGCGTGGTGGGCAGGGAAAGGAGTTTAATCAGGGAGGCCAACACGGGGAGAGGCAGGCCAGAGTCCACCGCTGTCTCCACCGTATGGAACAGGGGACGAAGCTCAGGGAAGAAGCGAAGGCCAAGTTCTCCAGGCTTGTCTCTGGCAGGACCACTCGGTGTGACCGCCTTGGGGCAATGGTGGCCAGGCAGGACGACCAGTTTCTTTTCAGCCAGGGGCTTAGAGATACACAGAGCAGAGCAGGGCCGCAGAAGCAAACGGAGCCAGTGGAGACAATGCCAGATCTGGCTAGGAGGCTGGGCGTGGCTTTGTCAGCTTGAGCTGATAAAGGCTCCTCCTGGCCCTGACCCTCGTAAAGAAGGGGGCTGGTGGCATCTCCCCTTCCCTGTCTCCACAGTCAGGCTTCTGTGACGACGCAGTAAGGTTACTGGTAACTTCCGTTATGAAGCACTAGGCTCCAGCTGATGTGGGGGGCGGCTCTGCAGGACCCTGTGAGGGCAGATTTCCCTGAGGTGTGATGGCTCTGGAGGGACTACAACCGAGTGCGATACAGTCACCTTGGCCTCTTCCAGCACAGCTGCAGAGGAATGTGCTCAACCCCGAATACAGCACTGGCAGGTGGGAACCAATGGCCAAAGGGTGGGGGGGCAGTGAATGGAATTTTTTTCTTTTTTACGTTTTTACCTTAGGGCACATGTGCTCAGGGTGACAGAGAAAGACAGTGAGAGGGAATGTGAGAAATGACCCCCCAGGGGATGGCCACACTGCAACCCCTTCTCCATTCTCCTTCTGGGATGTTGGACACACGCACACGCACCCAGCGTGATTTTCAAGCCTCCAGGTCTGAGACTTGAACCACAGTCAGCCATGAATGGAAAATTTCTGAGAGGTTAAGATCAGGATTAAGGGGAATCAGCAGGTGGTGTGCAGACCAAGGTGCTGGGCTCTCACATGGCCAGGTGTGGTTCAAGTCCCAGGCGCGAAGGCTTGAAACTCACTCCAGGCACATGTGCATGCGCGCCCAAAGTCCTGAGAGTGATGTGGAGAGACCCTGAATTCATGAATAACTCAGGGCCGACAGCTGCCCGAAGTTTCTGCCCTCAGCAAACGTACCGCTTCTCCTCGGAGCTTCAGGGTAACCTGGAAACCTTGAACAGATTGGTACCCTGAATAGATCAGACTCCCTACTTCTCTGCCTCCTCCCGTTTAGGGCGGGTTCTGAGCCCATTCCCCATTCCTAACATCCCGAGACCTCCCTTTCCCCAGTTCCCCATAAAAGCCCGTGTCCGACCCCCATTCTGGGCCGGAGATTCAGTGCGCTAACTCCTCCGTGCCCCCCGGCGTAGCAAACAGTTCTCCTAACTTCTCCGACTGCTGCTTTCCGTTCCTTGGCACCTGGTTTTCTGGCCATCCCCCCACCCCCACCCCGGGCAGTGATTTCTCACATTCTGTCTCCGGCAAGTGCATGCACCCTATAGCGAAAATCTCTCTCGAAAAAGAGGAAAGATTAGGAGTAAGGAGAGTTCTTGCCAAGACGGGCCAGGGTGGTCAGACCTCACCTGGGGCCAGTGGAGGAAGGACCCGATCAGAATCAGGATCACCGGGTATCTAGGTGTGTGGGTGGGGGGGGGGGGGAGAGCTCTTGCTAAGCTGACTCAGCAAAGTTGTTTGCTGACACTGGATTTTACAAGTATCCACGTGAGCCTAAAAGAAAGTTCAAGCGCCTTTCTAAAGTTTGGCTAAGCAAATAATCTTTGTCAAACATGCAAGAAGCCTGAAGGAAGAAATATGAATATGAGAAATAAAAAGGAAAAAAGGGCAGAAAGGGAGGTTAGAACAAAATACCAGCCAGATGTCTACTCTAGAAATGCATTTAAAGCCTCTGTGGTCCAAGAATAAGAGAGCAGAAAAAAGCCTTCTCATGGCCCCAATATGAACTACTATTCTCACTCAGTCATCTCATTAAGCGCCATTTAACAAGTTATTAGAGTCTACAGTGAGGGCCAGCAGGTGGCGAGGTGATTAGGCACTGGATTTTCACATGGCCACCGTGATTCGAGGCTCAGACCCAGCAGTTTGAAGATCATGTCAGGTGTTGTGTGCACATGAGCCCCAAATCCCAAGAGGAGCATGTTGGAGAGGGGACGATGGTGCGGCCATCCCCCATGGGGGTGGCTTCTCACTTTGGCAAGCGCATGCACCCCATCCACAATGAAAAGGTTATGTCAACAGTTGAGTCTGATGAAAACATGGTAAGTGGCAGGCTCTTCTTTAAAAAAAAAAAAAAAAAAGGCCCCCAAGCTCAAGGGCACGGGCCCTAGGAAGCGCACACTAAGGGTTGGGGGCATAAACCAGCCAAGGGGCTGGACCCGCTGGCCACACTGACATAGCGGAACGGGGGTGCCCGTTCTTGTCGGAGACTCGGTCAAAATGAGGCGGTCAGCTCCAGGAAGGCAAGCAGGGTAATTACGGCATGTCTACTGGATCCCAAGCTGCTGCCTGTTTTTCCTATTCTTCCTCCCCCCGCCCCCGTAAGTAAGAGAATGAGACAGGGTGGCCCCCTGTACGGTCTCGCCACCGCGATCCACCCCCAGCCTCGACCACGCCTCATCGCAGGCAGGCCTGTGCTCAGATCAGGGAGCTCCCTGGACTTGAACCAGGAACCTTCCCATGTGGGCAGCCTCACAGAGCTTTGAATTTTACTGCTGCGCCACCATCTGGCCCCTTTCCTATTCTTCTGGTATTTATTATCCCCTTTCCTCTCTCTCATATTAAGAGAAAAAAATTGTGGGCCACTTGAAACCCTTGGCAATGAGATAGGACAGAACAGTAAAATGGATGTTGACATTTGCTTGGGAACCGAGAGCATAAACTCAAGGCGCTAGCTCTTTCTTCCGGGAAGGCATCAAGTCACAGTGAAATCCTCGGCTTCTCTGTTGTCCCAGGAACTGCTCTCTACTTAGGCAACAGGGAGCGGGAGCCTGCCCAAGGGGCCTGGGGGAGCGCGTGTGTAGGAAGGGCCTCTGTACCTGCACACGCTAAGGGCCTCTCTCTATGTACCTGCACACGCCAAGGGCCTCTCTGTGTGTACCTGCACACGCTAAGGGCCTCTATGTACCTGCACATGCTAAGGGCCTATGTGTACCTGCACACGTTAAGGGCCTCTGTGTGTACCTGCACATGCTAAGGGCCTCTCTCTATGTACCTGCACATGCTAAGGGCCTCTCTCTATGTACCTGCACATGCTAAGGGCCTCTCTCTGTATGTGCCTGTACACGCTAAGGGCCCCTCTGTGTGTGCCTGAACATGCTAAGGGCCTCTCTCTATGTATCTACACCTGCTAAGGGCCTCTCTATGTACCTGCACACGCTAAGGGCCTCTCTCTGTGTGTACCTACACACGCTAAGGGCCTCTCTGTGTGTACCAGCACACGCTAAGGGCCTCTATGTACCTGCACATGCTAAGGGCCTGTGTGTACCTGCACATGCTAAGGGCCTCTCTATGTACCTGCACATGCTAAGGGCCTCTCTGTGTGTACCAGCACATGCTAAGGGCCTCTCTCTATGTACCTGCACATGCTAAGGGCCTCTATGTACCTGCACATGCTAAGGGCCTGTGTGTATCTGCACATGCTAAGGGCTTCTCTCTATGTACCTGCACACGCTAAGGACCTCTCTGTGTGTACCTGCACATGCTAAGGGCCTCTCTCTGTATACCTGTACACACTAAGGGCCTCTCTCTGTGTACCTGCACACGCTAAGGGCCTCTCTATGTGTACATGCACACACTAAGGGCCTCTCTCTATGTACCTGCACACGCTAAGGGCCTCTGTGTGTACCTGCACATGCTAAGGGTCTTTCTCTATGTACCTGCACATGCTAAGGGCCTCTGTGTGTGTGTGCCTGTACACACTAAGGGCCTCTCTGTGTGTACCTGCACACGCTAAGGGCCTCTCTCTGTGTACCTGAACGCGGTAAGGGCCTCTCTGTGTACCTGCACACACTAAGGGCCTCTCTGTGTACCTGCACATGCTAAAGGCCTCTCTCTGTGTGTGCCTGTACACGCTAAGGGCCCCTCTCTGTGTACCTGCACACACTAAGGGCCTCTCTGTGTACCTGCACATGCTAAGGGCCTCTCTGTACCTGCACACACTAAGGGCCTCTCTGTGTGTGTACCTGCGCACGCTAAGGGCCTCTCTGTACCTGCACACGCTCCCGAGCAGCGCACAGCCCAACGGCCTTCCCTCAGGCTGTCCCTGTTGCTGCAACAGGAGTGATGGTAAACGGTGTTCGGATAATCAGACCACAAATCCCTTCCAACTGATCCACTAACAGATATATTTACTTAGAGAAACAGTAGCTGGGGGAGTCTTCTTTTAAATGTCAGCTGGTGTGAATGAAAAAGATGCTTTTAAAGGAGCTGTACCGCTTAGGGATTAAGGCCAAGGGGAACAATTCGCTTGGGGAAAAAAAAAAGGCCTCGAAGCTCAAGAGCACGGGGCTCACGTTACTCAGTTGGGAGGGAGACGCTTTCATCCTCAGGACGTGTAGTCCTGGGTGGGCTCATCTCTCTCCATTTGGACCAGAAGAGTGGCTTTTAATTGTGCAAACGAGGCCCTGCGATTCCTGTGGGACGAAGTTTGCAGCAACAACAGAGGGGAGAATTGAAGTAGCAGTCATTTTTATTTTGGCTTAACACATTTTTAGCAGGAAGACTCTGAATATGAATTGGCTTCATTTTTAAGTCCTGAAGAAAAATGTCTGAAGCAGCCCATAAGGTGCCACTTTAGTCAGAGGCAATTTTAAAAAAAAAAAAAAAAGAAGAAAAAGAAAAAAGCCTAGAATAGCAAGAAAGAAAAATCACAAAATGTTTGGACACTGTAGGAAAAAAAAAGTTACAAATCATATTAACTCCAATCCCACAGCCTCCCTGAATCTATCTGGTTTTCTTTATGTTTTTAGGTTTTGCCATAGGGTGCGCACACTCAGTAACTGGAGAGACGCCACAGGGAAGGTGAGAAACAGCCTCCCCCACCCTGCCCGGGGGAGATGGCCGTGCTGCGATCCTCCCCCATTCTCCTCGCAGGATTTGGGGCACACGTGCACATGCACCAGTAGCCAGGTCTGGGCCACCTGCTGGCCCTCTCCTGCTTTCCTACTCCTACATCCAATTTCCTCTTCCCCGGCGCTTGCAGGTGGGAATGGGGCAGAAGGCACGGCCCGAATAGTAGACGTTTCTGTTAATTACGGTATCACCTGCCACGCTTTCACTTTAGCAGGGTGAGACGGGGAAAGCATCGAATAGGAAGGCACTGAGCGCCCTGCGCCCCCCAGACAGTAGGCACGGGATTCTACTCAGGGTCAGATTCCAGTTTCTCTTTGACAGTCTGGGCCTCACAAGAAAAAGTCAACACTCCCAGGACTTCTCTCTGGGTCTTTGTTTTTGCAGCCCTCTAGGACCACCAGAGAAGGCATTTTCACGCTTAAGTTCTTAACAATACACGGCAACCCTAAAGAGCTTGGAAACTATTCAAAATGTGGTCTCTCTGAGTGAAATAGCAACCGAGGACACCCGGCGACTGAGATTTCCTGCAGGTAGCACTTCCAAAGTGGCCTCCATCATATTCTTCCAGTCTGTACGAGGCCGTTTAATGATGCATAAAACTAATTATTATAAAATAAGGCTGAATCTGTACGGTGGCTGTTCACAATGTGGAAAATCACACTTTTTCATGGCCTATTTTCTTTTAAAATGTATGCCCTTTTCCCATCCTTAATGCGTTCTGTGTATGTAAAATAAATACTCTTCGCAGCAGGGCCCTGGCTCGGAGGCCTTAAAACCCAATAAAAGAGTCCTGTAGTTTAATGGTCCTTAAATGCTCAACATCTTTTTCACTTAATGTAAAATCCATCTGATCTAATAGCCATGACTGAATTATAGATATATAATTTTTTTTCTATTAAATGTTAATCTTCTGACTTGGCAGGGCAATAGACGCTCTAAATTATTAAGAAGGCAATAACCTCTCTAAACTCTTTCCAGAATTCGGAATATTCCCAGGACTGCCATTTCGAAACATAATTGCAAACCTGCTTAAAATATGAAATAAAAACCACACCTAGTACATCTCACAACTCAGCGCCGAGTATCGATGATCAAGGGCATTGTTCGTCTTCACATCCCTTCCACTATTTCGCGGAGTGGATTATACACACACTCATACACAAACATACTCACGCACACGTGCCTGGGTTACAGATAGACAGTGCGTATACATTTATATTTATGTACATATACGTGCAAAACTGGAGAAGCGACTCTTGCAAGCTTGGCTCGTTCTCGTTTGCATATGACATTTACGTAACCTTTCTGGTGGAATTCACCCCTCACCGGTGTTTGTTTAGGCATAAATAATAAAAATGCCCTCTGCTACGAAGCCCTGGCATTCCAGTGCCCAATTATGCTAAACACCAGCACTCGCTCTCTCACTGCCCAGGGAGTCTGCTGCAGCTTGGTCTTTTCTTTTTAAAATCGGGACATTCATGACTTGCTTGAGCCAAAGGTCAAGACATGCAGGAACACTCCCAAACCATGCTAAGGAGCAGGTTAGTATCGATCTGGGGAAGCTGGTCTAAACAGTCCTGTTTCAAATAGCCAAGGCCCGGCCAGCCGGTGGGGTGGAGGGTAAAGTGCTGGACTCCCACATTGCCAACTGTGGTTCGATCGGAGACTTGAAAATCAAGTTGCGTGTGCATGCGTGCCCGAAATCCCTAGAGGAGAATGGAGAAGGGATAGTGGCATGGCCATCCCCCCTGGGGGGGATGATTCCTCACATTTCTTCTGTCTCTCTCCACTGAGCGCATATGCCCTATGGCAACCTCCCCCAAAACACACACACACACACACAGCCAAGGCCAGTAGCCAAGTGAAGTTCCTGCAACAAGTCTCAGGTCCAGTTCAGTTGGGGACATGACTGCCAGACTGAAATGAAATCCCTCTACTGGTCTCCACTTTGTGTGCTCCGCACAGTCTAATCTGCAGTGCGAACTGTACCTTTGCTAATCTGTTGCTCCCCCCCAACCCCGAAAATTATTCCTAAAATATAGGGGCCACTGGTCCCAGCAGATGGAATAATGCTTATCTTGTTGGACATTCACGTAGTCGACCATGTTCAAGTCCTGGACCCAGCGGCTTGAAACTCTGGACGCGTGTGTGTGCGTGCCCAAGATCCTGAGAGATGAAGGAGTAGGGATTGCGGGGTGGCCATTCCCCCCGGGGGGGGTGTGATTTCTCACTTTCTGTCTCTCTTTCTCTCTCTGGTGAGCACACTCTCTCTACAACAAAAATCTCATGTACAGAAAAAAAAAATAGACACAGGGGCCAGGATGAAGACCTAGCTTCTTTGTTCCCTACCGAACTCATGCCGCCATGTTTTACATGTTCATCACAGGAATTTGCTTTCAGCCCGTATTTTGGTGCCTGAAATACCGCCATTTTGGCGCACATAACTTGCAAGAAGAAAAAAGATGACAAGATTGCAGAGTCCAGTGGCGAGGACAACAGGAGGCAAGAAGTCGTTTTGCTCCACCACGGTAAAGAAGATAACTGAGAGCAGCTTGGAAGCCCCGCTCCTAAGATCTGGCCTTAGATCTGGCCTTCGTGTAAGCAGGCGTCCACACGTACAGTCTTCCTGACACCAAAAATGAAGTCAAGCTCTTCCGGCTCTACTTTGAAAAGCGTTAGCGGAAGAATATGATCTGTCCAGGGAGGTAAGAAGCCTGAGTGTGAGAACTGTTTTTGGACCTTGTTAGAGGACCAAAATACGTATGTACATATATGTATAAAACCGGAGCGTTCTCCAGGAAAGCTGGCTGTAACACTGGGGCAGACATTTCTAAAGCTGCACGTTTTTTTCATTTGCTAGTGGGTGCGTGCACTTGCCAGCGGGAGAGTGAGACATCGCCCCTGAGTGGGATGGCCACGCCAGGCTCCTCTTCCATTCTCCCCTCAGGATTTTGGGCACACACGCGCACACACCTGGCAGTGACTTTCACACCACGGGGTTCAGGACTAGAATCTCAACATCACTCATCTGGGACCCGGCTGCCTTAACCTCCACGGGCCCCTAACCCTGTATTTTTTTTTTTTTTCAAACTATTGCTATAGGGTGCATGCACTCGACAGACAGACAGAAAGCAAGAAATCACCGGATGGCCAGCAGCAATCCCTTCTCTAGTCTCTTCTCGGGATTTTGGGCATGCACGTAGGCATGAGTTTCAAGCTGCTGGGTCCAGGACTCGAACTGTGGTTGGCCATGTGGGAGTCCAGCACCTTAAGCACTACACCACCTGCTGACACCAAGGGGCAAGATTTTTAACACAGCAAGGAGCCTATGTGTTCAGAAGATTTTAAACTGTATAAAATTTGGTTAAAGTCACAAGTCAAGATTTAAATAAAAAGCAAGCCATACGAGAGGATGCTGGGGCCAGCAGGTGGTGTGGTAGTTAGGGCACTGGACTCCCACATGGTTGACCACAGTTCAAGACCCAGATCTGGAGGCTTGCTCTCTCTCTCTCTCTCTCTCTTTCTCTCTCTCTCTCTAGTGAGCATGCATTTCTTATAGCAAAATTTAAAAATAATGAAAAATAAATTCTTTTTTAAAAAAAGGCTATGCCAAATTTATCTGCAATTTTAGAATACAGGTATGGCTAGTGAACAGTCACTATAATATTAATATTTAAGATGTTCATTGCATGAACATTTTAATTGGTCATTCTTTAGAACACTGACTGACTGTCAAAAGAAACACGCTTTTCTGAAGCGGGAATGACGAGAACTCAACAGCAGGAGAGAGCAGCCCAGAGCGCAGGACTGCCCTGCCCTAGGAATGCAGGGACCCTCCGGGGCTGTGTCCAGCGCTGCAGACCAACTGCCCCACGTCCCCGTGGCCCAAGTCCGGCCTTCCTATTCTTCCTGAACGCAGAATGACAGAGAGACCGTCGTCATCCATTTTCCATGGACCACTGTTTATTATCTAAAAAGCCTTAGTGTGCAGTGTTATTAAGGAGATTTCTGCCTTCACGATCAAAAGGTGACAAATGAGATGGCGGATTATTTCAAACAGACAGGATACATATTTCTCGGCATGGCAGACTGAAAGCCAGTACCATCATCCTGTTTTTGAACCCCACTGTTTTCTACCCAAATCCTCCCAAGATAGCAAATGGACTTGCAGGCTTTTTCACACGTGTACTGGGCCCTGCTTAGCCAGACTGACTCCATCTTGTTATGGTCAAAAGCTCTCTCTCAGCCTGATGCTCTTTGTTGGAGGTTTCTCACAGGAGCTCCGAGGAGACAACGGCCTGCCTGGAGCTGAAGCACTGAGAACGCTGGCCCAGCCTCGCGCCGAGCTCCCACCTTGAAGTGACTCGTAGGACTGTACCCCTTAGCTGAGACTGAGACCCCTGGCTCTAAGGCTGCTCACTTGTGCCCCCAGCTAAAGACTCACCGGTCTATGCTTCGCTGAGCTTTTCTATAGCGAGCTGTCAGCCCCGGAGCCTCTGCCTTCCCCCAGAAAAGCACCTGTAGCTTGGCGGACCCATCCAAGAGGTTCTTCCGTGTCCTCCCTGTGGCCAAATTTTCCTCTGCTCTCCTCAACGCTTTCGGCACTCTCTGCATCGGGGCAGCTAGGGGTCAGACCTGCTTTGGGTTCTTGCACTTGGGGTGTGGATGCCCACGTCTGGCAACACAAGGATGTTCAAAACAAGAGTCTCCAGGAAACAGTTTATTGAGAGTTGACAAAATAAAATACACATAAGAGTCCCTCCCCACCCCTGATAAGGAAACCGCACACTGCTGGTGAGTATTCCACTTAGAACTCGCTCCGCTGCAGAGCTCTGACAGGGAGCCTGAATTCATGAGGCAGAACTCCCACAAAGGCCGACATTCACTGTAACAATTAAAGAAACAGGATGGGGTTTAGGTACACTGTCGACAGCGACCTAAAGCCTGAGAAATAAATCCCACTCTGACTTTTCACTGCTGTTTCTGCATGGAAGAAGTGTGATGGCTTATTCTTTGGTGTGAAAAGCTATTTTGATAGTTCCTTTCTTCTATTATACAAAAAGGGAAATACAAATCTGGACCAGGATACTAAAAGATTATGGCTAAGGCACATTTTGCAAATTAAGACAACTCAGCTGGCATGATTCATTCGTCTGGTTATCTGCTAACAGCCAAATTAGCAATATTCAAGCTGAATGATAAACCAACTATTAGCAAAAATACCAGGACATGGAAACTTTCTTTAACGAGATGCAGTTCATAAACACGGTTGGTTACCTTGGAGTCCAGCCTCAATATTCTCTTCCTGTCTATACTCAGTTTACTGTATATTGCACTTTCATCTCAAACCTTAAAGATCTGTTTTCTAAAATCAATTCTCCGGTGCTAATTTTGCAGGGAAGCTGCATTTCACATGATTAACCTCATTAGCACAGCTCTCCTATAAATAAGAGGCGTCTGGAGGATGCGTGTATGAGTGCTCAGTTACTATAGCAGCGAATGTCAAAGTAACTGCCAAACAAAAGCCTAAAGTTTTTGACATTTTGAAACCTCTAAAAATGATAAAAAATGATAAATATACCATTTATTATAGTTCTCAATACTGTGGCAAGCAAAGTCACCACAAGTCAAAACTGAGATGCCGTGGAAGAGAGGATAAGCACTTTTATTATAAATTCCTGATATACTCCACCCCTGCCTGCTTTTAATCTAAATGCAATTTAGCACTGCAAACCATTTATGAAAAGAAGTTTACTTTAAAAGTTATTAATGTGAAGAAGAAAAAATTCGGTACCTCCAAGAGAAGTCAAGGGCTCTCGTTAAATTACCTCAGTAAAGACGCCGCTCGGCCAGCCAGGTTACAACGCATTCTTTGAAACCGCATCAGGTCTCAAGGCTCCACTGAGGACCTGAAAGGTCTTTGATCCACTAAGTGGCTAGCGACCAGATTAACTTCACTGAAAGAAATCGTAATCATTTCAGTCTAACTCCTTTTGGTATGGGTCCACTCGGTGGCTCATGTTCTATGAGAAACCCAAAGGTTTAAAAATATGTGGTCGATCCAAAGCAAAGTGTAATGCTGTCTAACTGAAAAAAAAAAATATCTATGGAACACAAGATTTTAACTGATACTCGAAAACTCAGTAACATACCCATCTAATTAGAGAAATCTACTGACGGCACAAAACCTAATTCGTTTCCGTCATACTAGCACGGGAAGGGCCCAGGCGGGCCGTGGAGCTGCACTTGAAGGCTCAGCACCAGCTGGAGAGCAGTCTCTGGCCCTCGGGGCTCCGGCTAGCACACCAGCCCCTGCCGCATCTGTATGATCTGGAGTAGGGCTGCCTGGACATCCTCATCCATGTGACCCTTGAAAACAAAACACAGAGAGGTATTTCACATCATCTTCGCGCACACAAGAAGTCCAACGAGAAAGGCTTTTGAACAGAGCGTAACTGGCTGCGATTCACCAAACCCTAAATCATCCCCACCTCGCCAATCCAGAGGAACTACTGGACGAGGGTGTGGCGCTCCATGGTGACAGCAGAGTCGATGAGAACCAGCACATTCCAGATGCTCTTGGGGTGCGGTGGCACCCGCCCTATGGCAAAATCCTGTGGAGGCTGGAGGATTGCGGCATCGAGTCCCCCTCTCTCTCTGTCTCTCTCAACGTGCACATTTTGGGACCAGCAGTTGACATAATGGCTATGTTGCTGGACTCCCATGTAGTCGACCGCGGTTCGAGTCCTGGACCTGGTGGCTTAAACTCACCCCGGGTGCATTTGCATGCGTGCCCAAGCTCCCGAGAGGAGAATGGAGGAGAAGGGATTGCGGCGTGGCCATCCCCCCTGGGGGGTGATTTCTTGCTTTCTGTCTGTCTGTCTCTGTCTTTCTGGTGAGTGCATGCGCCCTACAGCAAAAACCTCTCCAAAAAAAAAGAGGAAGAAGATGCTCTTCACGCCTATTATCAGATAACAGACGACTTCTCTTGATTAATAATGACCTCAGGTAATAGCAGCATTGTACCTTATAAAGGACCAGAGAAAACTTTTTCTGGTTGTTGCTGCTGAAGTTTTTAAGACAAGTAACCCATGAAAAAAATTCTCATATTTGTACTTTTTACATAAACAGGATCATATATATCATTTTGTAATTTGCTTCTTTTTAGTCTTTTTTGTTTTGTTTTCTTGCTATATGGCGCATGTGTTCTCCAGAGAGAGACAGAGAGGGGGTGGGAGAGTGAGAAATCACCTTGAAGGACAAAGCTGGCCACATGGGATCCGGCTGTCCTTTTTTTTTTTTTTTTTTAGAAGTTTTTCCTATAGGGCGAGT
>NW_006198322.1:907336-921117 GCF_000334495.1 Tupaia belangeri chinensis | reverse complement strand
CTGCCATACTCCTCTCGGGAGCTTGGGCGCGCACGCACACACACACACACACACACACACACACACACACGCACACGCCCGGCGTGAGATTAGGCCACTGGGTCCGGGACTTGAACTGTGGTTGACTACATGGGAGTCCAGCGACATAGCCATTATGCTAACTGCTGGCCCAAGGGATCCAGCTGTCTTAACCTCCCCTCCACCTACTGGCCCTGCAGTTTGCCTTTTTTCACTTAGTGTCACAGAAATCATTACTTAGGCTATGTAATTATTTTAAAACTTTAATATCTCACTGTATGAATATATTAGATTTCTTTATCCACTCCTCTAATGATAGATATTTAAGGTATTCCCAGTGTTCACAAACAAATTCTAGAGAAGAAATTGGTGAGTGAAAAAGGAAGCTGAGGGGCCAGTACATAGCGTGGTGGGGAAGGTGCTGCACTCACACATGGCTAACCACAGTTCGAGTCCTGGGCTCGGCAATTTGAAAATCATGCCGGGCACGTGTGTGTGTGTGTGCCCAAAACCCTGAGAAGAGAATGGAGAGGGGATAGCAGTGTGGCCACTGCCCCAGAAGGTGACTTCTCACCTGCCCTCTCTCTGCCCCTCTCTAGCCCGTGCACGTGCCCTACGGAGAAAACCTTGAGAAAAGAAAAGCAGGCTCACTCTTTAATTTGGGAAGTACTCCCCAATTTCATTTCCTCTGTGGAGATGGTAATAATTTTCATTCCCGCCCTGGGGGACGGACGCCGGTGTCTCGCGCACTCCGGCCAACACCGCCTACCACCTTGCTATCTGCCAGTCCCAGCGGTGGGGCGTGCCGCCTGGTTTATCTGTACCTCCTCCATCCTGATACGGCCGAGGCTCTTCACGCACATGCTAACCACTTACATTTAAGAAACCGCCTTAACTTAAAGGGGGGACAAGGTTGATTACGTGCAATATGGGGGCTAATGACACTCCCCCAATTCCTTTGTTTTCGGGGGTTATTTTGCTGAAGAACTTGAATACGTTTCTGTACATTTCCTATTAATAACAGCTTTGCTTCTAGAACCTGTTTCTATAACAGCAGGATGTTTACATTTCAGACATTAGCCACAGTTGAATAAACGGAATTTCTTAGTTCACTTTCCGGCGCCAGAAGGCAAGACTATTTCGGATGCCAATCGCTTTTGTTACGTTTCATTAGGACTCAGTGGAAAATCATTTCAAATTTCAAAAGCATCTTTTTTTTTTTTTCTTTTCTTTTTAAGGCTTTTGCCACAGGGTGTGTGCACTTGCCGGAGAGGAAAGAGACAGAAAGAGGCGTGTGCACTTGCCAGAGAGAAAAGAGACAGAGAGAGACAGTGAGGGAAGGTGAGAAGCCACTCTCTGGGGGATGGCCACAACACAATCCCTTTCCTTCCCCTCTCTTCCTGGCATTTTGGGCACGCACGCAAACACGCCCAGAATGATTTTTCAAGCCACTGGGTTTGGGACCCAGATTGCGGCTGGCCACGTGAGAGTCCAGCATCTTGGTGACCACACCACCTGCTGGCCCCTGAAGGCATCTATTTTGCAAAGTAGAAAGGCCTGGTGATTTGCTCCATCCTGCATGGCGGGCAGCACAGAAGGCCCCTCGCCTCGCTAATACAGACTTGCTGTCCTCCTCAACGATCTCCACTCCTAAGCGCTCCCTTACCTGGTGCCCACCGACTGGTTCTCAGGGAAGTCCTGACTTTTTCTATGCAAAAACGCATCACAGCTTTCCTGACAATCCAGTAACTGCAATAAATGTGCACACCCTGGTGTATCTTCTGTCTACTCCAAGCGGGCTGAACACTTTCTTCTATCATATCATTTATTCTTTTTCATCCGTCTCTCTCCACTTCCTATAGAAAAGGCAGGCCTATTGAAATGGAAAAGTTACTGTCATAAGGTATTTTTCTTTGGATTTTCTAGTATTTCTTTTTCTCAATGACATTTCTGGGAAGTTTTCTCTCAATACCCGTTTCTCCTTCCTTCATTTTCTTCCCTTCTTCCTTTCTTTACATGTGGCCTACCACACTTCGAACCCTAGTCATCATAGACCTGCTGGTCCAATATCTGCATCTCCTACGACATCTTCCCGAAAAACCCACTCTGAGGATTGCGTGGCTGCCACTCTGAGGCTTCTACAGCGCATTGGCATAATATCCTCCACAGGCCAAACAGTTTCTTAGTATGAGAAATGTTTTTAAAAATGGCTTTCTCAGTACACTCCTGAAGAAGAGAGTTCGTAATCCGTACGTGTCACTGAGTTTAATGTATGGATACCATCAATGATCTCTTAACAAACCAGTTTTCTTTGTTGTAATTCTAGGCATGCCCTCCTTGTCATTTTCATACTTTTCTAGTTCCTGCGCTACGAAGGAACATATAAAGTCTTTTCCACCCTCCTCTTTCAGCTGACAGCCGCGAGGATGTCTCGGCACAGCCCCCAGCCAGCAGCACTGCCTGTTGCCACACTTACACTGAGTGACAAGCAGACGGAGACAACACCACACTGAAGATGTTGTGTTGCCATATAGCTTTGTAAATCTGTCTGGGAGATACGCAAGCCATGATGAAAAGAAACACAATTATTTTTAAATAACCATATGGGACATAGCTCCTTTTTTCTTTCTTTTTTTTTTTTTTTTTTAAAGTTTTTGCCATAGGGGTGTACACTTACCAGAAAGAGAGAGAGAGAGACAGAGACAAAGACAGACAGACAGTGAGAGGGAGAGTGAGAAATCCCCCAGGCGGGATGGCCACACCACAATCCCTTCTCCCCGGCTCTCTTCTCAGGGCTTTGGGCACGCATGTACACATGTCCAGTGTGATTTTCAAGTCGCCAGGTCCGGTACTCAGACCATGGCTAGCCATGTGGGAGTCCAGCACCCTAACCACCATGCTTCCTGCTGGCCCCTGGGGTGCAGCTCCTTTGGACATCGATCACTGTCACGTGATTCACTGGATGACAGACATCATCTCGGACACAGCACCGCCTCTGAAGCGGTGGCTCTTTACCTGCGCAGCACTGAGGAGGTGTGTCCGATAGACCGCGATGACTTCCTGGTGCTGTCTGTCGGCATCCTGGCAACACGGAAAGACAGGCAGGTTAGCGTGTCAGCACTCACGTCTCCAGACCCGGGCAGGCGTGTGGCAGCGCTGCTCTCGGTCCAGCGCTGCAGACGCTGCAACTGCCATAACGCGCTCCTGCTCCTTCTGACAGTGCACCCGCCTCGGCCCTGCCCGGTGCGGAGTTCCGCTCCGTACTATTTACAGCACAGACTCGCCCAGGAGTGTGTGGGGACAGGGAGGGGAGGGCGCACTCGCCCTGGGCACAAGACGACACTCCAGCTGACGTCGGACGCCGTGCATCTACCCCAGAGTTGCCAGCTCATGCTGCAGCCTCCGCCAGGCTCCCTGAACGCCTCCTCTCCACCCAGTTCCCTGCGAGCTCCCCGCGGGAGGGAGTGCCTTCCCCATGTGCACTCGTAGCACAGAGACCTCGGGTGACACTTCTTCATGTCTGAGAGTCCACATTTACAATCTCGGTGCCCAGTGCCCTCACGAACTGGCCTCGAGCAGGAGTTCCCAGGGATCCGCAGGCCTGTGACTGCCTGGCCACGTCACAGCATCCCACTGCCAGGCCTTTCCGCATGCTGTCTGCTTTGCCTGGAAGATCCTCCCTCTTTTTTCCCGCCTAGCAAAATGCCTTCTGCTCTACAAACTCTGGTCAGGTACTCACTTCCTTTTGAAACCAGACCCCCCCACATCCCTCATCTTTCCTTCCTGGGTGCTCAGATCTCTGAGAATCTGGCACTGTGCCCTAACTCTGCATCCGACATCTCTTATCTTCCTTCTCATGGGTCTGTGTTCGTGTTTTGCCTGTCTATCTACCCCGAATGCCACAGGGACAGGAACAGGGTTCTCCGTCTGACAGGGCCTGGTGTGGTGCATGGAACACCGCGCATAGCAACACTGAAGGGACCACTATGTCCCTGCGAGAAGATCCGACCAGCAATTTGTCGTCACTGCCTGCAGGTCAGGCGTGCTAAAAAATGAATGCTTCTAGAAAGAACTTTCTTCTACTCAAAAACAACTCATAAGCAGCTGCAATATTATGGGAAATATTAAGAACAATTTATATTTGATTAGGCTATGTCTTTTATACATTTTAGTGTATATTGGCTCATTCAATTAAAAACGCAAACGAGTCGTTTTAGTTATTATCTTACTTTAAGGATATGGAAACCAAGCGTCACGGGGAATGACTAATTAATTAATTAACTGATTATTGAAAGAGGGAGCAGGGAGCAGAGGAAGGAAAGGAAGGGGAAGGCGTGGGAGCCAGGGAACCCACAGCGGGTCTTGCCACACCAAGCTCCCCGCCAGCCAGGAACGTGGGCACGCCTGGTGAGTTCAGGCCGACCCGGGACGGAACCCCAGCCCCAGCCCTGCTGCACGGGCTGGACCAGCGTGCTTCAGAGTGGCCGGCCTAGACCGGAGCGCCCATCTTGTTAATTTCCAGATCTGGACGCTTCCTTTTAATATCTAAGAAAATCAAATGTAAACACATAGGAGTGTCTGTCTTTATCCATAAGAATAAAAGATGATCAGAAGCCCCGTTTGGTTTAGAGGATCAATATTTTACAGAGTGAGCTGGCAGGGAGGAAGATGCTGGATCTGGAGTCGGCCAGGCGCAGTTTAAACCCCAGCTGCACCACCCCAGATCACATACTTTAATCTTTGTTTCCTTTAAGAAATAAGGGGAAGGTTGGGACCAGTAGTTAGCATAATGGCCAAGTTGCTGGACTCCCATGTAGTCGACTGCGGTTCGAGTCCCAGACCCGGTTGCTTAAACTCATGCTGGGAGCGTGTGCGTGTGTGCCCAAGATCCTGAGAGGAGAATGGAGGAGAAGGGATTGTGGTGTGGCCATCCCCCCGGGGGGTGATTTCTCACTTTCTATCTGTCTCTCTCTGTCTTTCTGGTGAGCGCACGCGCCCTATAGCAAAAACCTCTCCAAAAAAAAAAAAAGAAAAAGAAACCAGGGGAAGGAATAAAATCTCCTTTGTGGGGTTGTGATGGAGATACCATTTAGAGATAGAGTATATCAAATGTTTAATAGAGTGCCTGGCAAATTGTAGGCACCAAATGATACTATTCTACCACCAGCAGGAGGTAACTTGTGGCAAAAATGATTATTCTTGGATCCGAGCACACTGCCAACCAATCTGATTTCTTTCTTTTTCTAAGGTGTTGCCATAGGGTGTGTATGCTTGCTGAAGCGAAACAGAGGCAGTGAGAGGGAATATGAGAAATCACCACCCGGGGGGATGGCCATGCTACCATCCCTTCTCCATTCTCCTCCTGGGATTTTGGGCATGCTCACACTCACACCCAGGGCGGTTTTCAAGCTGCTGGGTCCAGGACTTGAAGTGCAGTTGACCGTGTGGGAGTCCAGCGCCATAACCACTATGCCACCTGCTGGCTCCAATCGGATTCCTAAGAAAGCACTGGGTACTGACTACCGTGACCCGCGCCCGCCAGCCCGCGCTGCCCGTACTCACAGCCAGCTGCCGCTGCAGAGCTTTCACCTGGTGCTGCAGGGCGTCGACCAGCTGGCTCTGCCTCTTGGTGGGGTTCCCGCTCGTGTAGGTGAGCTGGGAGAGGCCGTTCAGGGCCTGCTTCAGCCTCTCCACGTCATTCAGCAGTTCAGTTATCTTCGAACGGAAAGTTGGAGGAGAAGCACGCGTTACTCACTCATTGCTAAAGAGCATCTCTGCACCAAAGACACGTCTTTATTTGAGTCACTAACTTCATATAGCAGACACTGGAGGTGTGGACACTGTCAAGATGGTTATCAACAAGACATACAATATGTATTTTAATTTCTTAATTCAACTCCTCAGTAAGTTTCTTACAAAGACAACACTAAACTGAGGACACAGTATCACATATGTCCTCAGACTTGAGTATAAGCTTCGTCTTACGTTTAAACAATGGCTAACTACCCGTGAAGGTGCGCAGCCTGGAGATACCTGGAACTCAGAAGGGAGGGTTCCTACAAATCCAGACGAAGGCAGAGACCTTGTTACTTCTTGAGTTGTATTATTTAAGACCACCTTGTTATAAAGAGGGGGAAAGACTCGGGAGACTGAGAGAAGTGGGACGGGCACAGGCTGCAGGCGGGCTGCTGACCCATGTGTGCTGGGCTAATTTCCCTTACTTTTCTGAGCTTCGGTCTCCATATCCGTGAAAGGCAGAAAATCTTCTAGAGTTAAGACATCAAGTGAGGGCCAGCAGATGGCATGGTGGTTACGGTGGCTGGATCTCACAAGGTCAACTACATGGTTCGAGTCCTGGACCTGGAGGCTTGAAAATCACACCAGATACATCTGTGTACCCAAAATCCCGAGAGGAGAACAGAGGAGAAGGGACGGCTGTGTGGTCATCCCCACTGGGTAGTGATTTTTCTCTTTCTGTCCCTTGCTGGTGAGCACATGCACCCATAGTAAAAACTAACTTTTAAAAACAAAAGCAGTCCTGAGCGGCAGCGAGGATGAGCAGCCACTGTACTGCACTGACGGTGCTCACGGCCAGCTGCAGCAGCTGACGGCACTTACGCTCTAGGTCACACGAGCAGGTGTGCCAGAGCGGAGCGCTTGCACCTCTGCACTCAGAGGCTGGTCTGTCTGCTTTTACTCAGCCTAGCACGTGGCATGCGGAAGGCGCTTATTAGTTACTGGTTAGACGGAAGAAATTAGAGTCGGTCTTCATACCCATCTCCACAGTACAACGCTATGCAACTACCAGCGCCTGACCTACAAATTAGACTGTGATAATAAAAAATGAGAAGATAAATTTGTGTCTCCAAGTCACCGCCCGTAAAACCTGGTTGGGAAAATCAACCACGTACATCTAGCGTGGTAACACGAATGTGTGAAGACTGGCAAAGTCCAAACAAAACACACACTTTTCTAGAGGAATCGTTCCCTGCAGGCTGGATTGGACGCGGGGGGTTAGGGAGGAGGACACGGTGAGAAAGCATGCGGACTCCCTCAGTGGGAAGGGGGACGGACAGGGTGGGGAAGGGGCCAGCCTATAGACAGAATCGAGGGGCGTGTCTGTGGTGAGCCCGAGCCCAAGACCAAGGTGACGTTCCTCGAGTCCTTAGTCTCCTGCAGCCCAGAAGCAGAGCTTTCTTTCCCTCAGACTATTATCCATGGGGCAACTGACCCTGCACTCTCCCCCTCTCTCCTCAGTTCTTGGCTGGACCAGCCGAAGAAACAGAAGGAAAACGCTTTTGATTGTGTGTATGTATGTGTGCAAACCTCCCTCCCTTCCTTCCTTATTTCTAAATTTGCTACAGGGCACATGTGCTCACTGGGACGAGTGGTAACACGAATGTGTGAAGACTGGCAAAGTCCAAACAAAACACACACTTTTCTAGAGGAATCGTTCCCTGCAGGCTGGATTGGACGCGGGGGGTTAGGGAGGAGGACACGGTGAGAAAGCATGCGGACTCCCTCAGTGGGAAGGGGGACGGACAGGGTGGGGAAGGGGCCAGCCTATAGACAGAATCGAGGGGCGTGTCTGTGGTGAGCCCGAGCCCAAGACCAAGGTGACGTTCCTCGAGTCCTTAGTCTCCTGCAGCCCAGAAGCAGAGCTTTCTTTCCCTCAGACTATTATCCATGGGGCAACTGACCCTGCACTCTCCCCCTCTCTCCTCAGTTCTTGGCTGGACCAGCCGAAGAAACAGAAGGAAAACGCTTTTGATTGTGTGTATGTATGTGTGCAAACCTCCCTCCCTTCCTTCCTTATTTCTAAATTTGCTACAGGGCACATGTGCTCACTGGGACGAGAGACAGAAAGAGAGAAAGTGAGAAAGCAACCCTCAAGGACAGCCATGCCACAATCCCCTCTCCCTCCCTCCTGCCCCACTTCTGGCCATGCACACACACGCCCCTGGTGAAAACTGGCCACGTGGATCCAGCCGCCCCAACCATCACATTTTTCCAGCTCAGAACTTTTTACACGCCAGTAGTCGAACTGGACTGGTGGCACTTCCCGGTCACTTGGTTGACACTTCTGGAAATCTGCCTGTGGGACACTAGGGCAGAATCCTGCTCTCCTACTCTGGCGGCTCCGCTCCGGGCACCCCACACCACGCGGACCACTCGTGCCTACCTTGTTATCTTTGGCTTCGACTTGTTTAGCAGACTCCTGGATGCGCCTCTGTAACTCTGTGATGGTGGTCAGGGACTTGTCGCAACGCTCCTGCTGATCCTTGATCTCCTGCTCGATGCTGAGACGCAGCAAGTCCTTCTCGCCCGTGGCAGAATGGCCCTTGTTTTGGGCATGCAAAGCCTCCTCACATACTTCCTCGTACTTTCTGTTCAGATGGGCCAGTCTTTCATTTAAGTTGGAAATCTGTGTCTCCAGATCGCTCTTTGTGGCTTCATACTTAGACAAGTCAACGACCTCTCTGCTCTCTAATTTCTTTAGCGCTTGTTTGACATTCTGAAGCTCAGACTGCAGTTGGGAGACCTCCTCGGTTTGGCGCTGGTGCTCTTCTTCCTTGGCTCTCAAACTAGCCGTGAGGACTTCGACTTCCTTCTCGAACGCTCCCTTGACCTGCAGATGCTCCGCCAGGGGCACCGAGGCGCTCCTCTGGCTCTCCAGCGACTGCTGCAGCCTGCTGGCCGCCTGCTGCTCTCTCTCACAGCACGTCTGCTTCGCCCTCAGTTCTGCCCTCAGCGTCTCAATCGTGCCGTTCAGGGACTTCTTCAGAGCCTCGACCTGCTCCAGCGGGACGTGCTGCTTCTGCAGAGCATTCCGCACTGCGAGCATCTCAGAAGACTGCCTGGCGTTTTCTTCCGCCAGCTTCTCTTTCTCGTTCTTCGCTTCCGCGTATTTCTGCGACAGGTCTCTTACCTGTCTGTTCAGTTCTTCCGTCTTCCTGCTTAGCGCTTTTTCCACTTCGCGAGCGTTCTCGACGAGGACGTTCTTTTCCCGCAGCTCTTTCTGCAGGGTGGAGACCTCCTTCTTCAGCCGGTCGCTCTCCTGCCTGCTCTTCCTGGCTTCCTCTTCTCTAGCACTGCACTTCTGGGTCTGCTCGGACAGCTGCTCTTTCAGCCCTTTCTCCGTGGCTCTGAACTTCCTCTCGCACTCTTCCAAGCGGGTAACCGGGGCATATTTGAGCTTTATGCATTCCTGAATGGTGTCCAGCTCCTTCTTCTGGGCTTCGATCTCGGCGTGCAGAGTCACGATCTCTTCCTGGCCCTTTCTGTAGTTAGTCAGGGTCTCGGCGCTCTGCTCCTGGGCCTCCTGCAGGCTCTTCCGTAGAGCCCTGGTCATCTGCTCGTGCTCGTCCAGGCTGACGTACTCGGCTCTGAGCTGGTTCTGAGTGTTCTCCAGGCTGCGCCTCAGTGTCTCATTCTCGTCTTTTACTCTTACCACCTCTTGACTTACATCTTCGAGCTTCTTCTTCACAGTCACCAGCTCCCTGCTCGTTTTATCCAAGGTGCTGCTCAAGGCCGACGTCAGCTCCTCGTGGGTCCTGGCCGGCACGTACTGGCTGCTCAGGGCCTTCTTCAAGTCCGCGTTCTCGGCTGTGAGCGCGTGTATCTTCTCTTGGCCCTCGCCACATTTCTTAGTCAGTTCAGAGAGCTGCTTCTCCAGCTCACCGATGCTGGATTTCAGAGCCAACGTCTCTCTTTCATGTCTCTCAGGAGGGACAAACGCGGTTTCCAGGCGGCTCACGCTCCTACTTAAACTGTCATTTTCCACCCGCAGTTTCTCCATCTCTGACTTCTTCTCTGCATATTTTTGCGTGACGTCTAAAAGCTTCTTATTCAAGTCGTCGATAATCACGCCGTGGGACTTCTTCATGTCTTCGCTGACTTTCAAAGGCACGTACTGGCTTTTCATTTCGGTGGTCAGGTTGTGCACCTGCTGGTTGAGGAGCTGCTTATCCCCGAGAACCTTCTCCAGCTCCTTCTGCAGCACCTGGTTCTTCCGAGTTAGCTCAGTGACCTTCCTCCCGAGCTCTCCCGACTTCTGCTCTAACCTGCTCTTGAGCTGCTCGTGCTCCTCGGGTGGGACGTGCTGAGCGAGCCTGGCCTTCACGTTCTCAAGGTCTCTCTTTAACTGCCTCATCTCACTGAGAGACTTTTCATGTTCTCTTTCCACCTCTACGATTCTTTTGGCTTTCTCACTCACTTCGTTCGATAACGAGCTCTTCATGTTTTCAAACTGCTCTGCCGGGATGGAGAGGGCCAGCTTTGCAGACAGTTCTTTCACCCGGCCTTCCATCTCCGAGACCTGCCGCCCCTTCTTCTCTCGCTCCACTTCGCACGCTCCGACCTCCCTCTGCAGCCGCTGCTGCTCCTCCCTCAGCCGGGCCCCGTCCCTCCTCAGCTCTTCCACCAGCGCCTCGTTTTGCTTGAGCTGGCTCCTCAGCTTCCCCACCTCTGCGGACGTGCCCTCGTACTGGGCTCTCACGTCGCTCAGCTGCTCCCTCAGGTCCTCCGCCACTCTGTGACCCCCGGCGGCCTCGCTCGTCAGGTGCTCCTTGAGCGCGAGGAAGTGGGCCTGCATCTGCTTCACCTTCCCCTCGGACTCGTACATCCTCTTCTGCACGTCTTTGAGCGCGTCCTCCAGCTGCCTGATCTGGTCGTCCGAGTCCTCCTTGACCCTCTCGCACTCCAAGGCCAGGGCTTTGCACTCGGCCACCTTGTGGGCCAGCTCGTTCTGCAGCCGCAGGCGGTCTTGTTTGGCGGACTCGCAGAAAGTCCGCATGGCTTCTAACTCCTTCTTTAACACTTCGCTTTCAGCGTAGGTGGAGTGAGCGGGGGCAGACAGCTCCAGGGGTCTCACCACAGACCTGCTCTGCAGATGGGCCGGCAAGCCGGGGGACGTGCACTGAAAGGAAAAGAGGACGTTAAGTCACAGGGCCACAGGGAGACACTTTCCACACATTCAGAGACGCTCCCCATCGTCAGGTGTCCCAGGTTAAAGGGACGTGGCACCGACTTTGGGGTAAGACGTGTTCTGGCCACCATGTCCTTGGCAAGCTCAGGACGTGGAGTTCTGTTCACGTGAGTCCATTTCTCGCAGAACAAAAAGGAGAAAAGGCAGAGCCTCCGGGTGCCGTCTCCTCTCCCTGCCCCGTTCCTAACACCGGCCCACACTAAGGGTCAGCTTCATCGAGCCACATTTCCCACTTCCGTAGTCCATGGCACCTAGTGTGCTCAGAACTTCAAGGTCAGTATTTTTTCCTTTTTTTTTTTTAAAGGTTTTTACCATAGGGCAAATGCGCTCTCCAGGGAGAGAGACAGACAGAGACAGTGAGAAGGAGAGGGAGAAATCACCCCTCAGGGGGGATGGCCATGCTGCAATCCCTTCTCTGCCATCCTCCTCCCAAGATCCTGGGAGCACGCACACGCTCCCAGCGTGATTTTCAAGCCACAGGGTCAAGCACTCAAATTGCAGTTGGCCACGTGGGAGTCCGGTGACATAACCACGACGTCATCTGTTGGCCCTAGAACTTCAAGTTCTAAACAAAGTCATCAGAACCTTCAAATTAAAACAAGTATCGACATTTTAAAAACGCGAATAACTTGAGGGCATTACACAGTATCTAACTTCTAAGAAGGTGGGTGACTTCTGAGAGCTCTCACTGCTCACTCCAACATACAGAATCCCCCTTTCCCACGGAGGGTACACCCCAAGGCCCCCGGAAGATGCCAGAAACCACATTTTGGTAATACCAAACCCTAGGTGTACATATCTGTGCTACAGGCTAGTCTGTAAAATTAATTTTATTTCTTTCATGAGCTAGAAAGATGGAAACAGACAGACAGACAGGTATTCTTGACAGAGAGATTCTACAATGCAATCCTCCCCCGCCTCCAGGCCACTAGCTATGCAGGTGTGCACGGTCCCACCCAGTGTATTTGGGCCCATCTGTGATGCAAACTGGGTTTAGCACGTGACTGCAGTGTAGCACCAATGGCACCCTACCCCTGCACCACCACGCTGGGATCCACACAGCTTATAAAGTAAACGTGGCTAAGAGGTCAGCGACAGACGCCAGCATCTGGAGTGGTGGCTAAGGCGCACGAGTCCCACATGGCTGGCCGCAATCTGATACCTGGACCTGGTGGCTTGAAAAATCACACTGGGCGCATGTGTACGTGTGCCCATAATCCCAGGAGAATGGAGGAGAAGGAACTGCAGCATGGCCATCCCTCCTGGGAGGTGATTTCTCACTCTCCCTCTCTCTGTCGGATCTCTGTCTCTCTCTCCAGCTAGCATACATACCCTATGGGGAAAAAACAGATCTTAAAAAGGGGCCAGCAGGTGGCATCATGGTTGAGGTGCTCGACTCCCACATGGCCAACTGAGGTTCGAGTCCCAGACCTGGTGGCTTGCTTTCGCACTTTCCCTCTCTCTCGTGAGCATATGTGCTCAATAGCAAATTAAATAATAAGAAGAAGAATAAAATTAAATAATTTTTAAAAATCTTTTTAAAATATTGACAATAACTAATAACAAAACTGAACAATTATAATAAGTTCTTCCATGAAAAGTGTGTGCACGTGGTCTGTTTCTCTCTCAAAAGACCTTCCTGTACTGTACTCACGTATTTTCAGCCCTTGGGTGGCCATGGGTAACTAGAACCACTGAAAGGGAAACTACGTCAAGGATGGACTACTGGAATGTTCTTGATGTTATAAAATTACCACCAAAATAAACCCAGCTAACATGAGTGTTGTCAAGAGAATGCGAGTCAATTGATTAAACAATAATAATAATTTTGACAAGTGTTTCTTGACAACAGGAAGATAAAGTACAATTTAGCACACAATCTTAATTTGACTGCTTTCTTGTTTCTTCTATTAAGTGCTAACCAAAAAGAAGTGTAATTAAACTTCTCAGTAAATAGTTCACAAATACCTGAACATAGAATCGTGAAAGACAAATTTAGCTATTTTTACTCCTCTCATACAGCTTACTACAATCTCTCTTCACAAGTACCAATTCACTGAAAAAGCCATGTGCTAGAGTATGTCCCACTCCATAGGCAGCTGCTACTGTTATTCAGATACATCTAAGCTGCATTCCCCTGGATCAGGAGCAAGAAAACTGGCAGCATGGAATAATTCCCCAGCCCCATGTGGCTCTGAAATAAAGGTGAAGGCCCGCGAACCAGGGAAAGCGGACACCGCTCTAATTCCTGGAGACTGGGACTGATGGATTGCGTGGCTGACTGGTTGGTTTTTGCCATAGGGCACGCATGCTTGTTGAGACAGAGAAAGTGAGAGGGAAAGTGAGAAATCACCCCCGAGGGTTGATGCCCACACCACAATCTATTCTCTTCTTGGGATTTTAGGTACACATGTACACATGCCCAGTGTAATTTTCAAGGCACCAGGTCCAGGAATTGAACCACAATCGGCCATGTGTGAGTCCAACACCTTACCCACCACACCACCTGCTGGCCCCGAAACTTGCTTTCTGTTGAGGTGAATTACCCAAACAGAAAACATGTATATTTTGAATGGCCAGGAAAAATACATTTGAAAGTCAAAACGAATTACTTTTGAATGACTCACACCTGTCTTCCCCTTTACATGGGAGACTGTGAAGAGTTAACTGATCATGGCTAATGAACAGCAGCTCCAGCTCCTGATCAAAGACAGGGACATCGTAACTCCTGCCTCTAATTGAAGCCACTACCTCAGAGAGACTCTAGGGGGCACCC
>NW_006198322.1:874883-906805 GCF_000334495.1 Tupaia belangeri chinensis | reverse complement strand
CCGCCACTCTGTGACCCCCGGCGGCCTCGCTCGTCAGGTGCTCCTTGAGCGCGAGGAAGTGGGCCTGCATCTGCTTCACCTTCCCCTCGGACTCGTACATCCTCTTCTGCACGTCTTTGAGCGCGTCCTCCAGCTGCCTGATCTGGTCGTCCGAGTCCTCCTTGACCCTCTCGCACTCCAAGGCCAGGGCTTTGCACTCGGCCACCTTGTGGGCCAGCTCGTTCTGCAGCCGCAGGCGGTCTTGTTTGGCGGACTCGCAGAAAGTCCGCATGGCTTCTAACTCCTTCTTTAACACTTCGCTTTCAGCGTAGGTGGAGTGAGCGGGGGCAGACAGCTCCAGGGGTCTCACCACAGACCTGCTCTGCAGATGGGCCGGCAAGCCGGGGGACGTGCACTGAAAGGAAAAGAGGACGTTAAGTCACAGGGCCACAGGGAGACACTTTCCACACATTCAGAGACGCTCCCCATCGTCAGGTGTCCCAGGTTAAAGGGACGTGGCACCGACTTTGGGGTAAGACGTGTTCTGGCCACCATGTCCTTGGCAAGCTCAGGACGTGGAGTTCTGTTCACGTGAGTCCATTTCTCGCAGAACAAAAAGGAGAAAAGGCAGAGCCTCCGGGTGCCGTCTCCTCTCCCTGCCCCGTTCCTAACACCGGCCCACACTAAGGGTCAGCTTCATCGAGCCACATTTCCCACTTCCGTAGTCCATGGCACCTAGTGTGCTCAGAACTTCAAGGTCAGTATTTTTTCCTTTTTTTTTTTTAAAGGTTTTTACCATAGGGCAAATGCGCTCTCCAGGGAGAGAGACAGACAGAGACAGTGAGAAGGAGAGGGAGAAATCACCCCTCAGGGGGGATGGCCATGCTGCAATCCCTTCTCTGCCATCCTCCTCCCAAGATCCTGGGAGCACGCACACGCTCCCAGCGTGATTTTCAAGCCACAGGGTCAAGCACTCAAATTGCAGTTGGCCACGTGGGAGTCCGGTGACATAACCACGACGTCATCTGTTGGCCCTAGAACTTCAAGTTCTAAACAAAGTCATCAGAACCTTCAAATTAAAACAAGTATCGACATTTTAAAAACGCGAATAACTTGAGGGCATTACACAGTATCTAACTTCTAAGAAGGTGGGTGACTTCTGAGAGCTCTCACTGCTCACTCCAACATACAGAATCCCCCTTTCCCACGGAGGGTACACCCCAAGGCCCCCGGAAGATGCCAGAAACCACATTTTGGTAATACCAAACCCTAGGTGTACATATCTGTGCTACAGGCTAGTCTGTAAAATTAATTTTATTTCTTTCATGAGCTAGAAAGATGGAAACAGACAGACAGACAGGTATTCTTGACAGAGAGATTCTACAATGCAATCCTCCCCCGCCTCCAGGCCACTAGCTATGCAGGTGTGCACGGTCCCACCCAGTGTATTTGGGCCCATCTGTGATGCAAACTGGGTTTAGCACGTGACTGCAGTGTAGCACCAATGGCACCCTACCCCTGCACCACCACGCTGGGATCCACACAGCTTATAAAGTAAACGTGGCTAAGAGGTCAGCGACAGACGCCAGCATCTGGAGTGGTGGCTAAGGCGCACGAGTCCCACATGGCTGGCCGCAATCTGATACCTGGACCTGGTGGCTTGAAAAATCACACTGGGCGCATGTGTACGTGTGCCCATAATCCCAGGAGAATGGAGGAGAAGGAACTGCAGCATGGCCATCCCTCCTGGGAGGTGATTTCTCACTCTCCCTCTCTCTGTCGGATCTCTGTCTCTCTCTCCAGCTAGCATACATACCCTATGGGGAAAAAACAGATCTTAAAAAGGGGCCAGCAGGTGGCATCATGGTTGAGGTGCTCGACTCCCACATGGCCAACTGAGGTTCGAGTCCCAGACCTGGTGGCTTGCTTTCGCACTTTCCCTCTCTCTCGTGAGCATATGTGCTCAATAGCAAATTAAATAATAAGAAGAAGAATAAAATTAAATAATTTTTAAAAATCTTTTTAAAATATTGACAATAACTAATAACAAAACTGAACAATTATAATAAGTTCTTCCATGAAAAGTGTGTGCACGTGGTCTGTTTCTCTCTCAAAAGACCTTCCTGTACTGTACTCACGTATTTTCAGCCCTTGGGTGGCCATGGGTAACTAGAACCACTGAAAGGGAAACTACGTCAAGGATGGACTACTGGAATGTTCTTGATGTTATAAAATTACCACCAAAATAAACCCAGCTAACATGAGTGTTGTCAAGAGAATGCGAGTCAATTGATTAAACAATAATAATAATTTTGACAAGTGTTTCTTGACAACAGGAAGATAAAGTACAATTTAGCACACAATCTTAATTTGACTGCTTTCTTGTTTCTTCTATTAAGTGCTAACCAAAAAGAAGTGTAATTAAACTTCTCAGTAAATAGTTCACAAATACCTGAACATAGAATCGTGAAAGACAAATTTAGCTATTTTTACTCCTCTCATACAGCTTACTACAATCTCTCTTCACAAGTACCAATTCACTGAAAAAGCCATGTGCTAGAGTATGTCCCACTCCATAGGCAGCTGCTACTGTTATTCAGATACATCTAAGCTGCATTCCCCTGGATCAGGAGCAAGAAAACTGGCAGCATGGAATAATTCCCCAGCCCCATGTGGCTCTGAAATAAAGGTGAAGGCCCGCGAACCAGGGAAAGCGGACACCGCTCTAATTCCTGGAGACTGGGACTGATGGATTGCGTGGCTGACTGGTTGGTTTTTGCCATAGGGCACGCATGCTTGTTGAGACAGAGAAAGTGAGAGGGAAAGTGAGAAATCACCCCCGAGGGTTGATGCCCACACCACAATCTATTCTCTTCTTGGGATTTTAGGTACACATGTACACATGCCCAGTGTAATTTTCAAGGCACCAGGTCCAGGAATTGAACCACAATCGGCCATGTGTGAGTCCAACACCTTACCCACCACACCACCTGCTGGCCCCGAAACTTGCTTTCTGTTGAGGTGAATTACCCAAACAGAAAACATGTATATTTTGAATGGCCAGGAAAAATACATTTGAAAGTCAAAACGAATTACTTTTGAATGACTCACACCTGTCTTCCCCTTTACATGGGAGACTGTGAAGAGTTAACTGATCATGGCTAATGAACAGCAGCTCCAGCTCCTGATCAAAGACAGGGACATCGTAACTCCTGCCTCTAATTGAAGCCACTACCTCAGAGAGACTCTAGGGGGCACCAGAAACAAAAATATCTGCTGCTATTAAGCTCAAAGCAAGATCCATTTTTCTCTGCTTACGGAAACCCTACTCAAAGTACATATACTTCATAAATAGACATGCTGTCTTCCTCTTTTTATAAGGGTACAAATATTTCTTTACATATTTCCTTAAATTTAAAAAGGATTACCTGTGAGTCTGTCACATACATCTGACCTTGTTTAAGAAGCATGTCTTCTTTTCCTAAATAAGTCCAAAAAACAATTTTAACTTACATATCCGTATCAAAGTAGGCCAAGCATTTATTTTTTTCTCCTTTATTATTCAAACAATAAAGAAGCAGCAGGTGCAATTATCCTCACTCTAAAGTATGCATTTTTTCTTATTATTTCTATAAACATGGGGAAATAACTACAGCCTTCTGAACAATAGACAGAAATACCTAAGACTGCCAGACTAAACAGCTACATGGTTATTATAAAATATGTATTTTACAGACAAAATAAAAAATGGTATTCTTTGAAATGTATAGGATTAAATATTCCTGCTAAACTCTGCAAGAGGGTAGGTTAATAATACTCACTGGGAAGGGGAAAAAAAAGATTTTTCTTGAGAAATTGTTTACGATTGGAGAATAAGCAAAAGTGGTAGTTACCTATGGTCTTAAAATAATCAATAAATTAGTGTCCACGGAACTTGTCTATTTTTAGGGGGAGAGGTTTTTGCTATAGGGTGCGTGAGCTCACCAGAATGACAGAGAGAGACAGACAGAAAGCGAAAAATCACTCCCTGGGGGGGATGGCCATGCCGCAATCCCTTCTCCTCCATTCTCCTCTCGGGATCTTGGGCATGCACGCAAGTGTGCCCAGCATGAGTTTAAGTCACTGGGTCTGGGACTCAAACTGCGGTCAGCTACACGGGAGTTCAGCGACATAGCCATCACGCTAACTGCTGGTCCTGGAACTTGTCATTTTAAGATGTTCACCACACTGAGACTGATTTCTCCAAATCAGAAAATTATGTTTCTTTCCATAAAACCAAGCCCCAAATATCACAAGACAAATGTCTACTAATAATGTAAACTGGGTAATTCGTACAATATACGGTTCAAAAATACAGGTGGCTAAGGGATGGAGGACCTCGTGGGTCATCAGATTCCATGTTAGTGGCTACACTAGTCAAAACGCTGCCTCTTCCCAGCTCCGTCTGCTGAACAGAACGCACGAGGAGCTGGGGGAGCGGGGCAGCAGGAGCGTCCCGGGGCAGCCAGCCAGCCAACGGGCACAGCTGTTCTCTGCTTGGCCTGAATGAACAGTAATGAAAACCCACACTTTACACTTACGGTTACTGAAGTGACTTCCTGATCCTAAATGATCACCCTGGAATTAGAAGCATAAATTAAAACATTTTAGGTAAATGCGGCTTCATTTTCCTAAATTCTGTATCCATGTTAGCTCTAAACGATTAGCTATTAATGATAAGAAACGTCATTAAAACCACATTTTTTACTTTCCTTGCTTCTCCTGAGTATTATTCCATTCAAACCCAACAAAAAGACCTAATACTAGCAATAATCAGATCAATGGAAATAAACCACCTCACCAAGCATTTTAGTAAAAGCAGCCGCGTGTTTCAAGGAAAAAACCGCTGCTCAAAAAAAAGAAAAAGAAAAAAAAGTGAGCCCAAATGAATGGACAGAACTTTTAACACAACGTTTGCGCTTCTTTCCCTCAACAGGGAGCGCCATGCTCACATGAATGACTCATTTTACTTCCCCGGCGCTGGGAGTGGGAGCCCTGTCTCGCCGTCTATGACACAGCGGTGCAACTCCTTTCAGAACTTACAGGATACAGACTGCTTCTGAAGGCAAAAGGACAGAGCAGGACATGAAGCGGGAGCAAAGCTCTCCACATAGCAGCACGCCCATGATGCATTAGGGGAAAGCGCAGAGACACTTCCGGCCCTCTGAACTGAGACAGCCCTGGGACCGGCCAGCAGGTGGCGTGGTGGTGAAGGCACTGGATCCCGCATGGCCAGCTCCATAGTCTGAGTACTAGACTCAGTACGCTTGAACAGCATCCCTGGTGTGTGTGTGTGTGCCAGGCGTATTCATACGTGCCCAAAATCCCAGAGGAGAAGGAACTGAGGCATGGCCAACCCCCCGGGGCGTGACTCTCACTTTCCTTCTCTCTGTTTCTGGCAAGTTCCTATGGCAAATATTTCCAAAACAAAACAAAGAAATATGTAAATACTTGGATTGCTCCTTTTCCCAAGTAAGCCAAATGCAGATTCTAATTTATAAATGGAAGCACTATACTCAGGAATAAAGACACGCAGATACGTTCATGGTTGCTGTGCCAGTACGACCAGCTGAGGATGCACTCTGAGCTGGGAACCATGATAAAAATTGTCCACTGTTCCATCAACGAATTAACGGCATCTCTGCTCATCCCCAGTGCCCCAATGTGGAAAAACATCTGCAAGCTTAGTTAAGCTTTGTTCTATGAAACATTTAACCCCAGAGTCTGAAATAACTACTAAAGGGCTTATGCACACATCTGGGTGGAGAGAGGCCTTTGCAAGCAGGAGTTCAGACACTTCTTTTGGCTTTATTTGCCTTTGATTACGTAAGCGGGCAAACTGACAGCGTCCGCTTACAGCAAACTTGCTCACTGGGGCTGGGCCTGCTCATCTCAGAAGGCTGCTGGGAGCCTGCGGGAACGGGCCAGGATGGGGAAATTCACGACAGCATCTTCCAGCCTGCACGGCGCACTCCCAGAGCCTCCAGTACCCGGTGACGTGCGCCACATCCATGGCACTAGGGTCGCCTTTTCCAACATGCGCTGTACGCGAGGCGCACAGGGCCTTCTCAGCAGCCCACCCGGGATACACCTCCCCGTGCCCAAAGGCCAGTCAGAAGGTCCCCACCCCCACTAAGAGACCCACAAACACAAACCTGCCCCCGCCTGCAGGAGACAGAGCAGGGGCCTCTGCCTTCCATCTCTGCAGCTGGCACTCTGGCTTTGAGTAAAGACCTCTGCGATCCCACATCCAGGCCTTCGCTGCTGTCTCTGCTAGCCACTGTGGGTGTGGTCACAACTGTGCTCACTTACAAGAGTACAAAATTCGCCTCGTTCTAAAACACCCGTATTTCTCCGTATTTGTTCAGTAAAGATAAGAGAGATAGTACATGTAACTCCTAATAGAGTAATTCTGCGGGGAACTTAGAGTTCATGGATGTTTGTAAATGATGGCGTCTTAAAGACCACTTTCATAAATGCTGGGTCCAAAAGGGGTCCCGTCATTCTCTGTTTGAAAGGAATGTACCTTTGGGGGAAACCCCCCCATGACACTGCATGGAGATTACACACAGCAGTACGGCCCCACCTGTGCAGTGAGAACAGAGCACACGAACTGCACAGAGGTCTGAGCACGCATCAGTGAGCGGCTGAGACCTCCCCATGACACTGCATGGAGGTTACACACAGCAGTATGGCCCCACCTGTGCAGTGAGAACGGAGCACACGAACTGCACAGAGGTCTGAGCATGCGTCAGTGAGCGGCTGAGACCTCCCCACGACGCTGCATGGAGATTACACACAGCAGTACGGCCCCACCTGTGCAGTGAGAACAGAGCACACGAACTGCACAGAGGTCTGAGCACGCATCAGTGAGCGGCTGAGACCTCCCCATGACACTGCATGGAGGTTACACACAGCAGTATGGCCCCACCTGTGCAGTGAGAACGGAGCACACGAACTGCACAGAGGTCTGAGCACGCGTCAGTGAGCAGCTGAGACCTCCCCACGATGCTGCATGGAGGTTACACACAGCAGTACGGCCCCACCTGTGCAGTGAGAACGGAGCACACGAACTGCACAGAGGTCTGAGCACAGGTCAGTGAGCGGCTGACAGCTTTAGGGGTATAGATGTCTATCTTCCGCTTTTTTCTTACTTATTTTATTTATCATTATTATTATTTTTTAATTTGCTACAGGGCACATGTGCTCACCAGAGACAGAGACAAAGAGAGACAGAGACAGAGAGAGAGAGTGAAAAAGCAAGTCACCAGGTCCAGGACTTGAACTGCGACCAGCCGTGTGGGAGTCCAGCGCCTAACTACCACACTATCTGCTGGATATCTATCTTCTGCTTTCAGTTCAACTATATTTTGTAAAATTTATAAGAAGTATGTACTGTTTTATGACTAGAAATAAGCTACTTTTCTGTAGACCTCATTAAAAGTCACAGACTTGACAAAAGATAGAACTCTGCCTATAGCTACAGAAAACTATCTTAGTCTTTTTTTTTTTAAGGGTTTTTGTTTTGTTCTGTTTTGGGGGTTTCTTTGGGAGGTGTTTATTTGTTTTTTTTGTTTGTTTGTTTTTGCCACAAAGTGCATGTGCTCCCTGGAGAGAGACAGAGAAACAGTGAAAAGGGAAGTGAGACAATCCTTTCTCCTTTCTCCCCCATGGGAGCTCTTCCCTCATGAACGGATCAGTACCTTACAAAAAGACTAGAGTACCTAGATTGAATCCTTTTCGCCTCCTACCACGGGAGGACGTGGGGTTCATCCATCTGCCATGCCAGGATGTAGCAACAGGTCCCCAGCAGGCACTGAATCTAGTGATCTGAGACATCCCAGCCTCCGGGACTGAGAACTCGATTTCCAGCCTGCACAAACTGCCCAGCCTTGGGTATTTGTTACAGCAACATATAAAGGACTGAGACGCTTCTAAAACGTATGTTGGTGTTTACTCCCCAGTAAGGATCATCCGCCGTCTTCAGTGACCCCAAGAGATGAATGACATTTATAAAATACATGTGATGACCTTGCAGAAGGAATCTATGCAGACAGAACTCGGGAGAAGGTATCCTCGGTAGGGGCAGGGAGCAAGTGTGGGCGCGGTCGTCCAGAGTACGTGCAAGTTGTGAACATTCACCAGCTGAGGCGCTTTAACACTGGACTTTTTTTTTTTTTTTTGGGAGAGGTTTTTGCTATAGGGCGCGTGTGCTCGCCAGACAGAGACAGAGAGACAGAAAGTGAGAAATCACCCCCCAGGGGGGATGGTCACGCCGCAATCCCTTCTCCTCCATTCTCCTCTCGGGATCTTGGGCACGCACGCACACGCGACCGGTGTGAGTTTAAGCCACGAGGTCCGGGACATGAACCGTGGTCAACTATGTGGGAGTCCAGCGACATAGCCGTTACGCTAACTGCTGGTTCCCATACATGTACTTTTTAATGTCTATCACTTTTCAATAAAGAGTTTTCAAATGTGTGGCCTTAGGAAAACTACTGACAGCTGACCCACCCGAGAGGACACACGACGTGAGCCTTGTCCACGACCCGTCTCACCGTACAGTGTCGGATTCGTCTGTACTCACACAGCCCTCCCTGGCATGGTCTGGACTCCCAGCACTTGCTTACATGACACTTCCGCACTAATTACCAGCATGGCCATTACCAGCTCACAGGTAAAACATCAGGTTTCGAAAAGGTAGGGACGGACGGTGAGGACGACTGGGGAAAAGAAACTGGAGCAGAACCCAATGTCAGCTACCCGCCGGTCAACTGAAACCACCTCCCGGAACCTGTACAGCTCCTGAAGGAAGGGACGGTCATCCCGGTTCTATCAGAGGCAGCACACTCGAGGGCTTCAGACGAACTGCCCAGGGGTGCACAGTAAAGAACGGACGAGTAACTCAAATCCGCACGTAGCACCGAATCCCGTACAACACCCATTATGAATGACAGGAAATAACTCACGCCTTTTATACCTCGAAATATTTCAGTCTCGCTTTCAGAGCCTCGACGGTTCGTAAGCTTTCTTCATGTTGCTTTTCTTTGTTTGCCAAAAGAGACTTCAGCTTCTCTCTCTAAATAGAAAGGAATAAAGAGTGAAATCACCCCGCACTCAAATTGCGTTAGATGCGTGCTTTAGAAAATGTGAACTGACACTACTTTGAGGACCGGGGTTAAGGATTCTCCAACCTGCCAGATTTTAACTATTAGTAAAATTAATAATTTCTAAAAATATACAACACATACAAGCAACATTATGAAAAATTCAAATTGCTGTTGTTTGTTTTAAATCTTAGTATTTTCAAACATTTCCTGTATAATGTTTAGAATGTTAATCTTTTCATTTTCTCTTTTATAAATGTATTTTATGCATTCAATCCCTCTATACACTTAGCTTGTAAAGTGAATTTACTCAACATGACCACACATCACATCCGTCCAGTGGAGGATACAATACGCGTTATCGTCAACAGATAATAATCCACATTGTGTCCCATAAATTTCTTTCCTCAAATTCTCCCCGGTCTTCCATCTTCTTCTCACACAGTCTTCAGGATCAGAGTTTGCTATAGGGAGTGTGTGCCAGAAGAGAGAGGCAGAGAAGGAGGGGAAGTGAGAAAGCACCCCCTAGGGGGATGGCCACACCACAATCCCTTGTCCTCTATTCTCCTTTCAAGATTTGGGCATGCACACACATAGGCCTGGCGGTTTTTCAAGCCACCAGGTCTGGGACTAGAGCCGTACAGCCAGCTACGTGGGATTCAGTCACCCTAGCCACCACACCACTGGCTGGCCTCAAATTTTAATCTTTTCATAACAAGTTTCACAGTGAGAAAACCAGACACAATAACAACAAATGCCTACAATACTCCATGTCACTATATTCGAAATACACTTTTACGGTCATGTGTAGATTTGTCTTACCTTTTAGCAATGACCAGAAATAGAATCTTGGTTTTGATCTCAATTCAAGATTGAAACCTTTGCTACAATATCATCCTCAACTTATAAAACAGTTCCAGAGCTTGAAAATGAAATTTAGTATCCTACCTCGTTTTCCAGATCATCAGCAACCATAACCTCCTGAGGTGAAGAAGAAGAAACGTGCTTTAATTCGTATGTTTGGGTAAAGCGCATGGGCTTGGCACGCAGCTTCTGAGATGACTGGACATGCCATTAAGATGGGGCAGGAGGTGAGCAGGAAGCACTCTCGGGCCCCGGCTCTGTGGCACGAGCTGTCTCACTCCTCTCTCGTCAGGTTTGGAAGAACTCGGGGTTCTCTCGGACACCTGTCAGTAACCAAACCCTACTCGCTCCTTCCTTCCCGTTTTTGTCTACCCCTCTCCAAATCCACGGCCCCGGTTACGGTCCAGTGCCTGGTCGTGAATACATACCCGAAACCCATCCATAGTGCCTGCTTTCTGGTATTAACCTGCTCACTGCAGAATGTATCTCACATACCTGAGCATATATAATATCTTATTTTGGTACTTTAATTATTATGTAAAGCATAGGAGGTGAGCGTCTGTACCCGTCCTCGTATGAGGACTATGTGACAACCCGCACTGTCCGTCTTGCCCAAAGCTGCTGTCACAGCAGTCTCTGGAGAAGCCCTTGCAGGAAGGCCTGCGGCTGAGGCTGGGGGCAGCTTGGAAGCACACCCACAGCCCTCACTGCGCACCCACCCTGACAGCTGGACTCGGCCTCGTGGGGACCCTGAGCCTGAGCCTGAGCCACGCTGCTGCCCCGTCCCCGGCATTCTGACCTCGGAAAGAACAGGGAGTGATGAACGTCTGCTCTCTTAAGCAGCTAACTCTAAGGGCAACTTGTCGCACCTCAGTAGGTAACAAATACACCTCGCACGTCTGAACTTATCTTTCCCGTCCTCTCCTTTGACTGGGCGCTGGCTGGCTACAGGACTCCATACGGAAGACATCAACATTTCCGTCACAATTCTGACGGCGTTGCCACCATCTTCTCATGTCTAACGTGACGGTAAAGGACTCAAAGCCATTGTGACTTCTGATCCTTGGGCATGTGACTGAAACTGATGCGTGTGGGGAGGATGAGGGGGCTGTGACCTTAGCCTGGGAGTAAGCCCTACTTGTTTTCATCTTCAAGTTTTTGTAATAGGGTGTATGCGCTCACCAGAAAGAAAGAGAGAGAGAGAGAGAGAGAGAGAGAGAGGGAAAGTGAGAAATCAGCCCCCAGGGGGATGGCCATGCTGCAATCCCTTGTCCTGCACTCTCCTCTCAGGATTTTGGGCACACACGCACATGTGCTTGGCATGATTTTTTTTTTGGAGAGGTTTTTTTGTTTGTTTGTTTTTTGTTTTTCGCTATAGGGCGCGTGCGCTCGCCAGACAGACAGAGACAGAGAGACAGAAAGCGAGAAATCACCCCCCAGGGGGGATGGTCACGCCGCAATCCCTTCTCCTCCATTCTCCTCTCGGGATCTTGGGCACGCACGCACACGCGCCCGGCGTGAGATTTAAGCCACCGGGTCCGAGACGCGAACCGCGGTCGACTACGTGGGAGTCCAGCGACATAGCCATTACGCTAACTGCTGGTTCCCGGCCTGGCATGATTTTCAAGTCACCGGGCCTGGACTCGAACCTGGGAGTTGGCCACGTGGGATCCAGCGCCTCAACCACCACGCCCGTGCCTGCCGACCACTACTTTTACCCAGACTGAAGCTAGTGTTGAATTCTCACAGAGGCCATCTACTTCCACCACTATATCTCGTCCACTCCCGGGCTCGCCAGAGTCCTCACACCCCACCCCTCCCTCCGTGGTACACTCCTTCGTGCTCAAGTACCTCCTCGGGCAGCTCTTTTTCTGAGGGCCTGTGAGTGGCAACTTGGCTAAGTCTTGGGAAGTCTGAAGTTGTCTTCATTTTTGTTCTCTGGAATGACGGTTTAGGAACAAAATTCTAGGCTGGAGGCTCCATTTTTATTAGCATTTTGAAAACACTACTGGTCTTTCCTCGGGGCAGTGAAACCCTCCCGTCAGCCTGCCTTCCCTACCTAACCGCTTTTATGACCCTCCCTTTGAATCTGACAGTGTGGCCCACCACGCAGCCCAGCCACCTGTGTCTAGATGTCGACCGGCCCAGTTTGGCTCCAGAGTGCACTATCACCCGAGATTCTCCTTCAGTTCTTGAAAATTACCAAGAAGGAGTAGGAGAAGAAAGGTTCTAAGATGACCTGAAGGTCAGCTCAAATACCAGACATTCGGCAGTACTCTTAAAAGAAAAATGGGGTTGGGGGAGGCAGCAGGTGGGGTGGTGGCCAACCATGATTCAAGTCCCAGACCTGGTGGCTTGCTTTCTCACTTTCCCTGTCTCTCTCTGGTGAATGCATGTGCCCTGTAGCAAATTAAAATAATAATGATGATAATGATGAATAAAATTAAATCTTTTTTTCCCCCTAAAAAGGGGAGAAGGATTAGGCCAGCTACAGTGCCGTAGCAATAACACAATGTCTCATAAGGTAGGGGCCACGTGGGCAGGTCCGGCATTCACATCCTGAGGCCTCTCTGTACATACCCGGGTGCTTGTGTGTGTGTGCCCAAGACTAGGGTCGATCATAGTATGAAGACCCTGTTAGGGGTGCCTGATTCTCTCTCTCTCTCTCTCTCTTTTTATTTTTTATAAAGAGATTTCTGCTATAGGGCATGTGTGCTCACTGAAGAGACAGGGAGAGGGAGGGAGGGAGAGAGAGACAGAGAGAGAGAGAGACAAAAAGCGAAAAACCCCCCCAGGGGGGATGGCCGTGCACTATCCCTTCTCCTCCATTCTCCTCTCGGGATCTTGGGCACGCACGCACACGCGCTCAGTGTGAGTTTAAGCCACCGGGTCCGGGACTCGAACCGCGGTCGGCTACATGGGAGTTCAGCGACATAGCCATCACGCCAACTGCTGGCCCCAGGGTGCCTGATTCTCTCTCTCATGAGAAAAACACAAATAAACTTTCTAAAAGGGCAAAGGATGAATATATGAATGTTTCAGGGTAAGGTAATGAATCTGCTTTGGGTGATACTCAGTTTCAGGAAAACAGAATCCTTATCTCACTAGCATTAACGTGATAGAGAAAATTAGAACTGAAAGAGCGCAGTGGGCCAGCCCTATCTTGGGTCATCAGAAAAGTCATGACATATTTTTGCATAGAAAACCAAAAAAAATACGTCACGACTTTTCCAACAATCCAGTATATCCTTACTTCTGAGCTATAAACAGCACACGCGATTTCACCTGTGACGAGTCATGTGCATGGTGTAATTTTATTTAGAGAGTAAACTGATTACAATAATAATCGATGGATTTTTCTTCATTTCCAGTGTTTAAGAAAGAACTATGTATCATGTATGCATGTTAATTTGCTACAGGGCAAATGCACTCAGCAGAGACACAGAGAGAAGAATGGCGAGAAAGCAAGGCGCCAGGTCCGGGACTCGAACTGCAGTCAGCCATGTTGGAGTCCAGCGCCTTAACCACCACACCACCTGCTCATCCCTCATTTCTAGTTTTGTACACAACAGAGTACATTACTGACCCCTGCTTCTGTGGCTTTGCTCAGGGCAATGCTCTCCAGAACGCCCCTCCTCTCCCCAACACCTCTCGCACCGTCCTCGCGCGCTGGATGGCTTATGCTACTTTACACATGGAGAGTTTCGGGGACGGGGCCTGACTCGGGGTGACACAGAACTCTCCCCAACAGCAATACCTGCCTCTTCCTCCTTCAGCACCCAGCACCAGCACGGGCAGAAACACGTCATTGGTTCTGATGGTGAGTACTGGTAATGAAATCATCTTCCTATTGTCCTTGAATGCAGATTATTTACCTCATTCAACTGCAATTGTAAGCCATTGACTTTATCCAACAGTATTCTTTGTTCTTGTTGAATTTTTCTTAATCGCTCTTTCAAATCTTCATTTTCAATCTCCAGATCCTTAAATAATAAAGAGAACAGGTGTGAGACTAATCTGAAAAGAGCAGTTCTTACAGAAGAAGCTCTTTAAAAGCAGTTCTCTATCATATGCAGAGATACGTTATAAATAACAGCTTTAAATACAAAAACCAATCATTTTAATGATACTCAAACAGTCTAAAATCCACAGGTTAGATGCAATATTAAAACTGCCATCGGGACCAGCAGTTAGCATAATGGCTATGTTGCTGGACTCCCACATAGTCGACCACGGTTTGAGTCCTGGACCCAGTGGCTTAAACTCACGCCGGGCACGTGTGCGTGTGTGCCCAGGATCCTGAGAGGAGAACGGAGAAGGGATTGTGGCATGGCCATCCCCCCGGGGGGTGATTTCTCGCTTTCTGTCTCTCTGTCTCTCTCTGTCTGTCTGGCAAGCACACACGCCCTACAGCGAAAACCTCTCCAAAAAAAAAAAAGAAAAAAAAAAAAACTGCCATCCTGTGATACCTATTAAACACGAGTACAGAGGACAGCAAAGCATCATGTTTCCAATGAAGAAAAAAATGAAAGCATCACCTGGAAACAGAAATTAACAAGAATATGCCATTTTAATTTTTGCTTAAAACCTCCCAAGTTCATGAGACTATTGTAAAGCTTCTGTTAAACTAATTGTCATTTCAGAGCTCTGATAAAATATGACAGGCTCCTACCTAAGGACATAATTCACTTTTTTTTTAACTGACAGAGGGCATGGGTACTCTCCAGAGACGGGGGGTGGCGGGGGGGAAGCACCCCCCAACAACACGTGGTCACGCTGTCACCTCTCCTCCATCTCTCCATCCTACTGAGATTTTGGGCACACACAAGAATGCACCTAGTGTGTTTTTCAAGCCACTCGGGCTGGGATTTGAACTGTGGCTAACCAAGTAGGATCGGCTCCCTTAACTGCTAGGCTATGAGCCCAGCCCAACAGCTAAACCGTAACTACCTAACTTCGGAAAATAGAATCACATAGCAGAACAAACTTCCTTTCCTTTCCACCATGCATTTCACTCATTCACGTTCTCTGTCTCTTCTTCCCCTATCCCATGACAAAGACCACTGAAATTCTTCTTATAAGAAGATAGTAATTTTGGGGACCAGCAGTTAGCGTAATGGCTGTCACTGGACTCCCATGTAGTCAGCCGTGGTTCCAGTCCCCGACTTGGTGGCTTAAACTCACGCCGGGCGCATGTGCGTGTGTGCCCAAGATCCCGAGAGGAGAATGGAGAAGAAGGGATTGCAGCATGGCCATCCCCCCTGGGGGGTGATTTCTCGCTTTCTGTCTCTATGTCTCTCTCTGTCTCTCTGGTGAGCGCATGCGCCCTCTAGCAAAAACCTCCCCGAAAAAAGAAAAGAAAGAAAAAAAGAAGATACCAATTTTTTTTTCTATTTACCTGGATATTTTGAGGCTCTCTCTGATTTGATTTCATGTTCACCTCATCTTGCATGTGTGTCAAATTTCGCTTCGGCAAAATAAAACATAAGAAAACACAGGTTAGCAAGCATGAGGCTACAGAGAACTGTACTACATATTTTCCAAGGTTCAGTTCTGCCCCCAGAACACAAGGTGGCAGTGTTTCCTCTTACAGTCCAGGTGGAGCTCTAAGACTATAGGTTGTAAATAAATCAAGCACATCTTTAAAATACTAGATCATAGAATTAAAAATGTTAAGGATTTATTTTATATAAAGTCTCATAATGTTAACAGGAGAATTTGTACTAGACACAAAACGATAGTTACGCTAGGGGTCGATGGAAAAGTCATGACGCGTTTTTGCATAGAAAAACATAGAAAAATCCGGCATGATATTTCAGACGACCGAATATAAAGTATTACCAACCACTCTCAAAGGAAAAATTTGTTTTAAAAAAAGGTGGTGGGACAGGAGTCGCATTCCCTTTGGAAGACGCTATGGGAGTGAGCGGCTGCTGAACAGGAAGAGGCAGTGGGAGGGACAGCCAGCCTGGAGCTGCAGGAGTCTGCACGGCTCAGCTGGTGTGGTCTGATCCTGTACACCCACTGCTTCAGAACCACTCCACTTCAGAGCTGCCTTGCCAGCACCACAACACAGTTATTAAACAAGAGAACAAGTAACATTTTTAAAACCCAAATTGCTTTGTACACCTGTACCAGAGCTAATTCAGAAAGATATTTCTTACTTTCCTTCTGAGAGAGAGAAGTTATTGCTTTAATTCTTCAGAGTAACTCTCTCATGCTTTCTAGTACTTGTTGAATTTAATTTAAACAGGGTTTTACACCATCATTCTAATGAACACAGATCTAGAATTAGAGAGACAGGTCCCATAAGAAAGATAATCCGGAGGCCAGCAGGTGGCATGGTGGTTAAGGCAATGGACTCCCACATGGCTGACTGTGGTTCGAGTCCTGAACCTGGAGGCTTTAAGACAGTGCCAGGCGCATGTGTGTGCATACCCCAAGTCCCAGGAGAAAAGAGGAAAAGGGGCTGTGGCAAAGCCATCTCCATCCCCCCAGGGGGTGACTTCTCACTTTCCCTCTCATGGTTTCTCTCTGTCTCTCTCTGGAGAGTGCATGTGCCAGGGGGGTGGGGGGAGGGGAAGGGGACACTGATACCCATAATTTAGCCAAAACTGTTTTTAGCCTGATTCCTTCTTCTGCAAGGCGGCTCTTCAAACGGGGTCTGACGTCCCTCCCGCTCTCCTAATCAGACCACTTTCACCCTAGCCTTCCCTCCGGGATCCTCCCGCCTGCCTCCACTCCCTTCCGCCCACCTTCCCTCAGACACACTAAGTCGCCAGCCCCCGTCCTAACGGCCCACCTTCTGGATGAAGCTGCTTCAGCCCTGCCAGAGCCTTCCGGCCCAGGTGGCGGGGCTCACAGGCACCTGCACCAGCACCCACACACTGCCTCACCACACCGAGTCCTCCCGACCCTGGCACCTGCTCACCACACCAGTCTCTCCTGTTCCCTCCGCTACGTGCACAAGCTCTTGGCACAGTGGCCTCCTGACAGCCGTGCGCCCATCGGGTCTTGGCATTGAAGGCCTGTGGGGATCTCTCAAAGCTCCTACCACTCCCTCTCCATCCTTTGACGCTGTTTGTCTTTCTTCATAGCATCTGCTATGGTTCTAAATATTCATGTTTTTGCTGTTCATCTCCCTAAGTTGGGTGCTCCATGAGGGCAAGGACCCTGCACCCCACAATATCCCCGGCTTCAGAAGAGAAATCGGCGTACCGCGGGCGTGCAGCACGTGTGTGTGGAACAGACAATGGGCGTCTTACTCTGTAGTGACTGCAGACTGCGACAACAGGATCCCACGTCCCTTGGTGCAACACCCTTATTTATGGCGATTACTCAACAAGAATGGACAAAGCAGACAAAGTAATGAGAAGGCATTAGTCTCAGGGCCAGCAGGTGGCGTGGCGGTTAAGGCACTGGACTCCCACATGGCTGACCACGGTCTGGGTCCCAAACCTGGGCTTGCTTTCTCACTTTCTCTCTCTCTTCCTTTTTCTCTGTGAGTGCATGTGCCCTCTAGCAAATTGAAAATAATCATTATAAATAAAACTAAATAATTCTTTTTTTAAAACAAGGCACTCGTCTCACTGTCCCTAGCACAGTAACTCCCTGCCTTCACCTGGACAGCGGCACTGAGCAGAGCAGCAGTCCCCTAGGAACTCGCGACAGCCCTGTAGGTTAGTCTGTACGCAAGTCCTCTTCCTCTGCTTCCGCGTGAGGGCCGTGCAGCACACGGAGCACACTCCATCTCGGCCGCTCCCACTCAGCCTAACCTGGGAACAGGACAGAAACTGCAGCGGCTCCGAGGAGAGCGCAGTGCCAGGAGGCGTGGTCCACGCATGGACGTGCCACTCAGCCCGGTGGGTGAAAAGGACGGCGAGCGGTAACGTGGCTTTTACAGTCAGGTGGCGACCAGAGTGCTCAGAAGGCACCTGACCACTCGCTCCTCAGGGCTTGGGCGTGCTCAGGCTCCTCTCACAGAGAAAAGCTCAGAGCCTGGAAGGGAACAGCCAGCAGGAGGGGAGAGCTGCCTACGCTCGCCTCGGAGCCGAGGGCTGCAAACCCACCCACTTGCACTCACACGGAGACGGGGAACAGAGCATTTACTCCAACCAGGACACAAAGCCAGAGCTAAACAGTGGTCTCATCAGGGCATGAGTGCGAGGCTGGATAGCCCATGTGGTGCTTGCTTTTTAAAGTCCTCAGTTAAATACACACAGAAAAAACTGTTAAAAGTGGTATCGAAGTTACATATATACACATACATACGAAGTTACATATATATGCACACACCATATATATAAAATACTATGTGATTGGTTTTATTTTCTCCTTTATGAGAAAAAGGTGGGAGTGGGGAAGAGGGAAAGGAGAAGACAGAGACCAGTATTTCTGACGGTCTCCTGTCCGAGTCCCAGATTAGCGAGGATTACAAGCACGTGTAGCCGTGCCTAGTGCATTCAGGTTGGCCTAGAAACCAAATCCGGGCCTGCCACACGGCTCCCTGTCTCCCAAGGAGTGGTACTCCCTGTGTTCTCCCACAACCGGACCTACCATCAGTTTTAATTGTCTCCTTCACTTCTTACTGCACTGGAAGGATTTTCCCGAACAGTGTTTGGTTCTGTTATTACAGGAGACTGCCACCTTGACATGTGTCATTTAAGAATCTCAACATCTCAGGGCCAGCAGGTGGTGGGTAAGGTGCGAGACTCCCATATGGCTGACCATGAATGGGGTCCTGGATCTAGCGGCTTGGAAACCATGCCGGCATACGTGCGTGCATGCCCAAGATCCCAGGAGGCAAATGAAGGAGAAGGGAGCGCGTGGCCATCCCCTCTGAGGGGTGATTTCTCACTTTCCCTCTCACTGTATCTCTCTGGAGAATGCACGTGCCCTATGGCAAAAACCTTTTTAAAAAAAGAACCTCAACATCTCAAACATGGTAGAGTTGGATGCTCAAGGTCCCAGTCCGGAGGCGATTTATTCCCACTGGACATGGTCACTGGAATGAAGAGCCACTGACTCAAGCCGAGAGACAGTATCTTGACAGGCCCTCACGACGTGAACATCTATGTTCTCCAGGAGCATGACTGAGGAGATCGCATGCGTTGAAACTCACGGGGGTCACGCATAATCGTTAACCACTTTTCCTAAGAACTTAACTTGCACAGTGCATGTCATTATTAAAAACTAAAACTAAGACCTACCTGTTGCAAAGGTGGTCCTTTCTTCCAAAGTTCTCTTCCTAAAGATTTTTCAAAAAGAGGAAAAAGTGAAAATGCAAGTTAACTTTGCTAGACATACATTTTATAACCATATAAAGGAATCCACATTAGATAAATAAATTTTAAAGTTTCCTCTTAGGTTTCCTACCTTTTTAGTTTTATTTCCAAAACTTGTGTTTAAGACAAGTGCAAAATATCATTTTTGCTTACAAAATTAGCAAAGTGCTTTTTTTTAATATGATAATGTTCAGGTAAATAATATTCAATGCTAAGCAAGTAAAGTGTAGGATTTTAAAACACTCTTAAATTAGAAAGCAATTTATCAGTATATTCCTAAAGCTTAAGGAAACATACATGCCCTATAACCTAATATAATCAATTTCTAGGAATTGATCCTAAGGGAATAATAAAAATATGGTAAAATCCACATATTGTCATTACATTGTTACTTACATTAGTGAAACACTGTAAATAACTTCAATATCTATAGCAAATTGCTTGGTTAATGAAATTTAAACAAATGGAATCTTACGTGTCATAATATTGAAAAAATATTTCTCAGGGAAAAGTCTTCAATTTATTACATTAAAAAAGTAAGGTACGGGACCAGCAGTTAGCTTAATGGCTATGTCGCTGGACTCCCATGTAGTCGACCATGGTTTGAGTACCGGATCCAGTGGCTTAAACTCACGCCAGGCGCATGTGCGTGCATGCCCAAGATCCTGAGAGGAGAATGGAGAAGAAGGGATTGCAGCATGGCCATCCCCCCTGGGGGGTGATTTCTCGCTTTCTGTCTCTTTGTCTCTCTCTGTCTGTCTGGCGAGCGTACGTGCCCTATAGCAAAAAAAAAAAAAAGTAAGATACAACTTAAGTATGATAAGTGACCTCAATTTTGCATAGAGAAAAGACTGGAAGGCTATTCCTCAAAATGTGAATAAAGGCTCCTTGGTGGTAGGATGAGAGACTATTCATTGTGCCTTTCTGTATTTTCCAATTTTTCTATAAGGAACAGGAAAATCTTGGCACAGGCATTTAATACATAGCAATTGAATATTTCATAATTTCTGTCATTAAACAGCAAACATGTTTGAAGAATGGTTCATGCTTTAAAACTTTGTAACTATAAAATTGGGAATAGCAGTTAGTGTAATGGCTATGTCGTTGGACTCTCATGCAGTCGACCGCAGTTTGAGTCCTGGATCCCATGGCTTAAACTCATGCCGGGTGCATGTGTAGGCGTGCCCAAGGTCCCAAGAGGAAAATGGAGAAGAAAGGATTGCGGCGTGGCCATCCTCCCTGGCGGGTGATTTCTCGCTTTCTATCTCTTTGTCTGTCTCTGTCTTTCTGGCGAGTGCACATGCCCTAGAGCAAAAAAAACTCTCAAAAAAATAAAAAATTTGTAACTAAAAAATTTAGGAGTTTCAGGGCCAGGGTGACATGTTGGCTAAGGCGGCTGGATTCCCACATGTTGACCCTGGTTTGAGTCCCAGACCTGGTGGCTTGAAACTCACTCCAAGTGCTTGTGTATGCATGCTCAAAATCCCAAGAGGAGAATGGAGAAGGGTTACAGTGTGGCTATCCTCCCTGGGGGGTGATTTCACACTTTCCCTCTGTCTCCTCTCTAGTGAGAGCATGCGCCCTATGGCAAAAACCTAAAAAGATAAAGGGGCATCAACCTTTTCACCAAATAAAACTGTAAGGCCCAGCCACTGTGGTGCAGCAGTAAGTGCCCCCCAGAGCTAGAAGTCACATAGCAGTCATGGGTTTGGATCCCCGGGCTGGCCTGGAAACAGACTGGGTGCACATGTAACACCTGGGTCCTGAGGAGCTGGAGGGCAGGGAAAGGGGACCACACTGTGATGAAACCCTGTCAAGGGGGCTGCTTTTCTCTCTAGCGCATGCACAAATGTGCTCTTTATCATAACAAATAAATGAATGAATTTAAAAATATATCAGTAAGGGCCAGCCAGTGGTGTGGCAGTTAAGGCATCAGGATCCCACAGGGTCAGCTGCATGGCTTGAATCCTGAATAGACCCAGCAGCTTGGAAGACATGCCAGGAGTATGTGCATGAGTGCCCCGATCCTAAAGGAGGACTAGAGAAGGGACTGCAACATGACCATCTCCCATGGGGTATGCTTTCTTTCCTTCCTCCTCCTCTCTCTCTCTCTCTCTGGTGGGCACAAACATCCTACAGCAAATTTTTTAAAATATGCATATAAATTGGGTCATGAGAAAAGTCATGATGCATTTTTACATAGAAAAACACAGAAAAATGAGTCACAACTTTTCTGATGACCCAATATATTAGTGAAATGCATGAATTGACTCCTCTTCTTTAATTCTTAAATTATCCCACAGAGTTTTAGTGTCCACTCGATAAGGATGATGATACATGCAACCACCAGTGCCTGAGGACGACAGTCTCTGAGGTAAGGAAGCCTGCCCATGGAATGCAGGGAGATGAGGCAACGCTTTATCCGCACGGCATGTTTGCTTCTCACCAACGGGAGTTCGACTATTGTCTTCGAAACGCTGCTCTTTATAAAGCAGACTCTTTTACATTTTATTTTATTTCAGATTTTTTGCCATAGTGCGTGTGCACTCACCAGAGAGAGGGGCAGTGAGAGGGAAGGTGAAAAATCACCCTGCAGGAGTGAGGCCATGCCACAATCCCTTCTTCTCCATTTTCCTCCTGGGATTTTGGGCACACACACACACACCTGTACACCCAGTAGGATTTTCAAGTTGCCAGGTCTGGGAACAGAACTGCAGTTGGCCACGTGGGAGTCCGTCCTTTTAACCACCATGCCACCTGCGGGTCCCTTCACCTGACTTTTTAAAGACTGCTGGTACCTTTGTTGGTATTTTCTGAGGCGGTCCTCAGTAAGGTGAGAATGTCCAGGTTGTCGCCAATTCTTGCGTAGTAAGAGCTATCATGGCCGAGGGCGTCCAGCAAGCTCACATCAGCACCGTTCCTAATGAGGACTTCAACTGCATCTCTGCAGCCATACTCACAGCCGAGCATGAGAGCCGTTCTACGAGGGAAGCGGACAGCGACTGAAAAATACCCGGGAACACTTCGGACATGGCTGCCAGAGGCCCTCCTGGGTTGTTTTTTTTTTGTTTGTTTGTTTGTTTGTTTTTAGTTTTTTTTTTTTTTTTGAGAGTTTTTTGCTGTAGGGCACGTGTGCTCACCAGCAAGAGACAGATAGACAGAAAGCAAGAAATCACCCCTCAGGGGGGATGGCCACACCACAATCCCTTCTCCATTCTCTCTCCTCTCGGGATCTTGGGCACGTACGCACATGCGCCCGGCGTGAGTTAAAGCCACCAGGTCCAGGACTCAAACCATGGTCGACTACATGGGAGTTCAGCGACATAGCCACTACGCTAACTGCTGATCTGAAGAGACCCTCTTCTTAAAAAGAGACACTTGGTACCAGCAGATGGCATAATGGTTATGTCACTGGACACCCACATGGTCGACTATGGTTTGAGTCCTGGACCCGGTAGTTTAAAATTTACTCCAGGCGTGTGTGTGTGTGTGTGCCCAAGGTCCCAAGAGGAAAATTGAGAAGGGATTGTGGCATGGCCATTTCCTCTGGGGGGGTGATTTTTTGCTTTCTGTCTTTCTCTCTCTCTCTCTCTGTCTCTGTCTCTTAGGCAACTGCACACAGCCTATAGCAAAAATCTTTTTTAAAAAAGAAAAAAAACCAGACACTTCTTTAATAAGGTCTACTAGTTACAGATTTTACTTCACATTACCTTGTATTTTAACTGCTTTGCATTTATGTAAACATCTGCTTTGTGTCTTAGTCTGTGGAGCTAAAACCTTACATCGCCCCATCTCTTTAATAGCACCTATGACCAAACTAACTCTATGCATTCCAGTTCTTCGCAGTACTTCAAGGTTATTGAACGAACTTCTACAATTCGGCCGGCTCCCTAGTCTAGTGGTTAGGGAGCCCACATACCATGTAATCAACCAGGGTTCAAATTCCAGTCCTGGCAGCATGAAAAACACCCTGGACACATGCCCAAAATTCTGCCAGGCTGGAGAAGTGGAAGAGGAGAGACTACAGCACGACCACGGCCTATTGGGGCGGGTTCTCTCTCCCTCTTTACCGTTCTCTGGCTAGCACACGTGCTCTCTGGCAACTAAAAAAAGCCAAAAACACAAAACTTCCACACCTGCTCTTGCCATCTCATTTGTTTTTCATGCCCTTCGTTAAGTGGCCCACACCAAGCAAGTCTCCCCTGCAAACCCTTCCTCTTCCCAGGGGAGACTCAGATTCCGTTCTCGCCACCACTCTTAGAAGAGCCGCCTTCTTCTGAGACTCCCTGTCCTCACACTCAGCTGAAACGTGTCTCCTCCAATAAACTCCCTCCACTCGTCCCGGGCTGACAGAGACCGCAGCCGTGTTCTGCCGCGATGGGGCCACCAGCACTCAAACACACAGTGTATCGGCCAAGGGTAATCATGCCATAGAACAGCTAAGTCGTCAGGGAAATTGAGAAGAGCCTGGACATTATTTTATCCAATTTCTGATTTTCCTACCAAGGGAACCAACATGTGATGATATGAAGTGAATCATCCTGGGTCTAACTGTCTCCAACTGTGGACACTGGGTTTCACAAGGAAGCGAACTTGTCTCTACTCTGGTAGGTCTGCTCTGCTTCTCCCTCCTCACCCCGGCACTGCTCCACAGCTGGTGGCATAAAATTCCATACAATGCAGAGTGTGGGAAATTTAAGTTCTATTTTTTAAAACCACCTGCTACCTAGTCTATATGATATGTATATTTCCCTACCTCACTGGTTTCTCTTCTTTGGTGAACTTATAACGAAAGAACATAGACAAAAGGGCTTCGGAAAAATATAAGCTCTACAAAGGCATAAACATTTTACCTGGATCGGTCAGATCATTCTTCTCTGACCCCAAAATTTAATTTTAAAATACAATTTTCTTGGGCATGCTAAGAATCAGACTATAGTATTTGCAGAAACAAAGACAAAAGGCCACGTTCTTGATGATTACATTAATGATTTAATTGCTTAAGAATTTCCTCCTTTTGAGACGTCTGAACAATGAGAACAATTACAGCCATAAACCTGACATCTGAAGACTTTTTTATTTAATGCTTCTAACAAACTACAAACAAAAGAGTATACATATTTAAAAGAGCGAATTAAATCCAAAGAAACCAGTCATTTTACTAGTAATTAGCTATCAAATCCCAGAAATGCTAGTGACTGAATTATTGTAGTACGGAGGAATTTCGGAAACGTGTGCCCCATAAACGTCAGAACTATCACAGGCACCCCGAGGACAAACTTCTGACATTCTTCTATTCCGAAGTTGTTTCCCAGGGGGCCTGGGAATGTCAGGCCTACAAACATCACCAGACCATGGGTAGTGGGTGCTGCATGCTGCCCCAGACATACTGGTTTATGCTGCACAGTAAGCTTTCATGTCTCTTAGAGTAAAGCATAGATACTCTTTTGCTGATTTCTTTCAGGAATGGAGAGTTGTGATTTTTCTTTGATCAATTACTAACCTAAGAATTTCAAACTCACCTACGACCTACAAGCCTCCACTTCCAGACGGCCTCCTACCTTTCTGGACAAGGCCAATGTAAAGGACTCCTTATGCTGACTGACAACTGTCCTGTACTCAAAGCTCCATAAAAGGGACCACCGTATCTCAGCAATCCAAGAAAAGTGCTTGCCCTTCTCCAGGCTGTCACTCATGTTTGCGCTTAGAAATAAAGTGCAGTAATTATTATTTCTAGAGTTGCTTAATTCCATCAACAGCCCTGATAAATTGGACCCAGAGAAAGGGAAAGGGAGAATCACGAGTAGAAATTGTTGAAGCATATCAATCGAAATAAATCAACTACAGAAGTGAAACTACGAGAAGGGACTCTTGGGGTCCAGAAATGGCCTCAGTTCCAGAGAAGGGGATAGTTTTATACCCTGGCAGAATAAGGAGGAGAAAGAGTAACGAGGAAAAAACACCCTGAGAAAATCTATACTGAAACATGTCCAGCCCCGGATACCCAGGAACCACTTTACTCTCGAAAGATCACTGACGAGTGGACCTCACGTGTAATTTTTATTCTTCTCCTCGATATTGTATTTGCATCCATTTCATTAAAGACGTTTTTAAAGCTTAAGGTAACTAGGATATAATTCCTGTTTTCCTCATTGCTTCAGCATTTCCCCTGGTCCATTCCCCAATTTCTCTCTCCTTCCTTCTTCAGCAACTCTGAAGAAAAGTGAGAGGTGGGTGCTAATCCCAAGGAAAGCCGGCCAAGGAAGGAGGGAATCAGGGGCCGGGAAGACCGGGTCACAGCAGTGGCCTTGCACAATCACTGTGCACAGCTGCTCCCTGGAGAGCCAAGGCCCAGGGATTACCTGTTTTGTTTGTCTCTGGAGTTAATATCCGCTCCTCTATCTACCAGCAGTTGACATATTGTTGGCCTACACATCTGAGTTGCCAAAACAAGAGGTGTCCGCCCATCCTAAACAACAGGAAAAATAAAACAGTGTTAAAGGCAGCGGATCTCCCAAAACAGCAAAGTTAGAACACACGAGTTGAGGTGAGAAGAACCAGGAACTGACTTACTACATCCTTGGCATTCACAGAGGCCCCATGGTCACAGAGCAGCTGTATGCTAGAAGGACAGTCCGCCATTGCTTTGAAGAACAGAGAAATGACCAACAGTGAACATCGCTGTTAAGACACATGGTGCCCTCTAGACACATACAAGGTTCTCCAGTTTCTAGCCACCAAGTTTCACATGCTTTACTCTTAGTTTAGCATTACAGCATCAATTTTCTATACAAAAGTAGATTAAATGAGATTATTTTATGGATGTTTTCTAATATATTATGATCAAGAAATAGTAGAAGATAAAATATTACTATTCTAATGATAAACATGGATAATAAAGCTCAAACAAATTTTCTGTTTTCTATGTGTATGCATGTATACATATATGTACATATATGTATCTATATACACATACATATGCATGTGTGTTTATGTGTGTATATGTATGTGTGTGTATATATATACATATATATATATGTATATGTATATATATATATAAAAAACTTTTGCTATAGAGCACATGCTCTCACCAGAAAAAGTCAGAGAGAGACAGAGAAGGAAAGTAAGAAATCAGCCCCTGGAGGGATGGCCATTTCACGATCCCTTCTCTTCCATTCTCCTCTTGGGATTTTGGGTACATACATGCACCTGGCATGATTTTCAAGCTGGCTTGTCCAGACTTGAACCATGTAGTCGGCCATGCCACCTGCTGGTCCTTTATGGTATATTTTCAAACATGACACCTTGACCCTTGAAATATTAGCTCAGTTCTTCAAAATAATCATTTCCATTTTTAGTAAAACAGCTCTTAAGAACAGAGGTTGTGGTGCCTGCACTTAATGACGCAGTGGGGCCAGTCTGCTCAAAATTATAAAATCATATCATGCTGCTTCTTTGACCAACACTGGGATTCATATTTAAATGAGGGAAAAATTATTACATTCGTAAAACAGGACCGTGTTAGGCTCAGCAGACGGTGCAATGGTGATGTTGCTGCACTCCCATGCAGTCAACTGCAATTTGAGTTCTAAACTCAGCGGCTTAAAAAAGCACATGCATGCGTATGTGCCCAAAATCCCAAGAGGACAATGGAGAAGAAGGGACTGCAGCATGGCCATCGCCCACCCCCACCCCAGGGGGTGATTTCTTGCTTTTTATCTCTCTGGCAAGTGCACATGTCCTATAATAAAAAGCTCTTTTACAAAAAAAACCAGGATGGACTTTTTGTTACAGCCTTGTGAGTTATACAGATTATTAACACACAAAGAGAAAACTAACAAAGTCAGCATTCTTTTTTTTAACTGGTGAAATTCAACAGAAATAAACCAAATACACATAGAGAAATCAAGTGAATTTCCATTTCTCATGTCTGCAATCCAGAAACTCTTTTGTATAAAATGCATAATAATCAGCTTTAATCAAAAAAAGATACACTGAACTTGAAAACATTGATTCAGGGATTTTGTAATTAATGACCATTCAGCTTGTTCAATTATGAGAATAAAAAAAAAAGTGTAATAAAATCCAGAGTTGAACCAGCAGGTGGCGTGGTAGTTAAGACACTGGATTCCCAAATGGTCAACTGTAGTATGAGTCTTGGGCCTGGATGCTTGAAAACCACAACAAACAAACAAATAAATAAAATTTTAATAAGTAAATGAATAAATTTCAGAGTTATAATATTCTGAGCACATAAAATTAGCTGGTCCCTCTTTTCCCTGTGGTAACAGGACTGCACCAGGCCCATGGTAGTTCACTCAGAGACCGCATTCCCCAACTTCCCTGCAGCTACGTGCGGCCATGTGACTAACATCTTCATAGTGGAACCTGATGGGGTCCTGCGTGCCCCTTCTGACTCGAGGCATTCAAAGAAGGCATTCCTCCATAATCGTTTCCCTCCCTGCAAGCAGGAGCCTGCTACCAGCTCCAGCCCTGAAGCTGAGGACACCACCTGAGAAGATGGTAGACCCGCAGAACAGAAGAAAGCCGGGTCACTGAATGACTTACGGAGAAGAGGCACCTGCCAACGTGAGCACGAAGACGGATGGGAAAAAAATTCTACTCCTTTTAAATGATGGGGTCAGCAGGTGGTATGGTGGTTAAGGCACTGGACTCCCACATGGTCAACCTCTGTTCCAGTCCTGGACCCGGTGGCTTGATACCACTTGGACTTTGATACCACTGACCCATGCCTTCTCCATTCTCCTCGGGATTTGGGGCACGCATACACACGCGCTACCAGGTCTGGGACGTGAATCACAGTCTACTACATGGGAGTCCAGCTTTGTGACCATTATGCCATCTGCTGATCCCTATGGTAAAAACCTTAAAAAAGAAAAGAATGAAAGAATGCCAATGTTATTTTATGTTACCACGACCTAATCTGAGCCGTAAAAAATGCTATCAGGAGTGGAGTGCTGTCGTAACAAACACCTAAAAACTACTGTATTGGTTTAACGGTCGGCCAGTAGGCAGGGAGAAACATATTTCAGCCCAGAAATCTGGTGATTAAAACACTTGATTAAGCTGTCATCTGGGTAATTAACTACCCCATGTGATTACGGAGCTTTTCTAGGCAAAAGGAAAGAGCCGCTGTTAGTGCATATTAGCAGCTGCCTACTATTGATATTTTTAGCAAGACATCGTGGGAAAGAGATACTCTAAGCAAGAGCTGGTCAGTGTGTGAACAGAGATGAGCAAGAATACAATGCACCAGGCCTCTGGGGCCCCGAGGCATGGAAAAGTCAACTCTCTCTATACCAACCTAGGCTACGTCGCTTGTCTAGAAAGCCATGACCCATTTGTCCACAGAAAAATGGGAAGATATTCATGACTTACCCAATAACCTAATAAGACATTGTAGCGCACCACTTTTCTCAAACACCTGTTTTTTCTAATTCTTTTTTAAAAGAATGATTTATTGTTATCATTATTATTAATATGAATTTGCCCAGAGAGAGGGAGAAAGGAAAAGTGAGAAAGCAAGCTACCAAGTCCAGGACTCTAACCACAGAGGGCCATTTGGGAGTCCAGTGCCTTAACCGCCACTCCACTTGCCAGCCCCCTCAAACACCTTCTACTCATTAAAAAGAGAAAGCTCAAGTACTGGAATGAAGGCCACCTCAAGGATGTTATATTTCCATGCAAGACCACTACTTCCGATGAGTTTGAAGTACTAGCCATTAAAATGAGGTAGAAAATTATGTGTCTAGAAATAAGTCAAGAAATAAGGGAGGAGGGACCAGCAGTTAGCGTAATGGCTATGTCACTGGACTCCCATGTAGCCAACTGCAGTTCAAGTCCCAGACCAGGGGGCTTAAACTCACAACAGGCGCGTGTGCATGAGTGCCCAAGATCCCGAGAGGAGAATGGAGGAGAAGGGATTGCGGCGTGGCCATCCTCCCTGGGGGGTGATTTCTCGCTTTCTGTCTCTTTGTCTATCTCTATCTTTCTTTCTGGTGAGCGCACACGCCCCACAGCAAACAAAAAAAAAAAAAAAAAAAAAAAACCCCCAAAAAAAAAAAAACCTCTCAAAAAAAAAAAAATAATAATAATGGAGGGTTAGGAACCACATGTCCAAAAACCAACTCTGGAGCTGGTTCCTGTTGTGTGGAGGTAGGTGGCAGCAAGCAGGCCAGAAACCTACCAAGCTTCCGACAGAACGGTACCCCCCAGACCGCAAAGCCCACCCGGCTGAAACTCAGGACTGCCTAGCCATTAGCCTGTCTCCACAAGGCACGTATTCTCCAACGTCCAGCTGACCTGCGGCCCTGGAGGGCAGTGGGCAAGGAAGAGCCTCCCAGAAGGCCGAGCCAGGAGCCACACGGCACAGGGACAGGCATTTCTTCCAGAAAACAGGACATGCTTGGCAGAAAGAGGAGCATCCAGAAGAGCTAACCAAGAAATTCACCCCGTCTGGCGTTAAGCTACACTCTCTGCAGAAGCTCGGAGTAACGACTTACTTAGACTCACATTTCTGAGCCTGCCTTGCAGACAATGTACTACGCGACTTTGCTTTCGTCAGTGGAATCTGAACAGAGGGCTACGTAAGCTTCCAGGTCGGGGCCGGGTGTTGGCCATGGGCTCCCCCGTGCGCACCTTCCTTCCCCACTCACTCGGACACAGATGGGCCTACAGCTCTGCAGGAGAGAAGGACCTCAGAAGAAAGTGGAGCAACACACAGGAAGGCTTCTGCTCAGGAATTCCCAGGAGTCATCTGCCAACCTATTCCACTCAACAGTTTATTTTTTTAAAGAATTACTTTATTTATCTGTTTGTTTGTTGTTTGTTTTTTGGAGAGGTTTTTGCTATATCCCCCCCAGGGGGGATGGCCATCCTGCAATCCCTTCTCCTCCATTCTCCTCTCGGGATCTTGGGAACGCCTGCACATGCCCCCGGAATGAGTTTAAGCCACCAGATCCGGGACTCAAAGCACGGTCAGCTATATGGGAGTCTAGCAACATAACCATTACGCTAACTGCTGGTCCTTTATTTATTTATTTTAATTTGACCAGAGAGGGACATAGAGAGAGAAAGTAAAAAAAAACAAGCCTCTAGGTCTGGGACTCGAACCACAGTGACCCATGTGAGAGTCTAGCACCACTAAGCACCACACTACCTGCCGGCCCCCTCGACAGTTTGTTTTAATATGCTGATGATAATTCAAGTACTTTGTTACAGTAATTTAGTCTCCATCTTAAACTGCTGAACAAATACTACAATTTCAGTGGGTAGAGTTGTACTCGTTTTAAATATAGAGATAATGCATTTACAGTAACTCACAGGGGTCACTGTAAGGCTCAAGGGATAATATCTGTAAAAATGCTTTGCAAATAATGCCAGTCTATACACAACAAACAATGTAGGCCAGCCCCAGAGTCCAGTGTTAAGAGTGAGAGCCCAGCGGTCAAGTGTGGCTGGAGAAAGACATCGGGCACCAGCACATGCTCAGAGCCCTGGCAGGATGTCAAAATGGAGGAGGGCCGCGAGGTGACTCTGCCCCACTGGGGTGCTTTCTCTCCCTCCCTGTCTGTCTGTCTTATTGTCTCTCTTTGGCAAGCACACTTGCCCTCTGGACATTTTAAAAAATGCATTGTGGGCTGGCCAGGTGCCATGGTAGTTAAGGCAGCTAGTTAAGGCAGCTGGATGCCACATGACTGACTGTGCAGTTCGAGTCCCAGACCTGGCGGCTTGAAAAACTCACAGGGTGTGTGTGTGCGCGTGCCCAAAATCCCCCCCAAAAAAACGAGAAGAGATTGAGGTGCGGTTATACCCCCAGGGGGTGATGTCTTATACCCCCTCCCCACCTCTCTCTGGCAAGCACACGTACCCTACAGAAAACAGACAACAGAAACAAAGTTGTACTGAGAAACAAAACTATCATAAAATGCCAAAAGAAAAACCAAAGAAAATCGAGGTGGAAAAATGTGAAGAAAATTTGAAGTTTAACATACATTTAATATGGATTACATGAATCTACTCACAGCAAGACTTCAAAAATTCATGAAAAATGGGACCAGCAGTTAGCGTAATGGCTATGTCGCTGGACTCCCAAGTAGTCAACCGTGGTTCGTGTCCCAGACACGGTGGCTTAAAACTCACGGCGGGGGCGGCGTGTTTGTGCGTGCCCAAGATGCCGAGAGGAGAATGGAGGAGAAGGGATTGTGGTGTAGCCATCCCCCTGGGGGGTGATTTCTCGCTTTCTGTCTGTCTTTGTTTGTCTGGTGAGTGCACGCACCCTACAGCAAAAACCTCTCCAAAGAAAAAGTAAAAAAATTCATGAAAAATTGAAATTAAAGTATGAGTTTATATTGGTACAGAAACATTTTGAAAGCCATGCATTTTTCCATAGTACAAAATTTCCATCAACTTTCTGAAGACCCCACGGAAATGAAAGAAGGTCGACTGTTTTCTTTCTTTTGACCTTCTGGTAAGCTGTAAGAATTTCAGACTGAGAGTCAGCAAGAGGTCAAGCTATCTGACATTCCCAAATACTTAAATGCTAGACTTTTTGCAAAGTACTTTCTTTCTTTTCTTTCTTTTCTTTTTTTTTTTTTTTTTTGGGTGGGGGGGGGGGGTTTTTTCTTTT
>NW_006198322.1:866295-874603 GCF_000334495.1 Tupaia belangeri chinensis | reverse complement strand
TTTTTTTTTTTTGTTGGGTGGTGGGGAGAGGTTTTTGCTATAGGGCACGTGCGCTCACCAGAAAGACAGAGAGAGACACAGAGAGACAGAAAGTGAGAAATCACCCCCCAGGGGGAATGGCCATGCTGCAATCCCTTCTCCTCCCTTCTCCTTCGGGATCTTGGGCACGCACGCACACACGCTCGGCGTGAGTTTAAGCCACCGGGTCCAGGACTTGAACTGTGGTCGGCTACACGGGAGTTCAGCAACATAGCCATTTCGCTAACTGCTGGTCCCCAAAGTACTTTCTTTAACATACTTAATGAATAATGCTGATTGTTTAGAGACCAAGTATGATAAACAAAGTATATGAAATTACAAGTATAAATCTTTTTTAAAAGAAAGCACATTTCAGTGATATGAGGTCAGCATTAACACCCCTAACTCAAAATCTCCACCACTAATTAAGATATTAATTATGCCAGGCACTTTGTATGATTTAATTATGAGTATGTATTGCAGTATTATTAGTGACTTGACTTTACAAATGAGAAAAATACAGTTCAGACATGTTAGGAAAACAGTTTTCTGTTGCTTTGTTTATTTTTTAGGATTTTGCCATATGGCTCGTGTGCTTGCAGGAGAGACTGAGAGAAGAAAATTGAGAAATCACCTCCTAAGGAGATGACCACACCTCAATCCCTTTTCTTTCATTTTCCTCTTGGGATTTTGGGCACGCACGCACATACACCCAGCATGATTTTCAAGCCGCCAAGTCTGGGATTTGAACTATGGTCAGCCATGTTGGAATCCAGCACTTTAACCACTATGTCACCTTTTGGCCTTAAATGTAGTTTCTGAAAAAAAAAGTTGGGGCCAGGAAGGTGGCACAGTGGTTAAGGCGCTGGATTTCCATGTGGCTGACTGTGGTATGAGCCCTGGACCTGGTGGCTTGCTTTCTCACTTTCTCTCTCTCTGTCTTTCTGGAGCACATGTACCCTATAGCAAAACTTACATATGTAAAATAAATAAATAAATGATTTTTTTTCAAAGAAGAAGAAGAAAGGGAAAAGTCTTCCTCTTTCTCAATTCACATACACACACACACACACACACACACACACACGCAAACATACACACAGTGCTTGCAGCAGGGTTATGGCTAACTCATCTTGGTATCTTTAATAAACTAACTGACCTGTAAATATTGCTCGAATGAATCTTTTAAAGCTGTACCATCTAATAAATTTCAAACTTGAGTACACAAGAAATTTTAATAGTCTTTGCTTCTCCATGACTACACAGATCTGCGCGTGTTAAAACCCTGACATTAAGTTAAATGACTAGACAGTTTAACAGACGGCCATGTCCCCGTGAAACCTTTGCTCACCCGCATCGTGAAGCGCAGTCCTGCCCTGCAGGTCTACGTGCTCGGTGGGGCAATTGTACTGTCAAAACAGAGAAAATCAGCACCTTATGAGACATGATTTGCAAACTGAATATCCGGACTCAAATGCACAGTTGTTATTTAATCTGAAAATATTCCATTCACCAACGAAATGAGTGACTGCTAGACGATGCACTAAATATTGTGACATGAGACAAATGCAGTAACGCTACAGAACTGTAAATTAGCAGCACTGTCACCCACAGGAAACACATGGCACATTACAATAGCTTGGAATACAGAAGACGCTACAGAACTGTAAATTAGCAGCACTGTCGCACACAGGAAACACATGGCACACTACAATAGCTTGGAATACAGAAAACAGGTTACTGTTGGGTCTTTATTCCAGAGAAAAAAAAAACCCGAACCGCTGAAACAAAAAAAAAAAAAAAAAAAAAAAAAGGAGTCCTGCTATGAAACTAACAGTAAACATTTCTGGGAATGTGTGACTGTGCCCTTTGACCAAAACCTTCACTCTGTCAACCAGATCAGAGTTGTGTGTGCGCCTGGTGAAAGTGTGACCACGGTCTCAACACCAGGTGGGCTAAGTTACCTAAGCTCGCAGAGAAATACAGAGCTCTATGTTGTTGGCTTTATCTAAGTCATACTCTAGACAGCCGAAGGGAGACGGCAGATTCCAGTTGGGCCACCGTCAACAGGAAGGCCGAGCCTTTGTTGTTTATTTTAATTCACTGAGCTATGCCACGCACTTCCCTCTGCGTTTCTGCTCTGTACTGTTCGCATTCCTTCGTCAATGGTGGAGGCGAGGCTCACAAAGTGGGTCTACCCCATCTTTCATCTCAAGTTCCAAACACATTAAAATCACGGCTGTTACTTGCAGCCCCGGGAGTAGAGCTTCCGTATTAACCGCGTGCACTACCTGCAGGAGCTTCTGTAGGCACAGCGCGTGTCCGTACTTGGCAGCCAGGTGGAGGGCATTTCTCCCTACAACAGAAGTCATTTAAGATACAGATGAAGAGCTGCTTTCTCCACACATACATGTTCATAGAGATATGATTCTTCTCCCAAATTCATTAACGGAACACTTGATTTCCAAATTAATTTGTGCTTTCAGTTTCTATGATATCTCAGCTGTTTTGATTTTTTTTGGGGGGGGTTTGCCGTAGGGTGCATGTGCTCACCGGAGAGAGACAGAGAGAGGGAAAGTGAGAAATCACTCCCCATGGGGGATGGCTATGCCCATTCCCTTCTCCTCCCTTCTCCTCCTGGGATTTTGGGCACACACGCACATGCACCTAGCGTGATCTGCCAACTGCAGTCAGTTGTGTGGGAGTCCAGAGCCTTAACCACCATGCCACCAACTCATCTCCTATTTTGATATTTTAATAAGAAATAACATACACACCAGAACAGCTAATCATGTAAGTCCACACAAAATTCGTTAGGAGAAGGTATCTGAAAACCAGACTTGTTTCAATGTACTGTGCGTTAAAATGTGCATTTTTAAAGGAAGTATCAAAAGGAGGTAGGAGGGAAAGTGACTTAGCAGATCCCCTGAAAGGTACTCTGACTCCCGGGAAAGGCAAATGTTCAAAGGACGTCCTATCTCCAAACTCTTTCCCCACTGTGTCTCTTTACACATGGGTGACCCTCACTATCCGGTCCGTCTGCTACTAAGTGCATTGAGGGGAGGAGGGAAAAAGCAGCTACCTGCGCCACAAGGCCAAAGTGTCCAAGCAGATAAAACACAGACAAAAACAAGAAAGATACCTGCTGAGACCAGGACCAGCACAACCAATAAATGAAGCGGTGACGTTCTGAAGAGCTATGGTCAGTCCAGACCTTCTAACGTAAATGTCCCTCCACGTTGATGGAAAGCGTACCCAATCACGCACCACGTAACCAATTTCAGTCGGCACAGGCTGCACACATGACGTTGAGTGACAGGTCACACCACGTGGCCTAGGCGCCGTGGGCTACACACACCACCTGGGATTCTGTGGTGTGCTCTGTGACGCTTGCAAGGTCACATGTCTCCCAGGGCATCTTTACTGCCACGTGAGGCATGGCTGAGTAAGCGACAAACGCGTTTCTTTCTTCATTGGAAGGCAGCAGATGAGTGAATGTGGGCCTCTTTTAGAATTTCAGGGATCTTCAAGGATTCTCCTTACTAACTCAAGCACGATCCTTCCGACTCCGTCTCCCTCTCCCTCCCTTCCATTTCTGAACACAATGCTGGCAGAAAGTGCTGTCTTTCTTTGCTCATTCATGGAGTCATAGGAAAAAACACAGCTGTTAAGAAAACTCTCTGTTCTAGGTCAATTTCTATATTTATTCAAAAGTTGAATAGTGAGGTAGAAATGCAGAGAACTAATCTGTCAAGAATCCCAAAGAACTGACAATGGTTACCCTGACAAACAAACAAACAAAAAAAACCTATCACTCTTGGGGCCAGCAGGTGATGTGGTGGTTAAGGTACTGGACTGCCACATGGCTGACAACAGTTCAAGTCCTGGACCTGGCAACTTGAAATAAACGCTCGGCACCCCTTGGGGGTGATTTCTCACTTTCCCTCTCACTGTCTCTCCATCTTTATCCAGCCCTATGGCAAAAATCTTATTAAACAAACAAAAACCACATGCTCATTAAAGAAAAGCAATAGCTATATTGAAGTACTGCTTGAAGGTTTACCTTTGATATGCAAAGTTATGCTATAAGATTTTAAAGGAGAGAAATAACTACAGCTACTTGTAAGCAGAAGTGCAAGTAAGAGCTAGATTCTGGAGATCTAGCCAGGACAAGTCGTCACCAGCCATCTCCATCTGAGTTCTGAGCTGCCCCTTTCAGGGACTAGGACAACTGAAGATGTTTCTGCCCAGATTTCACCCTCCTGTCCCCCAGATCTAGCCAGGTGGAGCGCGTCAAAGGAGAGAAATAACTACAGCTACTTGTAAGCAGAAGTGCAAGTAAGAGCTAGATTCTGGAGATCTAGCCAGGACAAGTCGTCACCAGCCATCTCCATCTGAGTTCTGAGCTGCCCCTTTCAGGGACTAGGACAACTGAAGATGTTTCTGCCCAGATTTCACCCTCCTGTCCCCCAGATCTAGCCAGGTGGAGTGCGTCTTTATTCTCTCTGTCTCTCTCCATCTCTCTCTCTTTACAACTTCTTAGCCCCCCGGCTGCTTTACCTTGCTAATTATTACCTCCCCTCCCAAATGGGCCAGGCCAACCACCTATCTCCATCTGAGTTCTGAGCGGCTCCTTTCGTGCGGCGCAGTTTTCATTTTTTGCTTTAAAAGACATTGTTTTTCTCTTTTTTATTGTTATCGTCTTGTTTTTTCTTTGTTTACTTTTCCTTTTCCTTTCCCACTTATCCGCTCAGTCTCCACACATTGAGTTTCTAGACAGGTCTAGGTGAACAGTAGCCAAATATCTGAATACGTTGAGGGTCAGAGTAATCCTCAATTCCCATGGAATCTGCTGCACAGAGGGAGAAAAACGGAACTGCAGAGAGATTGCAGGTCACCTCCTCCTGCATGCCTCTGACTGCTCAGATTTAACTCGGAAAATGAGGAAAAATGTATAATCCATCAGATGACCAGGAACCACCACACAGGCACAAGAAATATGAACAGCCAGGAAAATCTCTCTCCCCTAAGGTAAAAGAATAGCTCCTCATCCTCCACAGACACTACAAGGGAACTTGTGGGAATGTCAGATAAAGAATTTAGAACATTCCTAGTGACAAAGCTAACAGAGATGCAAGAGAAGAGAGACAACAAACTCCAGAAGATAAAGGAGAAAAGAGACACCGAGTTCCAGGAGGTGAGGAAGTTCCTGCATTATCTGAAAGAGGAAATACACACCACAGTATACAATCAAATTAAGTTGTTAGAGATGAAGGCTGTAATATGGGAAATCAAACTTCTTTTCAGTATTAAAAGCAGATTACATTGTGCAGAAGATCGAATCTTAGGTGGAGAAGAAAGACTCTCTGACCTAGAAACATTCACCAAGACGACTGAGAAAATAACCCCCAAAAATGAGAATATACAAGTTAATACTAGATATCATTAAATGCCCAAATATCCAGATAATCAGTATCCCAGAAAGTAAAGAAACTAATAAGGGTACTGATAAGCTATTCCATGAAATCCTGGAAGAAAACTTTCCAAACCTAGAGAGGCACTCAAATATCCAGACCCCAGAAATACAAAGGACTCCACATAGAATCAACCCAAGAAGAATCAACCCAAGAAGATCTTCCCCAAGGCACATCATGGCCAAACTGACCAAAACGACAGACAGAGACAACATACTAAAATTGGCAAGAGAGAAATGTCAAGTTTACTTTCAAAGGATATTCCATCAGGCTAACAGCAGATCCCTCATTGGAAACAATGCAAACAAGGAAAGAATGGGAAAACACATTCAAAGTGTTAAGCGAAAAACAATTTCAACATTCTGGCAAGATTATCCTTCACATGGGAAGAAAGGACAAAAACATTTTCAGATAAACAAAACCTGAAAGAATTTACCAACACCAGACCAGCTCTCCAAGACGTTTTGAAGGGAGTGCTATATCAGGAAAACTAAAGTAGACACACAGAAATAAGAGTGCAAAAAGTCACCAAGAGAATGGCCAACCTAATGGTAGGGATAAGTCTCAAAGATCAAAAATAGCGTTGAATGTTAACTTCTAGAATTTCAACGGAAAGATGAGACCACAGTAACACCGCAAACTGAATAGAAGAGGGATTAATTATAGGAGACTGAACTGGTGAAATAGAATTTTATGACTTTTGTCTAAAACATTACTGATTTTCTTCTATGCTTTGTTTTCCAGATTTAAGGATTTTTGTCTCCTCTTGAACTGTTGATAGGTTCATCTACCTACTGTTTGTACTGAAGCCTAACCTTTTTCCTGGCTTTAATTCTTAAGCAACTTTCTCTTAACACTTTTTGATTTTGATCTATTAAAACTAAATTTGCTTTTCTTGAAATTAAAAATGCATTCAAAAATACTTAATGACTGCAGTAAGTTATATAGCCCCAGCTAGGTGCTACTTTATACTATGTTCATTCTGCTCACTGAGGTTTATGCCTACAGTCAGACATGTGTTCCTAGGCATGTATCTATCACCTGAGCTTGCTATTGAAAGTATTTAGATTAATTAAGATCTTTAGTGACTCAATAAAATGTGGGGGAAAAAAAGGAATGGGAAGTAACTGTAGATACCAGAGACCGTGTGGGAGGAGGGTGGGAAATGGCAGAGGGTGAGCGGTAGGGAATCAAGGAGGATTAAAAAAAAAAAAAAGAAGAAGCAAAATATTTAAGAAACAAGAAATGGAAAATTATTTGTTGGCGATAACAAGTACGGTAATATCCTTGATTGAGCCAACAGACAGTGTACTCTAGATGGAAAAATCCCTTTTGTATACTGTAATGATGTACAATGAATCAATGTAAATAAATTTAAAATGTAAACTTTTTTTTAAAAAATAGATTTTTACTGTCTGTGAGAAACATAGCTAACCACAGAGGGTCCCTGTGAGGCAGAAGGTAAAGACCGCAGCCTCTGACCACGATGTATCTTCCAAAGGGCTTGGGCAATTCCCTCACAGTCCACTGCTGGGGTTGATGTGAGCATAGGAGTTCATGTGCAAACGCTGCTCCACAGAGCAGCCTCCACATACAAGAACTGTATGTACATGTCAGCTATTCTTGCTGCTCTTAGGGAGGTCATTCTGTCTCCGTCACAAGAAACATCTACCAAATGCCAAAAGATCACTGCTAGTGGAGTCATGAGAGAATTTCAAAAAGCTCATGGAAAAAAAAAATTTAAGGTAGTGCAAAGACTTTTGACATTCATCTTTCAAAAAAATGTTTCAAGGAACCAGCAGTTAGCGTAATGGCTATGTCGCTGGACTCCCATGTAGTCGACCGTGGTTTGCGTCCCGGACCCGGTGGCTTAAAATTCACGTCAGGTGCGTGTGCGTGCGTGCCCAAGATCCCGAGAGGAGAATGGAGGAGAAGGGATTGCAGCGTGACCATCCCCCCCAGGGGGGTGATTTCTCACTCTCTGTCTCTCTGTCTCTGTCTGTCTGGCGAGCACACACGCCCTATAGCGAAAAAACCTCTCCAAAAAAAAAAGTTTCAAAAGATGCATGTGCTCACCAGAAACAGAAAAACAGAGACATGAAGAGAGGTGGGGAAAAGGAGAAAGCACCCCCCAATGGGAAGAAGTCAAATCACAATCCCTTCTCTATTTTCTCATCTTTCAGTATCCCATGTGTCTTCCAAGCTGCTGTGGCTGGGATTCGGACTGTGGTCAGCCATGTTACTGACTCCCTCAACCACCAGGCCACAGGGCTGGCCTCATAGCTTTTCCATAATACATATTCCTACAAACTTTTTGAAGATCCCTCATATACACAATAGCTTGTGAACATAAACTAAATGACCCCTAATAATTCTTCAAAACCCAAGACTTCAGGGTCTGGGAACACTCCTAAGACTAGTACTGGACTGCAGGCCCCAATTGCTCCTTAATCAAGTGGTCCCTCCCCTGGGAACCAACAGCTAGTGTAATGGTTACGTTGCTAGACTCTCACATGGACGACAGGTTTGAGTCCTGAACCTGAAGGCTTGAAACTTACACCAGGCACGTGTGGGTGTGTGCCCAAAATCCCAAGAGGAGAATAGAGGAAAGGGGATCGTGCTGTGACCATCCCCCTGGGGGATGATTTCTTGCTTTCTGTCTCTCTGCCTCTCTCTGCCTCTCTAGTGAGCATACACGCCCTATAGCAAAAATCTCAGTTTTCAAAAACGTTATCCTTCCTAAATTCCCTCTATGGGACCTCTCCCCACAACACTACCTTACAAGTAACCGTGTAACCTTACAAGTACATCTTTTT
>NW_006198322.1:856125-863590 GCF_000334495.1 Tupaia belangeri chinensis | reverse complement strand
CTATGCTTTGTTTTCCAGATTTAAGGATTTTTGTCTCCTCTTGAACTGTTGATAGGTTCATCTACCTACTGTTTGTACTGAAGCCTAACCTTTTTCCTGGCTTTAATTCTTAAGCAACTTTCTCTTAACACTTTTTGATTTTGATCTATTAAAACTAAATTTGCTTTTCTTGAAATTAAAAATGCATTCAAAAATACTTAATGACTGCAGTAAGTTATATAGCCCCAGCTAGGTGCTACTTTATACTATGTTCATTCTGCTCACTGAGGTTTATGCCTACAGTCAGACATGTGTTCCTAGGCATGTATCTATCACCTGAGCTTGCTATTGAAAGTATTTAGATTAATTAAGATCTTTAGTGACTCAATAAAATGTGGGGGAAAAAAAGGAATGGGAAGTAACTGTAGATACCAGAGACCGTGTGGGAGGAGGGTGGGAAATGGCAGAGGGTGAGCGGTAGGGAATCAAGGAGGATTAAAAAAAAAAAAAAGAAGAAGCAAAATATTTAAGAAACAAGAAATGGAAAATTATTTGTTGGCGATAACAAGTACGGTAATATCCTTGATTGAGCCAACAGACAGTGTACTCTAGATGGAAAAATCCCTTTTGTATACTGTAATGATGTACAATGAATCAATGTAAATAAATTTAAAATGTAAACATTTTTTTAAAAAAATAGATTTTTACTGTCTGTGAGAAACATAGCTAACCAGAGGGTCCCTGTGAGGCAGAAGGTAAAGACCGCAGCCTCTGACCGCGATGTATCTTCCAAAGGGCTTGGGCAATTCCCTCACAGTCCACTGCTGGGGTTGATGTGAGCATAGGAGTTCATGTGCAAACGCTGCTCCACAGAGCAGCCTCCACATACAAGAACTGTATGTACATGTCAGCTATTCTTGCTGCTCTTAGGGAGGTCATTCTGTCTCCGTCACAAGAAACATCTACCAAATGCCAAAAGATCACTGCTAGTGGAGTCATGAGAGAATTTCAAAAAGCTCATGGAAAAAAAAAATTTAAGGTAGTGCAAAGACTTTTGACATTCATCTTTCAAAAAAATGCTTCAAGGAACCAGCAGTTAGCGTAATGGCTATGTCGCTGGACTCCCATGTAGTCGACCGTGGTTTGCGTCCCGGACCCGGTGGCTTAAAATTCACGTCAGGTGCGTGTGCGTGCGTGCCCAAGATCCCGAGAGGAGAATGGAGGAGAAGGGATTGCAGCGTGACCATCCCCCCCAGGGGGGTGATTTCTCACTCTCTGTCTCTCTGTCTCTGTCTGTCTGGCGAGCACACACGCCCTATAGCGAAAAAGCCTCTCCAAAAAAAAAAGTTTCAAAAGATGCATGTGCTCACCAGAAACAGAAAAACAGAGACATGAAGAGAGGTGGGGAAAAGGAGAAAGCACCCCCCAATGGGAAGAAGTCAAATCACAATCCCTTCTCTATTTTCTCATCTTTCAGTATCCCATGTGTCTTCCAAGCTGCTGTGGCTGGGATTCGGACTGTGGTCAGCCATGTTACTGACTCCCTCAACCACCAGGCCACAGGGCTGGCCTCATAGCTTTTCCATAATACATATTCCTACAAACTTTTTGAAGATCCCTCATATACACAATAGCTTGTGAACATAAACTAAATGACCCCTAATAATTCTTCAAAACCCAAGACTTCAGGGTCTGGGAACACTCCTAAGACTAGTACTGGACTGCAGGCCCCAATTGCTCCTTAATCAAGTGGTCCCTCCCCTGGGAACCAACAGCTAGTGTAATGGTTACGTTGCTAGACTCTCACATGGACGACAGGTTTGAGTCCTGAACCTGAAGGCTTGAAACTTACACCAGGCACGTGTGGGTGTGTGCCCAAAATCCCAAGAGGAGAATAGAGGAAAGGGGATCGTGCTGTGACCATCCCCCTGGGGGATGATTTCTTGCTTTCTGTCTCTCTGCCTCTCTCTGCCTCTCTAGTGAGCATACACGCCCTATAGCAAAAATCTCAGTTTTCAAAAACGTTATCCTTCCTAAATTCCCTCTATGGGACCTCTCCCCACAACACTACCTTACAAGTAACCGTGTAACCTTACAAGTACATCTTTTTTTTTAACCACCTGAGAATGGAGAATCACAGTGGGTTCGATTAAGCGTATTAGCAGTGGGTAATGTCCATATCCTTGTTTATGTCTTGTAATGACTATGGAGCAAACGTACCTGCACTGTCAGTGGTTGTAATATCAACTCCATGGATCAGGATGGCATTCAAACACTCAAGGTTCCCCTTTGAAGCCACAACGTGGAAGCTAAAACATATAGATAGATTTGTTATGCCACAGAAGCTGCCAAAGGTCAACTTAAATGTTACACTAATATTACACTGCATTCAACACACACATACTGTAAAGGTGACATTAGAACTCCTAAGTACTGAATGCAAGAAAGATGAAACATCCTAATTCTGTAATAGACAATACTTTCTACAGATATTTTAGAAACAATTAATGCTCTGGGACGAGCAGATGGGGTAATGGTTACATCACTGGACTCCTGTGTAGTCGACAATGGTTCAAGTCCCAGACCCAGTGGCTTAAAACTCATACCGGGTACGCATGCTTGCGTGCCCAAAATCCCTAGATGAGATGGAGGAGAAGGGACTGTGGCACAGCCATCCTCTTTGGGGGGGTGATTTCTCGCTTTCTGTCTCTCTGGCACTCTGACAAGTGCACATGCCCTTAGAGCAAAAATGTCTCTTAAAAAAATAATACTAATGCTCAACTGCCTTAATCAGAGAAAATTTACACTGTAACATCAAGAACTCTATAGCTTATTACTTCACAAGAGCACTCACTGGTGTTGGGAGCTTTATCAGTACACTGGAAATTTTGTTAGGCTATTTTATTTAGTTTTAAATACTAAAACTGTCCAAATAAATAGTTAGCGCAGAGCTCTTACAGTGAACGACAGAAACGTACTCCTCTTCAGAACTATTAAATCTGACATAAAAAGCCTTTCAAACAGCAAGCTGAACTATTCTTAAAACCCTCAACAGACCCAACTGCAGTGGCACAGGCAGTGGGTTGCCATTGCACCATGCTGAAGCCCAGTGGCAGGCCCGGGTTCAGATCCCAAGTCAGGGTCCAGGGCCAACTAGAGCATACCGGGCACACCTGGGCACACCTTTGATCCTGGCTGTCTGGGAGGTGGCAAGGATGACTGTGGTAGGCATAGACTTGTTAGTGGAATCTCCCCTCCTCCTTCCCTTCACCCCACTACAGGAAATAAATAAATTAATACACATTTATAAAATCCACAGAAGACTGGACCCTTCAAGGCCAGCAAGTGGCATGGTGGTTAAAGTGCTGGACTTCCAAATGGCCGACCATGGATTTGAATCCCAAAACAGGCAGCATGAAAATCGCAACAGGCACACGTGCGAGCATGCCCAAAATCCCAGGAGGAGAATAGAGAGGGGACTGTGTTGTGGCCATCTCCCCTGGTGGGTGATTTCTCACTTTCCCTCTCTGTCTCTTGTTGTCTCTGGCAAGCACCCACACCCTATGGGGAAAACGTTAAAAAAAAAAAAACCTGTAACTTTCTTCTTCCTAAACAGTACCACCAACCTCCACTTAATTCTTCCTCTTGCTTACAGACCTGTGTGAATGACTGAAGTTCTCCATGAACAGTTTGTAAAATGGAACAAATTTCCTAGCAAGGTGAGTCAAGCTTGCTTACAAACTAACTTTAAGCCATTAAGTACTCAAGATGTTAGTTAACAAAACATTCCATTATTTCTTTGATCATCTAATACTTATTAAATAAATCAGAAAACACTTACAGAAATATTCAATGTGCAATAAAATCTGACACTGGCTAATACTCCACCAAGCCCACCTGGTAATACAGTGGGCAGGTGTTGGCAAAGAACGCTGAGTACAGGTTGAAACAGAGCTGAGATGGGGTCGGCAGGCAGTTAGTGGTTTAGGTGCTGAGCTCCCACACGGCTGACAGTGGTTAAAGTCTGGACCCAGTGGCTTGGAAATCACACCAGGTGTGTGTGCATGCATCCCTGAAGTTCCGAGAATGGAGGAGAAGGGATTGCAGCGTGGCCACCCTCCCTGAAGGGTGACTTCTCACTTTCCTCTCTCTCTAGCTCTCTCCAACCAGGGACATACCCTTTAGAAAAAACGAAAACTAAATAAATAAATACAAACCAGAGACCAGACGAATGAAGGAATGCAAACCGGAGATCAAATGAAGAAAGGAAGGAAGGGAGGGAGGGAGGAAGGAAAGAAGGAATGCAAACCAGAGACCAAACGCCACTATGTACAATGGGTCTGTGCATAATCTTAATTAGACAGAGGGCCGTTTAGAAGGGAAGATAGTGTTCTTAAGAGCCAGGTAAATTTCCTTATTCTGAATAAGGAACCGCTGTAAGATTAAGGGCACCATGTAACCTCTCTACAAGAATGAGCTGAGGAACTGAGAACAATGCTATATAATATACCATTAGAGCCTTTGCAGGAATGTTAATTGCCTTCAAGACATGGTACTTATTTTCCCAACAATCTTGGAGATAACATTTTTTGTTGTCTGCTTGCTTTCATTTCTTAGTTCACAAGATTTAAAAGACCTCTTTCACAGCCACAAGATAGAGTAGTGGTTACATTGTTAGATTCCCACATCTGACCCCGGCCCAAGTCCCAGGCCCAGTGCCTTAAAAATCACCCTGGGTTGAGACCAGCAGATAGTGTATATATAATGACTATGTCACTGGACTCCCATGTTGTCGACCACAGTTCAAGTCCTGGACCAAGTGGCTTAAATTCACACCAGGCGCATGTGCGTGTGTGCCCAAGACACCGAGAGGAGAATGGAGGAGAAGAGATTGCGACATGGCCATCCCCCCCGGGGGGGTGGGGGGTGATTTCTCACTTTCTGTCTCTCTCTCTCTCTTTGTCTCTCTCTCTCTCTGTCTTTCTGGTGAGCTCATGCGCCCTATAGCAAAAACCTCTCCAAAAAAAGAAAAAGGAAAAAAAATCACGCTGGGAGTATATGCATGTATGTCCAAGATCTCGGGAGAAGGAGAATGGAGGAGACGAGACTGTGGCATGGCCATCCCCCCATGGGGGTGGGTGATTCTAACTTTCTCTCTCACTGTCTCTGCCTCTCTCATTCTCTCTTTCTCCAGTGTGCGCACATGCCCTAAGATAAAAACCTCTTTAAAAAAATTATAAAAAAAACTTCCTTCTTCAAAATAGATCCACATTAAAGTGATGTTATTCAACAGGACGGAAATCACAACAATTCTACAATGAATTATTAATGCTGGCTTACTACAAATAGTAAATATGCTTTACAAAGAAGATAAACCAGTTACTGAAATGTATATAGAGTTATAAAGGAAATACTGAAATACTCTTGCACAATTAAGAAAAATCAAATTGGGGCCAGCAGGTGGCGTGGTAGTTAAGATGCTGGATCCCACATGGCCAGCTCCACAGTTCGAGTCCCACACTGGCAGCGTGAAAACCACGGGGAGCGCATAAGCGTGTGTGCCCAAAAATCTTGAAAGGGGAATGGAGGAGAAGGGACTACAGGGTGGCCATCTCCCCCCTGGTGGGGAGGTAAGGGTGGGGGGGGTGATTTTTCACTTTCTCTCTGTCTCTCTCTGGCAAGTGCACACTGTATTGCCAAAAAAAAAAATTTTTTTAAATCGACTTTTTCTTTCTTTAAAACATGACATGGACTTCTGTCTCCATGATACAGGTGGTCTGAACAAACCTCTCTGTAAGAACAACGGTGGGCAGAGACGCTGTGCAACGTATGGCATCTGCAGAGCACCATCAGTGAGCTTAAAGGACAGTGCAGAACTACGGAGAGCAGAGGCCGCCTGTGCCCGGGGGCAGCCACTCACTGCAGAGGAGACAGCGAGGCTGAGCAGCCTTTGGACAGCCGTGGAGGGATGCTGCAGGAGCCCGTGGCGCTTCAACTAGCAGCAGGATGGCGGTGACCCTGGGCCCCCTCAGGCTGAAAGCTCAAAGGTCTGTACCCCTGGAGGGAGGCAAACCGGAAACACGCTGAGGGCAAGAGCCATAAGCTACATGTTTCCTAACATTTCAAAACTCTACACAAAACAAAAATCATTCAAGGGAACCAGCAGTTAGTGTAATGGCTATGTCGCTGGACTCCCAAGTAGACGACTGTGGTTCGCGTCCCGGACCCGGTGGCTTAAAACTCACGCCGGGCGCGTGTGCGTGCGTGCCCAAGATCCCGAGAGGAGAATGGAGGAGAAGGGATTGCGGCGTGGCCATCCCCCCTGGGGGGTGATTTCTCGCTTTCTGTCTCTATGTCTCTGTCTGTCTGGCGAGCGCACGCGCCCTATAGCAAAAACCTCTCAAAAAAAAAAACAAAAACAAAAACAAAACAAAACAAAAATCATTCAAAATAAAATGGTTGCTGTACTTACAGAAAATACATTTATAACATGTCCTATACGTCACTAAATACGAAACGCCTTAATTAAGATTATATGTGAGATTTTTTTTAAAAGAGAAATATTTTGTCTTGTGAACCCCATAGAGAACTCTATTTTGACAGTGAAAAAACTCTCAAAACTATTCAAATATTTCACAAACTATTATGTTTATAGTTCACCAAATTACACCAAAATTTATGACTCTGCCTATTAACACAATAATTAAAGTCAACTCAAAACAGAATCTTAAATCAAAAAAAACTAAACAAAAACTCATGCAACCATTCATTCATAACTCTCGATGTACAGCCAGCCAGAGTGGAAGAAATAAGGTTCCACTGAAGAGTTTCATCCCAAAGCAGATTTCTTTCACCTTTTAACATCTTAGCATTTGGGGAAAAGGCAACATGAAAAACAAAATCCCTTATAGATAAGAAGTTTTTCACTATTTATACTGTGGGGGCCTATAAATAGCCTTAAAATTCAGCAAAAATAAGGTCAGAACTCAAAATAACCAATGTTTCTGTAGCTATCAAATTGCTACTTGAGAAAATTAAGAGTATGTTTTATAAACTTGAAATTTTTCACTTTATTGGGACTCAAAGCTACTTAATTTATAGTCAGGCTTTGCTCTCTTTACTATACTTCAGTCTCTAAGCATCCCAAGGCAGTGACCCATGTCAAACATTAACTATTCACTTCCTGATATTCATTTCTATATTTAGTATCTGACTTACAGTTAGAAGATTTTAAATAAACTCATGCAAGTATAAATCTGAGAGGAATTTTAAAAGGAAATGAGACTTTTCACCTCTAACTTTGAATGGATTCTCTTATAATTAGAGAGGGTTGAAACAGAACCTAGATTGACCCCTTAACCCAACTGTTCCCCACCCTCAACAGGAAGGGACTCGATGTAGATTTGGGAAGGGGGAGGAAAGACATGGTTATGAGCATGTAAGCAAGCCAGCCGGCTTCCTCGGTGTCCCCAAAGCTGGGGTCCTA
>NW_006198322.1:815679-856100 GCF_000334495.1 Tupaia belangeri chinensis | reverse complement strand
CTCCTGCCACTTTTCTGCTGTAAACATTCTCATTAAACTAATTACCCAAGTACATAAATGGATTGGGGGTTGGTGGGGGTGCTGTAATTTACAGAATTCTCCCAAGACAGAAAGCTCGGGTTTATACCCCGACTCTGTGACTTTTCATGAATTAGACCAAGTCACTTTACCTCAGATGAGTTTTCTTATAGAGTTGTTTCAAAGATCAAATACGATAAAGAATACAGAAAAGCTCAAAAATAAAAAAATGCACCAAATAACGGCAAGCTGTGGTTTGCCACAGGACCAAGACAGCCAGACCACTGGACAGTAATGTAGTCATCTCTCTAGACTGAAGACCTTTCAAACTGAGAACAATGATCAGTTTACCTGAAAGATTTTGTATGACAGGTTTTGGTAGAGACTTAAATAAAGTCACCTATATTTATTGCAGCATTATTCACAATTGCTATAACACGGAATCAACCTAAAAGTCCCAGAACAGATGAATGGATTAAAAAATGTAGCGCACGCACACACACACACACACACACACTACAGAATACTACTCAGCCATGAAAAAGAATGAGACCCTGGCATTTGATCAAAAGTGGACTAATATGGAACACTTAATGCTGAGTGAAGCAAGCCAGACTATGAAAGAGAAACACTGTATGTCCCCACTTAATATACACTGAATGTCTGCACTCTATGACAGAAACTGAAAGGTGGGAAAGTAGAATGGCGCAACTGTAGATAACAGAGACCGCGTGGGGGGTTGGGTGGGAGAGACTGAATCAAAGGTGAATAAAAAGAAGAAACAAAACCATTTAATGAATACAAAAATGGAAAATTATCTGATGATGACAATGTATATGGTAATATCTTTGACTGGACTAACAATGTTCATACTGAAGAGAAACACTGTATGTCCCCACTTAATATACACTGAATGTCTGCACTCTATGACAGAAACTGAAAGGTGGGAAAGTAGAATGGCGCAACTGTAGATAACAGAGACCGCGTGGGGGGTTGGGTGGGAGAGACTGAATCAAAGGTGAATAAAAAGAAGAAACAAAACCATTTAATGAATACAAAAATGGAAAATTATCTGATGATGACAATGTATATGGTAATATCTTTGACTGGACTAACAATGTTCATACTGGGAAAATCCATTTTGTATGCTGTAAAGATATACAGCAATTGCATGTAAAAAGAAGAAGAAAAGGAAAGAAAAATAAATAAATAAAATCATTAATAACCACAATTCACAACTTTGACTTGTTTTCCAAGGTCTACCCAGATTCTCTGCAGTTGGTAATACTTACGCAGATCTGCCTTCCACATCAAGTTTGCCTGGGTTGACTCCCTTTTTAGCAAGGATTGAGGACACTTTTTCTACATCACCCCTTTCTGCTGCTTTCATCAATCGATCATCATATTTATTCCAATCTGCTGCATGCTAAGAAAAGAAGAAAAAAAAAGGTAAACATGGATACCAGAGTAGTAAAATTTCCTAAAAAAGAAAGAAAAAGAGAAAACAGTTCTGCATAATACGTCAGTTTTCCAGCTTTCCTTCTCCCTGCCATGCTAACATCACTAGAACAGTTATAGAATCTTCCCAAAACATATAATGTAGCCAAGAAATATTTTGGATCATACTTTAAGAAAAAGCATGTTTCTCACGTTCTCTGCCCCATTCTCTTGGCCTTCGGGAGAGAGAAGAAGAATGAATACTTGTTGAATACCTACCCTGTGTCAGGCATGAAAGTCTCAAATCACCCTCTTAAACTAAAATGATCATCTCCATTTAACAGATGGGAAGTTAGGGCTCTGGGGATTTGAATGACTTACATGGTCAAGCCCAACCACAATTTCTGTAGTTCAAAATAGGTGTATTTTTCCTGTTCCCTAACTCACACTTTCAGCTTTGACAAATCTAAACTTGAAGAGGTTTCTCCTAGAACCCTTACTGCACTGGAATTCTGTGCATATATTTTAAGAAACTAGCCCCCACCCCAACCCCCTCATTCACACAAACACGCACACACACACACACACACACACACTTAATTAAAAGATACTATTGGAAATTTTATTTATGGAGCCAAATTAATCACACACATACACAATAGTGAAAACAATTCTCTATTGTGATGAAAAGAAACTTCTACATAGAAAAAATGACTCTAAAGTATTAACTACTTAAAAATTAAAAAAAAAAAAACGGGATTCAATGTAACTTGTTCTCTCCTCTCTTTACATTCGACATGCACTGCTTTGGGGAAAAAAAATTTCTTATTTTAACAAAATCTTCATGTACATGTTTAAAACATCAGATCTACTTGATCTACTAGAAGATCAAAGGTACTTTTTAAATTTGGAGGACTTATCACATAATACACACTTTCTGTTAACATATCTTTAAACTATGATTGGTGAAAATATATTCAAGGCATTCTTAAGTCAGTAACTGTGATCTTTTCTCAATAAGCAGAAATGTCAGAACACAAAACTAAAATGTATCAATAAGTCATTCACACAGGTAAGAATTTTAACTTTTAAAAATAGCATACTGGGCCAGCAAGCAGCATGGTGGTTAAGGGCGCTGGACTCCCACAAGGCTGACTGTGGTTCAAGTCCCAGACCTGGTGGCTTCCTTTCTCACTTTCCCTCTCTCTCACTCTGTCCCTTTCTGATCAAATTTAAAAAAACAAGCAAGTAAGTAAATAAGATTAAATAAAAATAATTCTAAAAAACAAAATCATACTAACACTGCTAAATTCTGTGCTATATCCAGTATCATTTCTAGAACAGCAACAACAAAACTACATATTTTTACTTAATATGTAAAAATAAATCAAAATCCTAAGCATATAAATACCATAACAAATCTCCAGGGGGAAAAAAGTGAACTGCTTGTACATCCTCTAAATGTTTATGATTCAGTATGATTCTTTTATATCTACTATCCCCTCTAAATTAAAAAAGTGAAAAAAAGAAACCCACCATCACCAATTTTGTAGTTAAATAAGCAAGTGTTTAACTGCAAAAGTACTCATTAAGTGCTTGAAGTGGAAATGAATATGAGATTTGAATAGGAAATAAGATAAATTAAGATTTGAACTCACTCCTGAAATGTAAACCATTTCACGGAGCCTGGGCCAGGTACCCACACCTCAGAACCTGGCCTTAGATTAGTTTCATCTGGTCATGAGCCCACTTCCTCCCACTCTGAACGTTAATCTGCCAGCTAAGAAGGAGCACTATGGGCCCCAAGGCTTCTCTACACTTGGGCATCAGGGATCTGCAGCTTTGCAAGGAAGTTTCCCAGCTCAAACCTGGGGGGGTGGGATAGAGGCTCAACAGACACCGTTTTCAAATGCCGAAGGGATTAGGTCTCCTTTAGCACAAAACCTCCGTCTGAATGGGTTCACCCTTGCAGGTAAGCACTAGACTTCTAAGGAAACTTGCTGGTGGAGCTATGTAAATCACAGAACAACTGTTAAAATCCCCAGTAAGGCGTCTATAAACACAATTAAATGTGAGGAGTCCCATTAGCATAGCAGTTTCAGTTCTACACCAAGCGCTGCTTTGAGTTCTGGCCCAGTGGCAGTTAGCAGTAATGCCGGTCAATTATAAGATTCCATCCTGTGCCTTTTAAACCCAGAGAAAGAAACAAGAGCTTCCTATCACAAACTCAATCTGCTAATCCACTAAATCACGAGGAAAATAATAATGCCCAGAAACCCAAACTAACACAACCGCGGACGCTGTCAAAGAACACAGCTCAGACAACCTATGATCCTCGGCTGCCCCGGGCCACTTGGGTACCTACTCTGTTCCTGGGAGCACAGGAAAGCCAACAGCTCATCCTAGACAGCACTGTGCCTCGTCCCCTCACTGCACCGGCTGATCCACTGTGATCCCTGCTGCTCAGAGCCAGCCCCGGGCGCTAACTGCTGAGCTGGGGCTCCGCGGGCCCTCGCATGCTGCGCTACACTTAGCTCGGATCTCTGACTTCGTCGTCCTCGGGGTCCTTCTCTGCCTTCATAACGCTGGAAAACTCTCTCCCCTGCTGTGCGGCACTGGAGTGAGAGCAGCCCCAGGGTGGCTACTGGGACTCCTCCTCTCTCTTATTCTGCAGAAGCTGTCCTTCAAGGCTGTCCCTTCCCGGGACTTGGCATCCTGCTCCCTCCCCACGGCCCCGCGCCACCAGAGCGGCACAACTGTCTGCACACATCGAGCGTCCAGTCAGCAGTGAGCCCGTCTCCCATTGGTCGGATCTATTTTAGATGCTATAGGCTCTGACAGCTGGGTGACAGAAAGGGGCAGCTAAGAATACATTGAAAAGGCATGCTTTTCCTCTGAGTAATGGCTCGCAGGCCTACTGGGCACCAGGACGCCAACATGTTACAAAACGTGCTTTGCCCATCGGAGCAGCTTGTGTGGCACATGACAACGCCGTGAAGAGAGAATTCGCTCACCCCACACGACGACGTGTAAACCAGTTTCAGTCTTGGGATTGTCTAACAGGAAGTTACCATGGCCTGGACAAACAGAGTGGAAACGTCTATTTCAAGCAATGTGTCACCCTTTAATTTAAGGAAACACACGCACAGCGACACGTTCAGACTTTCCCCAGGTTATTTCCTACCCGTCGGTCTCGTTCTGCACACAACCTGGGTTCGGCTTACAGCTGCTGCCAGCCTGTCTCCCCGCGGGGCAGGAGAAGAGCGGGGCACTGCCCAGGCACTAAACAGCAGCCATCCTCACAGCCACTGTCGACACACGTTAAATTTAACCCAGTGCTCTTCTCATTCCCAAGTTTAGCACCCTGCCTGATAGGACAAGACTTTATCAGTGAAAAATCAAATTATCTAGATTCAGGGGATTGAAAAACTTATTAAAGAGGGCAAACAACGCATTAAACAAAGAGCTAGACTGTAAATGACAGTCCACGTGGGCACAAAGTCAGACAACTTTTCTACACTCCGAGACCCATGCTGGCACTGACACGCCTTGCCCGATCAAAGCTGGTGCATTCGTAGGGCAACAGTGTGTGCGTGTGCACACATGTGCATGTATGTGTGTGTGTGTATTGCCATGTTCAAATGACCACGACAGCATGAGACGAAGGTCCACTTCCTCCAGAAGGACGCGTTCGGGAAAACTGCTTCATGGGAACACAAGGTTCATAGGAAGGAGGTCACTGCTCTACCACAGATCACGCTGCCAGATACAAATTCTGCTGTGGGGACCAGCAGTTAGCATAATGGCTATGTCGCTGGACTCCCACATAGTCAACCGCGGTTCAAGTCCCGGACTCGGTGGCTTAAACTCACGCCGGGCGCGTGTGCGTGTGTGCCCAAGATCCCGAGAGGAGAACGGAGGAGAAGGGACTGGTGTGGGGTGGCCATCCCCCCCCGGGGGGGGGGGATTTCTCGCTTTTTGTCTCTCTGTCTCTCTCTGTCTTTCTAGCGAGCGCAAGCGCTCTATAGCAAAAAACCTTTCAAAAAAAAAAAAAAATTCCGCTGTGGACGTCCACAAGAAACCCATTTCCTGCTATTGAACGTAAAACATCAGGCCCCTGTTCTAATTATAGAGCAGGGGAGGTCGTGTACCATGTCTGCTTGTTTCTGTTTGCCATGGGATGCATGCGCTCACCAGAGAGAGACTGAAAGAGGCGGTGAGAGGGGAAATGAGAAATCACCCCTGGGGGGATGGCCATGCCACAGTCCTGTTTCCTTCATTGTCGTCCTAGGATTCTAGGCACACATGCACATGTGACCAGTGTGGGGTTTTGTTTTTGTTTTTGTTTTTTTTGGAGAGGTTTTCGCTATAGGGTGCGTGTGCTCACCAGAAAGACAGAGAGAGACAGAGAGACAGAAAGCAAGAAATCACCCCCCAGGGGGGATGGCCACGCCACAATCCCTTCTCCTCCATTCTCCTCTCGGGATCTTGGGCATGCACGCACACGTGCCCGGCATGAGTTTAAGCCACCGGGTCCGGGACTCAAATCGCAGTCGACTACGTGGGAGTCCAGCGACAGAGCCATTACGCTAACTGCTGGTCCCCCCCAGTGTGGTTTTTTTAAGCTGCCAGATCTGGGACTCAGACCTTGGTCAGGCAAGTGGGAGTCCCGCGCCTTAACCGCATGCTACCCGCTGGCCCCCTGTATTTATTCTTTATTAAACCATGATTTGCTTTTGTTTCTGTTTTTCCAAAATCACAGGAATGCTATCTCAATGCAGTCACTTGGCTGGACCCTGAGTCTCCACCCAATTTATTACGCTCTTCTTCAGAGGAAGTCTGGGATAGAACTCAGGCCCTGCTCTTCAGTTAACAAAGATCACACGTTCTTCCTAGAAATAGGACTGCAAATCAAGGAAACAAAAAGGCTGGGGAAACCACACCATGGAGGGCGCGGTCCTGCTCGGGAGATGGCCCTGTGTGTCTGGTGTACCATGGATGTCCAGGGCGGCCACCTCCCCGTCCCCGTGGTTAATCTGTGTCCTAGTCTCACTCTGCATGGCTACTTCCCAAGACCTCGACATGAACCTGCTCCTCGCTGTCCCTGTGGCCGTGCGGTTCTTCCTCTCATTCAAGTTCTTCTCAAATGCCACTTCTTCAGAGGGGAGTTCTCGGCCCTTAGTTTCTTTCTTTCTTTTTAAAAAATTATTTATTTAACTTTAGCTATTATTATTTTTTAATTTGACGGGAGGAGAGGAAGGGAAAATGAGAAAGCAAGCTGCCAGGTCTGGGACTCGAACACAATCAGCAAAATGGGAGTCCAGCCCCTTAACCCCCACGCCACCTGCCAGCCCAGTCCAGTCCACCTGGCCACTCTCTCGGGTCCTCCCCTTTCTTCGGTGGCCATCGCCTCACAGGTGTGCCTCTCTACTGGCTACCACCTGTCTCCCAGCACCCTCTAATGAGCGGTAACGACGATCTCTGCTAGGTCTCTCTGAAAGCTAAGACTGGTTTTTAAGTAAGTTATGTAGCAGTTACTGGAGTCTCATCCATGCTAAAGACCATAATCCAAATCTGCTCCGGGAACCCTCTTTTCTTTGGGGCTAAATTAAGCAGGCCGGGTCTGGGACATGCATTTACTAGCCACACTGTTTCCCAGTAAACTGTCCCTGCTCAGACAACAAAGGCCTCCTGCCCCGAGGTGCTGGCAGGAGGCCCGGGAACGGCTCAGTCCACTACCCTGAGCAAAGAGACCCGACTCCTTACAGTCACTCGAGGGCCTTCTTCACGTCTAAGCTGCCGCACTTCGGCGCCTCGAGTCTTCTCTGCTCCACACACCCCGTGGGACTCCTGAGAAAGCTGTAAATAGTGGTTAAAGATATGTTCTGGAGTCAACCAAGCCTGCTCTGCTACCTGTCTGCCATGTCCTTGCGGGAGAATTTACTCATCTTTCTTTTTTCTGCCTTTTTTTTTTTTTTTTTAAGTTTTTTCCATAGGGTGCATGCACTGGCCACAGAGACAGAGAAACATAGAGAGGGAAAGTGAGAAATCACCCCCTGCGGGATGGCCGTGCCACCGCAGTCCCTTCTCCTTCATTCTCCTATGGGATTTGGGGCATGCCCATGCGCACGCGCGTGCACCCACACACACACGCGCGTGCCCAGCGTACTCTTCAAGCTGCCAAATCTGGGACTCAAACCTCAGTCAACCATGTGAGAGTCCAGCGCCTTCCCCACCATGCACCTTCTGGCCCAAATGTACTGCTATTTCTAGGCCTCGGATCCCTTAACTGCAGAAGGGAGGACGAATGGTGGCAGAGGGGTAACATAACTGGGCCACACAGGAAAGTCCGGGTTTGTGCCCAAGACCCGCTGCACACCCCAAGCAGGGGCAGGTGTGCACATGCGATGCCCATAACTGAGACTAGATACGGCTGGAAGGCGGACACTAACAGGACCCAGGCAGGAGTGCTGCGCTCGCTCTCTCTCTCTCTCTCTCTCTCTCTCTCTCTCTCTGAATAGGCAAACTTCCAGAGAATCAAAGATAATAAAGAAACTATTTGTATAAAGTCAAATAGCTAATGCCGACAGAAGGCCTCGGCACTGCATCTGGCAGGTAGTAAGGTCCATAAGCAGCAGGCACTGGCGATCGGCAGAAGTGTTCCCGGTCAGAGATACTAAACAAAGACAATCCTTTACAAAATAAACAAAGAAGTAAAATAAATTTCAAACATTTTTTCTGCCTTTCCTATATCAACTGTACCTCATAGCAAATGAATATTTGATGAAGGTAAATTTTATCTTTATAAAGGTATTAGAGCTAAAAAAGAAAAAGAATGAGGGCTAGCCAGGTGGGGTGCTGGTTAAGGCCCTAGATCCCACATGGTCAGCTGTGTGGTTCGAGCCCTAGACCTGCTGGCTGGGAAAAACATGCCAGGCATGTGTGCAAACATGCCCCAAATCCCAAGAGGACACTGAAGGGAGGACTGTGGCATGGCCAATCCCCTGAAGGTGATTTCTCACTTTCTCCCTCTTTGTCTCTTTCTCTCTCGTGAGCACAATGCCCTATAACAAAAACTGGGGGAAAAAAAAAGAATTTCCCCATATTGTGCTGCCTTGTAATCCCTACTCAATTCATGGATCCAGGCAATAGTCCTCGGGGGCTGTTAACATCGCAAATGACAACCTGATCTTACGCACTTGCTGGTGTTCATACACACACCCTTACCTACAAAGCAGTTGAAGGAAACCAGCATTCGTGACCCCAAATACAAGGCACTCTAAACTGAAGGCAATTAAGCAGCAGCAATTGCAGGAGAGGCTACCTGAACTGGCCTTCCTTCCTTACAAGACACCAGAAAAATGTGAGAGAAATGCAGGAAGGGCATGCTCTGTCTTCCCTGTTTGCCTAAAAGCAGGCCAGATAATCACAAAGATCAACAGTCTTCCTTCCTCCACCTGGCTGCTCTCCTCCCATGGCCTGAAGGGAAGCCCTACACTCTCTCTACTGCAGACAGCTTGTATCAGCTCAGGGGCTGCAGCAGGGGAGTGTGGGAGCAGACCTACTCCTGCCCAGCTTTCCTCTGGAAGCCGGGACTGCTTTCCTTTGTCCTGTCACTTCTCTGAAAAACTGTGGCATATATACTCTATGGAATACTACTCAGCCATAAAAACCAACAGAACCCTGGCTTTTGACAGAAAGTGGAAGAATATGGAAGATTTACTGCTGAGTGAGGCAAGCCAGGCTATGAAGGAGAGACATTGTATGTCCCCACTTAACGTATACCGAATGTCTGCACTCTATGACTGAAACTGATTGACTAACGGTTGAACTAACACAAGAGATGGGTGTGACTGTCAGACGAGGTGTGTGTGGAGGAGTGGGGCCTAACGAAGGACATTTGGAGGAGGGATACAGAGGTAGAGTATTGACGGGATGGGGAGGTGTGGTGTTAGCGGTTAAAGATATTTTGATCAACGGGACTGGGGAGAAATGTTCACATATTGAAATGCTCACATTGTAAGCCAAACAATGTGATTGAATGTATATACAAAAAAAAAAATAAAAAAGGCATTGCTCTTTCTTGAAGATCTTATAGAAGCCAAGACTGCAAGCCACTGCCCTGAGTTGCTTTTCACTGATGTTCCCCTTGCAGGACACGTATGCACGTTAATAAACTTGCTTGTTTTTCCCTTGTTAACCTGTCTTTTGTTCCAGAAGTCTATTCTAGGTATCAACTTAAAAGGGTGGAGGAATATCTGTCTAAGCAAAAATGTAAAAGAATGCAAATAAACCTGTAGAACTAACAATTTACAAGAAATGCAAAAGGCAGAAGAACATAATAAAGTACTTGTGATGTCAGAAAGATCCCACATAAAGGAAACTACGGTTTCCTAAAATATGGCCAAAAACACAAGGGACACAAATGAACTTAAAGGTACTAACTTCAGAAACATTATCAACCAATCACACGGCATGGAACTTAACCTTTTCTTAATAAAACAATTGGAAATTGGAGAAATACGGCTATTTTATCATATTAAAGTACTACAGTAAGTTGAAAGTTTCGGTGTGATAATTAACATGATTACTCTTTTAAATTTCTATGTTAGAATGCATATTAAAATATTTTTAAGTAAAATAAGAAGTCTGGTATTTGCTTCAAAAAGAATCAAGATAATCAGGAGGCAAACTGATATCAACAGCACATTTAAACGATTGTACAGCAGGACCAAGTGGGCTCTACAGTGTGAGCATGGTTCAAGACATGAAAATCGATCAGGACAACACCACGCTAACAGTACAAAAAAAATCACATGATCATCTCAACTGATGGAAGCAAAAAAAATCACTTAACAAGATCTGACATCCTTTCATGATGAAAACATTGAGCAAACCACAAATAGGATGAAACCACCTCAACATAATAAAGACTGTATATAATAAAAACCCACTGCTAATATCACACTCAATTGTAAAGAGCTAAGAGCTTTTCTAAGATCACACATGAGACAAAGACTACTGCTTTCATCATTTCTATTCAACATGGCATTGTAGTTGTAGGCAGAGAAATTAGGCAAGAAAGAAAGAAATGATCGCCTCACTAGAAAGGAAGAAGTAAAATCATCTCTGTTCAAAAATGATGTGATCTTGGGACCAGCAGTTAGCGTAATGGCTATGTCGCTGGACTCCCACGTAGTCAACTGCAGTTCGCGTCCCAGACCCAGTGGCTTAAAACTCACGCCGGGCGCATGTGCGTGCGTGCCCAAGAACCCGAGAAGAGAATGGAGGAGAAGGGATTGCGGCGTGACCATCCCCCCTGGGGGGTGATTTCTCACTTTCTATCTCTATGTCTCTCTCTGTCTGGCGAGCGCACGCGCCCTATAGCGAAAACCTCTCCAAAAAAAAAAAAAAATTATGTGATCTTATGTGCAGAAACCCCTTAAAAATTCCACAGTGAAACTTAACAGTTAAGACTAATAAGTAAATATGCAACATACAAAATTGGCACACAAAAATCATATGCATTTCTATACCCTAACAATAAATAATACAAAAATAAAATTAAAAATCAAGCCCACTTGTAGCAGCATCAGAATGAATGAAACACTTGGAATAAACCTAACCAGTAGTTGAAAAGATTTATAAACTGAAAACTACAAAACATTTCTGAAAGAAATGAAAGAAGCCATAAATAGATTAAAAGACATTTGAGTTCACAGATTTGGAAGATTTAATTACTGAGATGTCAGTACTACATCTACAGAGCAGCACAATTCTATTAAAATCCCAATGAGGGAATCAGCAGTTAGCGTAATGGCTATGTCGCTGGGCTCCCACGTAGTCGACTGCGGTTCGCGTCCCGGACCCGGTGGCTTAAAACTCAAGCTGGGCGCATGTCCAAGATCCCGAGAGGAGAATGGAGGAGAAGGGATTGAGGCATGACCATCCCCTCTGGGGGGTGATTTCTCGCTTTCCGTCTCTATGTCTCTCTCTCTGTCTGTCTGGCGAGCACACGCGCCCTATAGTGAAAAAACCTTTCAAAAAAAAAAAAAATCCCAATGACATATTTTGCAGAAATAGAAAAATCCATCCCAAAATTCATGTGGAATCCCAAGAATTTCAGGCAAATGACCTTGAAAAAGAAGAACAAAGTTGAAGGTCTGACACTTGTGATTTCAAAACATATTACAAAGCTGCAATAACCAAAACAGTGTAGTATACTAACATAAAGACAGACACAAAGACCAATGAAACAGAACAAAGAGCTTAGAGATAAGCCCTTACATATATTATCAAGTGATATTTGACGAGGGCACCAAGACCACTCAATGGGGAAAAAGTCAGTGTTTTCAACAAATAAGGTTGGGAAAACTATACATCCACTAGCAAAAAAATGAAGTTGGATACTTATTTTACACCAAATACAAAAATCGATTCAATGGATTAAAAACCTAACTGTAGAGGGGCCAGCAGGTGGCTTGGTGGTTAAGGGTGCTAAACTCTCATGTGGCCAACCAAGGTTTGAGTCCTGGACCTGGCGGCTTGCTTTCTCGCTTTCTCACTTTCTCTTTCTCTCTCTCTCTCTCTCTCCCCCCCGCCCCCCGCCCCGGTCAAATAAATAAATAAAGTTAAATAAAAATAATTCTAAAAAAAAATCCTAACTGTAGAACCCTAAACTCTAAAATTCCCAGAAGAAAACACAGGAGAAAAAGCAGCATTGCAGTGAATATATCAATAGTTCCTTGGATATGATATCAAAAACACAGGCTACAAAACAAAACTAGAGAAATGAGACCATCAAACTTAAAAACTTCTGAGCAACAAAAGAAATAATTAACACAGTGAAAAAGACAACCTACAGGATGTTAAGAAAATAAGCACAAATCGTATATTCAATAATAGCTAAAATATGGGATATATATATTTTTTTTAATTCCATGACTTAACAACCACCACCAAAACAAACAACCAATTTTTTTGAGGGATTTTTGCTATAGGGCATGTACTGGCTAGAGAGACAGAAAGAAGCAGACAGAAAGTGAGAGATCACCCCCCAGAGGATATGGCCACACCACAAACCCTTCTTCATCCTGCTTCTAGGATCTTGGGTAAGCATGCACATGCGTCCAGAGTGAGTTTCAAGCCACCGGGCCCAGAACTTGAACCACGATCGATTATGTGGGAATCCAGCAACACAACCATTATGCCATCTGTTGGTTCCACAAATAAACAATTGTAAAAATGGGAAAAGGGCCAGCCCTGTACAGCAGTAGTTAAGTGCTATGGATTTGGGAACTATCAACAGATCCCACATGGCTGACTGCAGTTTGAATTCTGGCCCCAGAAGCTTAAAAGACACACCAGGTTCATGTACTTGCATGCTCAAAATCTTGACAAGATGGAGAGATAAGAAAAAGAGGATTAAAAAAAAAAAGAAAGAAAAAGAAAAAGGGGATCGTGACATGGCCACATCCCATTCAAGTGCTTTCTCTAGCTCTGATTCTCATGAGTACATGTGCCCACTGCCCCTTTTTATACTAAAGGGGGAGAAGCAAAAGAATTGACTAGATATTTCTCCAAAGATAGTATACAAATAACCAACAAGCAAATAAAAAAGTGCTCAAGGCCGTTCATCATTAGAGAAAAGCAAATCAAAACTCCAATGAGATACAAAGGGAAGAAAAGAGCCAAGTGTGAACAAGAATGCGAACAATTGGAACATTTGTGGTTGCTGGGATTGTAAAATGGGGCAACCACTATGAAACACAAACGATGACTCCTCAACACATTTAAAACAGAGCTACCACTGGATCCATAAATCCCACTTCTGGGTATATATTCAAAATAATTGAAAGCAGAGGCTCAAGAAGCTATTTGCTTGCCCATGTTAACAGCAGCATTATTCCCAATAGCCAAGAGATGGGAAAAACCCAAATATCCACGGATGGGTAAACGATATGTGGTATATAAATGGAATGAAATATTACTCAGCTTTAAAAAGGAAAGAAATCCTGCACAATGCTTACCACCTAGGTGAACGTCAAGGATCCGTTATGCTAAGCAAAATACGCCGGTCACATAAAGCAAATACAGTAGGTCAGCCTGCGGTATGGTGATTAAGGCTGCTGACCCCTACATGCCCATGGTGCGGTTTGAGTCCCAGACCCTACAGCTTGAAAAACTACGCTGGGCACACGTGCATGCATATCCAAAATCCCAAACGGGAACCAAAGAAGGGGTTCTGGCGAGGCCAGCCCCCATGGGTGAACTTTCTCACTTTTTCTCTCACTCTCCCTCTCTCTGGCTTACACACACACCCTCTAGCAAATTAAAGGGGGGAAAAAAAGCCAGATACTGTATGAATCCACCTATAAGAGGTATCTATAGTGGTCAAATTTATCAAAATAGAATAAAATTTTAAAATAGAACTATAGTTACCAGGGTCGAAGTTAATGGGTGAAGAGTTTTAGTTCTGCTATTTGAAAAAGTTCCAAAAGTCCTAACAATATGAACATAATCTATACTCCTATAAATAAATTTAAATTTAAAAAAAGGAAAAAAATCAATACTACTAAACTGCGCATGTGAAAATGGCTGAGTGCTCAGCATCGGGGGCACACACACAGCACCCCTGGTCGGGAGGCTGGCAGCTATATGGAAGGTCCAGCTCGGGCTACTGGGACAATCCGAACACAGGACACAGCCATGGGAACCTGTGATCCAGGCTAACCAGGAGGCTGGGGTAGGAAGACAGCAACACTGCCAAGGCCCTGGCAGAATACTTCTCTCTGTCTCAATCTTTGTCTCTCCCTCCCCTCCATAAAGGAAAAAAATGGTTAAGATGATAATTTTCTGTGTTTTCAGCACAATTAAAAATAAAAGAAGAAATATACTCTCTCATAATACCATTAGAATGGTTAATACTAATTAATAATCACTTTGCTTAAAATGAGAGGGTGGAGGGTATAGATTAAAACAAGATTGGCCATAGGTTAATAACTGCTGAATCTGAGTTATAGATTCATAGGGACTCAGGATACTGTCCTCTCAGTTTCTGTATATATCATGTATCATTGATACATGGTCCAATAAATCTAATTGATGTATAAATTTGGGGGTGGGGGTTTGCAATAGAGTGCATGCACTCGCCAGTAAGAGACAGAGTGTGAGAGAAAGTGAGAAATCAACCCCCAGGGTAATTTCCTTCTGGGATCTAGAGCATGCACATACACGTGCCTGGCATGATTTTCAAGACACCAGGTCCAGGGCTCGAACCATGGTCGACCATGGTTGACCAGTGCCTTAACCACCATGCTACCTGATGACCTCTTGATGTATAAATTTTTAAACACTACGCGGTTATCACCAAGGCCCTTCAGTGCATCATAAATATGGGTTTGGTTTTGTATTTGTTTTTTTGTTTGGTTGGTTTTTGAGGTTTTTGCCATAGAGAGCGTGCACTCGCTGGGACAGACAGAGGGAGAGTGAGAAATCACCCTCCGGGGGAATGGTCACATCGCAATCCCTTCGTTCCATTCTCCTTAGGGATTTGGGGCACGCAGCACACATGAACACGTGCCTGGCCTAAGTTTCAGGTTGAAATGTGGTGTGCCACACGGAAGTCCAGCACCTTCACCACCATGCCACCTGCTGGCCCTGGGTTTTGTTCAAAGTAATACAGGCTCAGTCGCAGTGATAGAGAGGTAGCACCAGCACTGTAACTCTGGAAGCCATATGGAAGATCAGGTTTCAGTTCCCAGGCTGATCTGCGCAGATCAGAAACACACACAAGTGCCTATTCTGCTGGTTGGTTGGAAAAGCTGGGGAAGGTGATCACAGTGTGAAATCTTGCTGAGGGTGCTTGTCTGTCTCTCTCATGAAATACATAATAAACTTTTTTAAAGAATTGTCTGTTCAAAAAAAAAAAAGAATTGTCTGTTCAACTTTTATTCATTATTATTATTATCATTATTTTGAGAGGTTTTTGCTATAGGGTGCGTGCGCTCACCGAAAAGACAGAGAGAGACAGAGAGACAGAAAGGGAGAAATCACCCCCCGGGGAAATGGCCACACTGCAATCCCTTCTCCTCCATTCTCCTCTAGGGATCTCGGGCACAAATGCACACATGCCCAGCATGAGTTTAAGCCACCAGGTCCAGGACTCGAACCGCAGTTGACTACATGGGAGTCCGGTGAAATAGTCATTACGCCAACTGCTAGTCCCTCACTATTATTTTATTTTTAATTGACCAGAGAGAAACACAGAGAGAGAGAAAGTGAGAAAGCAAGCCACCGGGTCCAGGACTTGAACTGTGGTCAGCCCTGTGGGAATCTAGCACCTTAACCACCATGCCATCTGCCAGTTCCTTTTTATTTTTTTTTAAGAATTATCTGTTCAACTTTTATTTATCATTATTTTTTAAATCTGACCAGAGCATAATAAACTTTTTAAAAGGGGAGCAGGACAAGCTGTAGCACAGGAGAAGCCAAAGCTGTGTGAGGCGTTCCCACATTGGAAGGTTCCTAGTTCAAGTCCAGAGACTTCTCTTATATGCCTGTGTGCATGTGCCTGTGGTTCAGGACTGGCTGAAGGCTAAGGATAGCTCACGGCATCAGGCCTCTGTTGGAGGTGCTCTCTCACACTCTCACTCAGGGAAGAAAGAAAGGAAGAAACTTAAAAAAAGGTAATACGTGTTTAGAGAAAAAATGCAGACTACATTTAAGTTTATAAATAAAAACAGCCAATCCATAATTCTACTATGCAGAAATGACCATTATTAAAAATTCTGCATATCAAGTCTCATTTCTGTTATAAAGTCTAATCAAGATTTTTGAAGAGTGTATGGGTCCAATACTGAATACTAATTTGTTCAGTATTTAGGATAGAAAGTCTCCTGAGAAGAAATTTAGATGGAAATAAACAAGTAGACTTTAAAATAGTACAAGCCCACATAAAATACCTTATATTTAAGGGGAGACTCAACAGATCACAACTAAAATAACAAGGTAGCCAGTTTCAGCCTGAAGGTAGTCTTTGATACATCACCCCAAGAAAAACAGAGAGGATGGCAGCAAAGTTTTCACAGAAAACTACTTAGGGTTGAGAGGCATCATGCTGAATAAAATTATCTCATTCACTGTCTGGTTTCTTTATTATTTTAATTTTTGCCTGAGGGCACGGGTGCTCACCAGAGAGCTACAGAGAGAGGGAGAGAGGGAGAAATCACCCCAATGGGGCAAGGTCACGCCACAGTCCCTTCTCCCCTCTTTCACTCTGGCAGGTGTGGGGCATGCACGCGCGTGCACCCTGCATGTTTTCCGAGCCATCACCATCACCCTACTTCAAGTCACCATCCCTTACTCGCCATTCGTCTTCTAAATGGCCTAACCATGCTCATTCTAGCCCCTTCCCTTGGGTTCTCCACACTGTAGTGAGTGATTTTTCCAAAAGGGAAACTGAATCCTACCACCAATCCTTCCATAGACCCTCTCACCTCACTTAAAACCCTTCGGAGGACCAGCAGTTGGCGTCATGGCTGTGTCGCTGGACTCCCATGTAGTCAACCACGGTTAGAGTCCCGGCCCCGGTGGCTTAAACTCACGCCGGGCGCGTATGCGTGCATGCCCAAGATCTGGAGAGGAGAATGGAGGAGAAGGGATTGTGGTGTGGCCATCCCCTCTGGGGGGTGATTTCTTGTTCTCTGTCTTTCTGTCTCTGTCTGTCTTTCTGATGAGTGCACGTGCTCTATAGCAAAAACCTCTCTCCCCTCCCCCCCTCGGGGGGAAAAAAAAACCCTTCAGAAGCTTTTACTGCTTGTAGGATAAAGACACACTCCCTGGCATGGTGCTGCCCCTACTCACGCCCTGGGCATCAGCACATGAAGAAGAGATCACCTTTTTTCTCATTTTCTATGTGCAGAAATTGAGCTGCCAGCATATTAGGGGATCCTGTCTGCTATAAATAACTGCACATTATTTTTTAAATCTGACCAGAGCATAATAAACTTTTTAAAAGGGGAGCAGGACAAGCTGTAGCACAGGAGAAGCCAAAGCTGTGTGAGGCGTTCCCACATTGGAAGGTTCCTAGTTCAAGTCCAGAGACTTCTCTTATATGCCTGTGTGCATGTGCCTGTGGTTCAGGACTGGCTGAAGGCTAAGGATAGCTCACGGCATCAGGCCTCTGTTGGAGGTGCTCTCTCACACTCTCACTCAGGGAAGAAAGAAAGGAAGAAACTTAAAAAAAGGTAATACGTGTTTAGAGAAAAAATGCAGACTACATTTAAGTTTATAAATAAAAACAGCCAATCCATAATTCTACTATGCAGAAATGACCATTATTAAAAATTCTGCATATCAAGTCTCATTTCTGTTATAAAGTCTAATCAAGATTTTTGAAGAGTGTATGGGTCCAATACTGAATACTAATTTGTTCAGTATTTAGGATAGAAAGTCTCCTGAGAAGAAATTTAGATGGAAATAAACAAGTAGACTTTAAAATAGTACAAGCCCACATAAAATACCTTATATTTAAGGGGAGACTCAACAGATCACAACTAAAATAACAAGGTAGCCAGTTTCAGCCTGAAGGTAGTCTTTGATACATCACCCCAAGAAAAACAGAGAGGATGGCAGCAAAGTTTTCACAGAAAACTACTTAGGGTTGAGAGGCATCATGCTGAATAAAATTATCTCATTCACTGTCTGGTTTCTTTATTATTTTAATTTTTGCCTGAGGGCACGGGTGCTCACCAGAGAGCTACAGAGAGAGGGAGAGAGGGAGAAATCACCCCAATGCGGCAAGGTCACGCCACAGTCCCTTCTCCCCTCTTTCACTCTGGCAGGTGTGGGGCATGCACGCGCGTGCACCCTGCATGTTTTCCGAGCCATCACCATCACCCTACTTCAAGTCACCATAAATGGCCTAACCATGCTCATTCTAGCCCCTTCCCTTGGGTTCTCCACACTGTAGTGAGTGATTTTTCCAAAAGGGAAACTGAATCCTACCACCAATCCTTCCATAGACCCTCTCACCTCACTTAAAACCCTTCGGAGGACCAGCAGTTGGCGTCATGGCTGTGTCGCTGGACTCCCATGTAGTCAACCACGGTTAGAGTCCCGGACCCAGTGGCTTAAACTCACGCCGGGCGCGTATGCGTGCATGCCCAAGATCTGGAGAGGAGAATGGAGGAGAAGGGATTGTGGTGTGGCCATCCCCTCTGGGGGGTGATTTCTTGCTCTCTGTCTTTCTGTCTCTGTCTGTCTTTCTGATGAGTGCACGTGCTCTATAGCAAAAACCTCTCTCCCCTCCCCCCCTCGGGGGGAAAAAAAAACCCTTCAGAAGCTTTTACTGCTTGTAGGATAAAGACACACTCCCTGGCATGGTGCTGCCCCTACTCACGCCCTGGGCATCAGCACATGAAGAAGAGATCACCTTTTTTCTCATTTTCTATGTGCAGAAATTGAGCTGCCAGCATATTAGGGGATCCTGTCTGCTATAAATAACTGCAGTTAGTAGCAGAATGATCAGAAAATCCTTGCTTTTTACTTCTTACCCAGTACTCTTTCTACTAATTAAGCTATCTCTATTTTTGAATCATCTGAAAATAAAATATTCAATGTAAAAATACAAGTATCTTTCAAAAATTTAAACATAATAAACTTAGATGTCTTACTTAAACTTAGATAGCAAAAATGGTTAATGTCCATATTTGCATATTAAACTTTTACAAAGCACCTACTCCACGTGGGGACTAGGGTAGAGCAGTGAATGAGACAGCCAAAGTCTTCTACAGGAACTTCATGTTCCAGTGGAGAAAGACAAAGAGCAAACAACTGAGAAAACAAGAAACTAGAGTGGCCACTCCTCCTCCCTTCCGAGACCCTCACAGGAAGCCTGAAACCATGGATAGTACCAAACCCTACACATCATGTTTCTTCTCTATACATACATATTAATAACAAAATTTAATTTATAAATGAGGCTCAGGAACAGATTAACAAAGACAACTAAAAATAAAATAGAACAGTTCTAGCACTCTCCTGTAATAAAGGCTATTTGAGTATGTACCCGCTTTTTCTCAAAGTATCTTACTGTTCTACTCTTACCTATTTTCAAACTGTGGTTGAGCACAGGTGACTGAAAACACAGAAAGTAAAATGATGCGGCAGGGAGGGGGGCTGCTGTCACTGATGTGAAGAGGGAAGATGTGATGGAACTGCCGGAGCAAACCCTCAGGCTGGGTCATCGGAACGGATGTCCTCAGAGGTGATCGGGATGGTGAAATCTGAATGACTAGGAAGAGCCAGTCTGCAAGAACTGACATTCCAGACAGAGGGAATAAGCAGTGAAAGGAACTTGCCACGCTGAAAGAAGGCCAACGTAGCGATGCATGAGTAATTCCAGAATGAGGTAAGCATGGGGCGGCCAGGCACTAAAATGTGGGATTTCTCCCTGTTCTGTCATAAACCAAGAGAGACTTCCTCGGGGATCAAGGCTACTGCCATTTCGTAAGTTTCTTTCGGTCACTTTAGAATCAAGTCTAAAAACATAATTCATCCTGACATACTAGTTTTTCACTTCCAAGTATTTATATTGAGCAATAACCAGCCAAATCTTAACTCGTCTTGAAGTGTTGACTAGGTTAACACCATGTTAACACTATGTTAAACACAGTAGGTATCATATTATACACATTACCCACTTCAGATCTAGAAATCTAAACAAATTTGCAATTAATTATAGTAAAACATTCACCATTAAAAAAACAAAAACAACATAATTTTACAGTCACATCCTCAAAATAAGGCTCTTCAAAAAAATGAATATAGAGACAAGTGAAGTGCAATTCGGTGGCAGGGGAGGGGACCACAAATAAACACTAAAAAACATTCACGTGTAGGTGAATTCCCCAAAAATATTTAATTGGAGCAAAGTGGCACAGGCTTGCAGAGGACCATCTAATTACCACATTCCTCCTTACTAAACCCAGACAAGCTCTGCAGAGCTTCAAAGTGAGTGGACAGCAGAGGCAGAGGCGAAGCTCAGGAAGCACAAACATTCCTTGCAGATTAGGCTGCACAATTAAGGACTGTTCCATGGCCCATTGAATCGAGGATGGTCAGAAATAGTTTCCCCATTCCATTTGGTGCAAAGGTTCTTTATTCTTCCCCTTCTTACATAATCGCAAATTAGAGCTTATGTAATAGAAAAGAAAAAGAGTATTAAAACTACCTAGGAAAACAAGCTGTAACCAGCTTCTCTCCCTGACTCCTGACTCTCCTCTTTACGAATGTTCCTTACACTCATTAAATTATGACTTATCCATTTTTCTTATCTTTCTTCTGAAATTATCACCAAGCATGCAGTTAGGACTCAGAACAAATAGAGGAAAGGGAAAATTATATCCTTTCAGTCATTTTTCTGAGGTTTAATCTTCCTTTATTGGATTCCTCTACATAGAAACATCGAGATTGATGATTACGATGATGATTTAAAAATAAACCTAACCTCTTCAGGACCTATGAAATCTGAAAAGTATTTTTAAAGAACTGGAGTCAGAAAAGCTCAGGAAGCACTGCTTTGCCAGGATTTCCTAACCATCAGTGTGAGTCTATTCTAGTATGTTGTATAAATACCAGACTGTCTATCCGCCCTAATGTAGGTACTTGTTCCTTTATTAGAACTGCTTAGGCAACTCAAAAGAGTTTATTAAAAATATAGACAGGATTACAGCCAGCAGATGACACAGTAGTTAAGGCACTGGATCCCCACACGATTGGCTGTGGTTCGAGTCCTGGTGGCTTAATAATCATACAGAGTTGGGGACCAGCAGTTGGTATAATGGCTATGTCACTGGACTCCCATATAGTAGTGACTGCGGATTGAGTCCCGGACCCGGTGGCTTAAACTCACGCCAGGCACATGTGCGTGCATGCCCAAGATCCCGAGAGGAGAATGGAGGAGAAGGGATTGCATCCTCCCCTGGGGGGTAATTTCTTGCTTTCTGTCTTTCTGTCTCTCTGGCGAGCACACACATCCTATATCAAAAACTTCTCCCTCACAAAAAAAAAAAAAAAGAAAAAAAAGAAAAAGAAAAAAATCATGCAGGGTACATGCACGTGCATGCCCAAAATCCCCAGAGGAGAATGGAAGAAAAGGGATTGTGGTATGGCCACCCCCCTGGGGGTGATTTCTCTTTCTGGAAAAAAAAAAAAAAAAAAAAGTACATAGATAGAGACAAGATGTTGTTTTTCCAAGTTTAATAAGTACCATTTGTTTTGTAATATTATCTTCTTCACTCTTCCTCAAAAGCAGCATTGATTTCAAAGTGAATGTATGCATAGATCTTCAACAGAATAAATTATAATTCATATTCTACAAGAATAGAGCTCTCAAGCTCATTAAATAACATTCTATTTAATATACTCATAAAATATTAGCCAATTGGTTATTTGGAAAAAATAAACTTTGATCCTTAATATTTTTAGAAAAATATATTCAAATTAGAGTTCTTAAAATGCCTAATGTCATGAGCAAATTTTTTTTTCTTACATTTTTGCCATAGGGCATGTGTGCCCACCAGAGGGAGACAATGAGAGGGAGTGAGAAATCAAACCCAGAGGGGACGGCCACATGGTAATCCCTTCTCCTCTCTTCTCCTCCTAGGACTCTGGGCCTGCTCACACACGTCCAGTCTGACCCTCCAGTCACCAGGTCCGGAACTCGAACCACAGTCCGCTATGTGGCAATCCAGCACTTAAACCACCATACCACCTGCTGGCCCCCAGGAGCAAAATTTTTCAAATATGAAGGTAAAGTCAAGAAATACTCATCTGACTTTCGATCTGACACACACCAATGAACAGTAATATCCTGGGTGAGTTTTAACAAATATTTTGCCAATGTCTGATATGTACCTAGAAACAGGGTAGTTTTAGAAAGTATTGTTTATTCTCAACAAAGTAAAATGCAGAACAAATGTATTTGTTTAAAAGCTGCTGACTAGGTTTGACCACAGTGAAAAGCAACAAAAGATATCCGTGTCCCTTTGCTTTCTATTTTCCTTGGCTTTGCAAACAAACAAATTAAATAAAACTATGTTCGCTAAAACTCAAAAGACTCTTTGAGAAGTAAATTGAAAACAATCCTTACACTAACACCAGTACTTTTTACATTTTAAGTGGGAAATACAGAGATGTGTATCAAAACAATTTCAGGAAAATGTGTGTTTTTGAAACACTAGAAGTTAATTGCTTTTCCTCTTATTTATTAAATGAGTAACACAACAGAAATGCATAACTCTTCCCACACAGCTATCTCACACAGGATTTCCTTCCAGCGAGACAATGTGTTTGTCTTCCATATTAAAAACACATGGTAAAACTGATAATAAGAACGCATATTCTGGGACCAGCAGTTAGCGTAATGGCAATGTCGCTGGACTCCCATGTAGACAACCTCAGTTCGAGTCCCGGACACGGTGGCTTAAACTCACGCCAGGCACATGTGCGTGTGTGCCCAAGATCCCGAGAAGAGAATGGAAGAGAAGGGATGTGGTGTGGCCATCCCCCTGGGTCATGATTTCTCGCTTTCTGTCTCTCTCCGTCTCTGGCAAGCGCACGTGTCCTATAGCAAAAACCTCTCCAAAAACAAAAGATAATGCACATTCTCAGGGGCAAATGGTGGTCCGTCAGGGGAGAACAACCCTCTGCAAGGCTGGCCCACACGGGAAGACTCTGGGCTCAGCACCAGAGGCCTCCCTGACTATGCCAAGCATTCACATGCCAAGAGTCCAAGCTGGCTGAGGCTGGGTGTAGATCTCAGTGTTAGGACCCTTTTGGGAGTGCTGCCTGGCTCACTCGCTCCCCTCTCTCTATATCTCTACTGCTCACGGAGAGAACGAGTGGATAAAAGGTTATTTTTAAATTTTTTTAAAAAAGTATGCTTATTCTTGGGCCAGCCTGTGACATGCTGGTAAGGGCAGCTGAATTCCCCAGGGCCAACAGCGTGATTCCGTCAGATTTGATGGCTTGGAAAATACCCCAGGTGCATGTGCATGAATGCCCAAAATCCCAAAAGGAGGGAGGAGTGGAGGAGGGACTACAGTGTGACGATCCCCAATGAGGAGGTGCTTTCTCTCTTTCTCTCTCTCTCTTACTCTCTGCCAGCAAGCACACATGCCCTCTTGCAAATTAAAATAAATAAATAAATAAGCTTACTCTTATATTTAGGTCTATAATAAAAACACAGCATTTAAAATAAGGATTATGTCTCAAAACTATTCAAGGGATACTTCTAAGTGTCTTATGTACATAACTGTGTTTAATGTTTTAAGTGCATAAGCTTTATGAACCCTCCAAGATAAGTCATATTGCTATTTCTGCTTTCCAAGTGGGATGTAAAGAAGTTAAGTAATTTATGGTGGTGGGATTCTGCAGCTGCTAGCAATTCCTCTCTCTCTGACAGCCTGTCCTGTGCCATGGGGCTCTGCTACGCTTCCCATCAAGAGAGGACATTTATTTCCTCATCTCTTGACTCCACTGTCCTTGTTGACAAACGGAATGCAGCAGGTGTGATCCTGTGGGACTTCGGAACCCCAGCCTCAAGAGACCTGGCAGCTTCTGTCTAATCATCTTGGAGCGCTCCCAGCACCCTGTGAAAAAGCGTCCAGCTGCCCAGCCATGCCAGTTCACACGGAGTGCCAGTCACACCAACGTTGTCACCGTAGACTGTTGAGTCCTGGTAGAGCCACCGGACGACTGCAGGTATGAGTGATCACAGACAGACCAGCAGAGCCACCGTGCAGCAGAGCCCAGCCCCAACTGCCTGCCTACAGAGTCATCAGCAAATAAAATCAGTGTTGGTTTTGGTTTTGTTTTTGTTGATGGAGAGGTTCTTGCTACACGGCGCATGCGCTCACCAGAAAGACAGAGAGAGACAGAAAGCAAGAAACCACTCCCTGGGGGGATGGCCATGCCACAATCCCTTCTCCTCCATTCTCCTCTTGGGATCTTGGGCACGTATGCACACACACACACACACACGCACCCACGCCTGGTGTGAGTTTAACCCACCAGGGCCGGGACTCAAACCACAGTTGACTACATGGAAGTTCAGCAACATAGCCATTACCCCAACTGCTGATCGCAAAATTGGTGGTGTTTTGGGAACCAGCAGTTAGCGTAATGGCTATGTTGCTGGACTCCCACGTAGTCGACCATGGTTCACGTCCCGGACCCAGTGGCTTAAAACTCACGCCGGGCGCGTGTGCATACGTGCCCAAGATCCCAGGAGGAGAATGGAGGAGAAGGGATTGCGTCATGACCATCCCCCTGGGGGGTGATTTCTCGCTTTCTGTCTCTATGTCTCTCTCTGTCTGTCTGGCAAGCGCACGCACCCTATAGCGAAAACCTCTCCAAAAAAATAAAAATTGGTGGTGTTTTAAGCCCCTAAATTTAAACCAGGACTTTCTGAAATCAGAGCCTCAACTCTTTCATTAATTAAAGCTGCAATTTACTCTCTGGTTGGGGAAGACTGTTTTTTATTAATTAAGAGAGCTTTTTTGCTATAGGGCCCACGCGCTAACCAGAGAGGCAGAGAGAGAGAAAGTGAGAAATCACCCCTCTGAGAGGTAGCCACACTGCAGCCCCCTCCCCTCCATTCTCCTCCTGGAACTTCGGGTAAGCATGCACACACACATGCCCAGTGTGACTCTCAAGCTGCTGAGTCCAGGACTCCAACCATGGTCGGTCATGTGGGAGTCCAGCACCCTAACCGCTATGCCACCTGCTGGCCCTGGGAAAGACATAATCTAATTCTACTCCATGATATTATATTCTTATATAACATCTTGTTCTTACAATCAGACGGAGAAATACTAGTTTATATTTTTCTTTATTCATTATCTAAAGTAAGGGGATAAAATGGGCATAGAAATACACTTTTTAAGCTTCATAAAAGAAAAATAATGTTAAGCTGATAAGTTTTTATAGAAAAAGTACTTTCTCAGGGCCAGGTGGCAGCATAGTGGTGCCGTGGCTAGACCCACGTGGACGGGGCCCTAGGCTGTCATCGCTAGACTCCCCTGAGCAGCCGAGTACATGCCCGTGGTCCAGGCCCACTGAGGGGGGGTACACTGTGGCGCTGGCACTCTTTGGGGGTGCCAGGCTCGATGTCTCTCTCTCCACCTTTCTCTCACTCATGGAAATAAACTTGTAGAGAAAAAGAAGAAAATCTACTTTCTTCCTTCCCAAAGATAGCAAATACTGATGTAAAACCTAACAGCGTCCACATGTTTTAGCCATACAAACAGAACTTTGCATGTGATCTGAAAGAAAATCTGAATGGCTATGCAATAAAAATAATTAAAGTATTAATCTGTATTTCTCTAGTAAAATGTGGCTTCAAACAATGGAACGTGGCTACCGTGGCATCTAACCAGCTGCCTCCACGCCCATGTGGGGACGCTGACCCAGGCGGGCCTGCAACGGAGGCCAAGCACAGCAGCCTTTGGGGCTGGCGAGCTCCTCTGTAAAGGGGTAGACAGCAGGCACTCGGGTCTCGCAGGCCAGCGATCTCTGTTGTAACTGCTTGAATCTGTCACCACAGAACGAAAGCAGCCACAGGCGATACATACCGAGTAAGCCTGGTTGTGTCCTCTGCAGCTTTCTTTATAAACCTAAGTAATACGTGGGCCTCCTTTGCCTACCGGTTTAGGACACTCAATGACAGTCAGCCACCACACACCTAGCTTACCAACTCTGATCACCATGAGCCAGCTCGGGGCGCTCTGCAGGTTCACGTGTCACCCTCTGCAGAGCAGCGCCCCGTGCAAGCCGTGGTGAGTCTGTGTGGCAGGAGCTTACGTGTCCCTGAGAAGGTATTCTGCGGATAGGACTACTGCCTAAACTCAGCTGGCGGAAGTCAGGGAGATCCCCTCTATGTACAGGCAGACCTCAGTCAAGCACTTGAGGGCCTGCGAGCAGGACCCGAGGAGGCCCAGAGAAGCTGCAGTTCTCCCTCAAGACTGCAGTGCAGGATGGCTGCCTGGGTTCCCAGACATGTGCACAAATGTCAGTGTCAGCGCCTACGTAACCACGTGGGCCAGTTCCTTAAAATGCGTCTTGTACACACACACACATAAACACACGTGTCTTAGCAGTTCTAGCTCAGTGGTAGTCCGGCGGGGGTGGTATATCGAGGCAAGATGCTCACACTTAGAAGGAGTGCACCCTGGGGCTGGCCCCCTAGCACAGCGGTTACACAGGGAGCTGGATGAGTCCCAGCCCAGGTGAAAATGTACGAAAAATACACCAGCTGCACACGCAGGTAGGGCCACAACCCCGGCTAGATAGAAGACGGAGGAAAGAGGATTGCGGCTGACTGCACCCTCTGGGGGCTGCGCTCGCAGCCTTGCCCTCTCCTGCATGTCTCTGATGGGCACCTTCCCCTCTGGCAATTAAAAAAAAAACCACTTTAGTTAAAAAAGACTGATGCACACAAAACTGCTTTGTGTGCATCATCCAGAAGTGGTGGGGGAGAGCACTGTGGTCTGAAATCATTCATTCTGCCCCCTCGTGAGGCAGCACTATACCCACCGTCCCCGTACACGTGTAAGTATGCATGTCTCGTACAAAGCGGGCAGCCCCCAGTTACTGGTCTCACTTGACGCGGCAATCTGAGTTTGGGCCAGACCTTTCGTGTCAGTACTTTGTCAAGGCACTGGCAGACTCATTATGGGCTGGCCCTTCAGCCTGGTTCCCACGGGGAGTACCTGCAGCAGCCACAGGTGAGGGCTGGAGTTCACCCGAGCCCACAAGGGGCAAGCAAGCCGACTATTTGGAGACGCCCCTGACGCGGGGATCCAGCTCAGGTATCTTGAGCTTATGCGGCCTCTGTGGGACCATATCCGTGGTCTCCTCTTCTGTGTGTGGGGGCCCCCTCCAGGCTGCACACTGCAGAGATGACACCAGGAGTAGAGAGCTACCTCCACCACCAGCTCTACCACAGGCAACGAAAACGCGTGCGGTACGCCTGAAAGCCGGGGAGCAAACAGCAAGAGATCGCCACTGGAGACTGGGAAGGCGGCAAAGCACGTGGTGCCATGCTAAATAAAAGTGTCAATGCAAAAGCACAGGGCAAAGGTCACAAAATGAAGGCTACACTTACAGTCGTCATCATTGGGTTTGATAAAGTACTACTAAATGATCAGCCCAGAAAAAGGGCCTCCTTATGAGCAAGAACAGAAATGGAGGGCCAGCAGGTGGAGTGGTGGTTAAGGCAGCCGGAGCCCACGTGGCCGACTACATGTTTGGAGTCCCGGAACCAACGGTTGGAGAAACACGCCAGGTGTGTGCGCATGCATGCCAAAAATCCCAAGAGAAGGGAAGAGAAGGGATGGCAGTGTGGCCATCCCCCTGGGGGAGCTTTCTCACTCTCTCTCGCTGTGTCTCTCGAGTGAGTGTGAGCACCCTACAGCGAAGTTAAAAATATATACATGAAAAGAGAGAACTGAAATTCTGGGACTCTCAAGGTAGAAAACTGCAGCTATTTCCCATCTCCAGTAAGCAGAAGAGTCTTTCCAAGGAGCACTTAAGACAGGAACTCAGGTGAAAGCCAAGTCGGAAGTGTACCCACCACACTGTTCAAGATCTTGGATTGACCTCCCCCCTGTAAGCCCTTGCAGTGCAACACAATCACATGGAGGGTGACCCCGACACACGAAAGAGAAGACACGAACATGGTCCCACAGAGGCCGAGTGCTCTCGAGGTACCTGTGCTGGGTTCCAGGGGAAGACGCGCAACGCACAACTCGAGGATGCAGCAGCTGGCACAAGGGTCTGAGGCCAATCGAGCAGATAAAAAGACAAAAGACAACCGCCAGGACAGCCTGCATGAGTTAGGGAGCTGCTACTTGTCTTTATCAGCTTGGGGTCCTCAATATTCTACAGTCAAGAAACACACGAGAAAGCTGCTCGGCCCTTACTTCATTCCCGGGCCCGAGAAGATGCACCTCTCCTACCCCGTTCAAATATGGACAGGAATGAGATGTTAAAGGTGACACCTCACCGAGCACACAGTCAGGAGCCCTGGAAAATAACGGTGTGGGAGCTCGTCAGGAACAGCCTTGGCGCAAAGAGGAGGCGCCCTTCCTGCATTTACCCAAGGAGAGGCTCAGAACCACAAAGGCCCAGGGACGACTGTGTGCATCCGAGCTCCCCTCCCTTAGGGACGTCTGCTGTGCACACCTGTCCCTGTGCGGGAGAGGGAAGGGAGAAGATAACTGGGTTTTTCTTCTCTGATCTCTAAGTCAAGAAAATCTACATCTGTGAAAATGTATAAATTATAACAAGGGGCAGACCTCAAAACAAATGGGATCAAAGGAGATTCTTGAAAGAATAAGCTTATCTTGCATGCAGAAGGCTAGGAAGTGAGCATCCATGATCTAGAGGACAGACCGTGGTCGATTCCCATTCACTATCTGTCATCCCAGCTCTTGGCAGGAATGTACACGTCACCAACCCTTGATTTATAACTTGTCTACGCTCCTGTAGAAAGACTATGTGTCCCTGTACTTCATTAGCTTTGACCTGATCATGTGACATAATTTGTCAGTAGGAAGCACCCCACACCTGAGGCTTTCTTAAAAATGGTTTTTGCCAGAAGGACCAGCAGTTTGCATAATGGCTATGCCACTGGACTCCCATATGTAGTCGACCATGGTTCAAGTCCTGGACCCGGTGTCTTAAACTCACACTGGGCGCATGTGTATGAGTGCCCAAGATCCTGAGAGGAGAATGGAGAAGGGATTGCAGTGTGGCCATCACCCCTGGGGGGTGATTTCTCGCTTTCTGTCTCTGTTTCTCTCTGTCTTTCTGGCGAGCGCACTTGCCCTATAGCAAAAACCTCTCAAAAAAAAAAAAAGGTTTTTGCCGTAAGGTGTGTGCACTCACCAGAGAGAGACACAGAGACACAGAGAGGGAAAGTGAGAAATCATCCCCTGCGGGGTAGCCATGCCACAATCCCTTTTCTTCCATTCTCCTCCCAGGATTTTGGCCACACATGTACACATGCCCAACATGATTTTCTAGCTGCTGGGTCCGGGACTTGAACCACATTTGCAATGTAGGAATCCAGCACCTTAACCACCATGCCACCTGCTGACCCATGAGGCTGTAAAAAGTACCACAGGGCCAGCCCACGGTGTGGTGGGTAAGCCAATGGCTCCCATATGGCCTATGGTGCAATCAGGGTCCTAGACCTCGTGGCCTGGGAAACATGCCAGGTGTGCGTGTGTGCCCAAAATGCCAACAGGAAGGAGAGACAGAGAAAAAGGGATGGCAGCCTGGTCACCCCCATGAGGGGTGCTTCCCACTGCCTCCCTCCCTACCTCCTGTCTCTCTCCATCAGGCACACACATTCTCTGGCAGAACTGTTTTTAAGAGAGAGCCACCACAAGTTTTGCTTTCTGGAGTGTGGGTGGACAGAGGTTCTTCAAGCAATAAATCAGTTCAGTTTGGCTGTTGGAAGGTAGCAGCCATCAGTTCCACTCACTCTCATGTAAGTTTCAGGTCAAGACAGAGGCTGTACCTTCGGTCTGGATCTTTGGATGAAAACGTGTGGAGGAGGAAGCCGAAAGCCTGCCCTGTACTTTTTTTTTTTTTTTCCACTATAGGGCGCGTGCGCTCGCCAGACAGACAGAGAGAGACATAGAGACAGAAAGCGAGAAATCACCCCCCAGGGGGGATGGTCACACCACAATCCCTTCTCCTCCATTCTCCTCCCGGGATCTTGGGCACGCACGCACACGCGCCCGGCATGAGTTTTAAGCCACCGGGTCCGGGACGCGAACCGCGGTCGACTACGTGGGAATCCAGCGACATAGCCATTACGCTAACTGCTGGTTCCCCTGCCCTGTACTTTTCTTAACAGCCACAAGATTGGGGGATTTTTTGTTTCTGCAGCAAAGCTGATTACTGGAGAAATCAAATGGAACAGGAGGAATCCTGTGATGCCTGGTAGCCTTCAGGTAGCTGAACAGAGAGGAGAGGACCACGGCCACAGGTAAGCACAGTCAGAGGAGGATCTGCTTTCTGGAGTGTGGGTGGACAGAGGTTCTTCAAGGGGTACATCAGTTCAGTTTGGTTGTTGGAAGGTAGCAGCAAAACTTAACATTTACTCACAGTCTTCGCTCTAATTAGACTTTACCACATTTTCATTTTTTTTTTTTTTTTGAGAGGTTTTTGCTATAGGGCGCTTGCGCTCACCAGAGAGACAGAGACAGAAAGCGAGAAATCACCCCCCAGGGGGGATGGCCATGCTGCAATCCCTTCTCCTCCATTCTCCTCTTGGGATCTTGGGCACGCACACACATGCGCCCGGCGTGAGTTTTAAGCCACCAGGTTTGGGACGCAAACCGCAGTCGACTACGTGGGAGTCCAGTGACATAGCCATTACACTAACCGCTGGTCCCCACCACATTTTCATTTTACAGAGAAAGTCTGGTAACCTGCAAACACTACAGACCTACCAAATAACTGTTAACCTTCAAACTCAAGACGACTCAATTCTGAATTCAATTTTTTATACTACGCTGTCCAAAAGGGGTACAAATTATTTAGTAACTATTCCACAAAAATGGTTACCAGCTTTTATACCATTTACCAATTCCATAAGATAGATGTAAGAGAAAGCTGACACCAGGAACTGTTCTAAATCTGAATCCTATTAAATAAAAGCATGATCCATAATGAGTATCTTTCTTTTATCCTCTAAAATGTTATCCAGGTGACAACCAAGAATCTAAAAACCAATGCATCTTTTATCTCTCATCAATAAGAGTAATCCAGAATTTCAAAAATTCAGATAAGTGATGGTCTAAATTTTTCTTTTCAACATGGAAAGGATTTCCCAGACAAATTAATGATGCCTTCAAAATGAGTGATGAGGGACCAGCAGTTAGCGTAATGGCTATGTCGCTGGACTCCCACGTAGTCGACCGCGGTTCGTGTCCCGGACCCGGTGGCTTAAAACTCACGCCGGGCGCGTGTGCGTGCGTGCCCAAGATCCCGAGAGGAGAATGGAGGACAAGGGATTGCGGCGTGACCATCCTCCCTGGGGGGTGATTTCTCGCTTTCTGTCTCTATGTCTCTCTCTGTCTGTCTGGCGAGCGCACGCGCCCTACAGTGAAAAATCTCTCAAAAAAAAAAAAAAAAAAATGAGTGATGAGACCAGCCAGCTGGCACAGTGGTTAAGGAGGCTGGATTCCACATGGCCAACGGCACTGTTCAAGTGCCAGACCCAGCAGTTTGAAAAACACACCAGGCACGCATATGCCTGTGTGCCCAAAATCCCAGGAGGAGAATGGGAGAGAAAGGGGTGCAGCCTGGCCATCCCTCCTGGGGGTGTTTTCTTCATCTCCCTCGCACTCTCCAGTGAGAACATGCATCCTATAGCTAAATAAATTATATATATAAATTATATATACATCTATAAATGATGGGTGATGCATTTTAGACCTTTTTAAACACTTTGTAAACCATTTATTAGCATTCAAACTCCCTATATAAACTTAAAAATTTTAAGTTATATAGTAATTATTCATAATAGAAAAATAAGAAAATAGTAATACATACTAAAAGAAAAAAAGAGAAAGGAAATGAAAGCTAGAAGGAGAGGAAAAAGAAAACACAACCAGGCAAAACCTTCACTGAAAGCTAACCGAGGAGCCAGCTCTGTGGCCTGGTAGTTAAGGTAGCTGGATCCTACATGGCCAGCTACGCAGTTTGAGTCCTGGACCCAGCAGCTTGAGAAACACACTGGGCATGTGTGTGCGTGCCCAGAATTCCAAAGGGAGGGAGAGACGGAAGAGAAGGGACTACAGAGTGACCATAGCCCATAGGGGGTGCTCTCTCCTGGTTCGCTCGCTCGCTCTCTCTTTCTCTCTCTCTGGTGAGTGCATGCACCCTCTAATCAAAACCAGAAACAGTGGCGCAGCCCTGGTGGCACCCACTGCTAGGATGCTGTGCTCTGCAGGCTGGGACCACATAGAGTGGAGTTCACTTCCCAGTCACACCTGCAGGCTGGGTGTGTCGGCGTGCACCTGTAACCAGCAACTAGAGCAGGGGCTGAGCAGGAGGCTTGTCAGCTCAGGCTAGCACGCACGACACAGCAACATGCTGTCTGACAAAGAGCAGGACCCAGCTGGGAGGCTGAGGAAGGAGAATTACAACATGGCTGTCATTTAAAAAGAAATATCTAAATACTTTTTTTTTTTTTACATAACAGTAACTTTGTATTTTACATGGCTTTCCAGGCTTCTTTTCAATACCTAGACACACATTAAGCCTCTAAGTCAAAATAAGGACATATTATACATATATTTCTCTAAAAGGATTACTCTTAATATACGCTCATTAGAATTGCTTATTGCTGACTTACAGAATTTCAAAACTTATTACAATAGTATTAGTCTTTCTGGCTCCCTCTGGTGGCACCTAAGAGAAGCTATTTTTTTCCCCCTTCAATTCAGTTTTTAAAAAATCATAGTGGCCTAACCTACAGAGGTTCTAGTTTACCTTTATTAAAAACATCTTTATGGGGGCTGGCAGGGGGGGGGGGGTTTAAGGGGATTGGCATGACCGACTGTAGCTCGAGTCCTGGACCTGGTGGCTTCCTTTCTCACTCTCTTTTTATCACACTGTCTCTCTCTGGTTAAATTAAAATAAATTAAGTTAAATAAAATAATTCTTTAAAAAAAAATCTTTATGAACCTACCTGAATGTACGATTAAGCCAGAAAGTGTACAGTAATTATTTTTTGAAGAATCATTTATTTCATTTGTTCTTATTACCATTTTTTTCAATTTGACCAGAAAGAGACAGAGAGAGAGACGGAAAGTGAGGAAGCAAGCCACCAGGTCCCAGACTCAAACTGTGGTCTTCCATGTGGGAGTTCAGCACTTCACCACACCACCTGCCAGCTCCTAATGGATAATTTTTTTAAATGAGTTCATATTAGTCAACAAAGATTTACCAGCAAAAAACCTTGACTGAATTCCTAGCTTAACCACCTATCTGCTAACTGACCTTGGTTAAGTTAATCCCTCTGAGTTTCAGTTTCTTCAACTGTAAAATGAAGCTAGTGTCAACTACCTTATTAGTTATAAGAATTAGAATTAATACATGAGTACTTCGGAATATGCTCCCAAGTATTGACACAGAAGAAACCCAAAACAAATGGCAGTTAAGTATTACTGTCACTACCACCAAGATGTAACTTGTGGTTAGACAGCCCAAAGAATTACTATTCAGCTATCAAATCCAAACAAACCAGCTCCTTAAATGCAAATTTACTATACTTACATTTTTAAAATAACTCTGTATTACTCTTTTTTTTGTTTTATTTTTCCCAACAAAAATTTTCCTCAGAAAATTGGCAATGTTTTCCTCGGAAAACATTGGCAAAATAAATTTCAGTTGCAATTTCACAGGTACAAGCTGCAAAGTATAAAGGTATACGTACCAAAAATACAGGTGGTATCTATACAATAACTTACAGGTACAAATTAATGATAAGCTACAATTTCATAAAAGATTATAACCATTTTATATACTAGTCAGTCCTTTCTTTTAGGCAAAGCGCTTTTTTGATGACAGATAAATTAACAGATGCAATCACTTTCCCACGTACTGTCACTAGCATCTCCACCCATCCTCTCCTCCATCACATCTTCAGATCGCTCAAGCTCTGCCATAAAGTGCAGACGCTCGGTACCAACGGAGTGGGCATATACAATGTGTATCTTTCAAAGTCTGGCTCACTTTGCTCAACATCAAGTCTTCCATATTCATCCATTTTGAGTGAAACAATAGGATCTCACTGTGCTTAAAGCTGTGTAATATCCCATAGCATGTCTATGCCACAGTTGTTCAACCCAATCATCAGTTTTTGGATACTTAGGTTGGTTCCACTTTTTGCAGTTATAAATAATACTGCAATAAACATGGATGTGCAGATATCTTTTCAGTTGAATGTTTTCTTACCCTTGGATAGATACCCACAAATGGGATTGCTGGGTCATATGGAAGCTCTGTTTCTAGGTTTTTGAGCAGTCTCCACATTGTCTTCCAAAGAGGATGAACTAGTTTACATTCTCACCAACAGCATAAGAGAGTTCCTTTTCACCACAGCTTCCCTGACACTTGTCATTATTTTCTTAATTCTAGCCATTCTAACTGGAGTCAAATGATATCCCATTGTAGTTTTAATTTGCATTTCCATTATGACAAGAGACTTCACACATTTTTTCATATGGCTCTTGGCCATTTGTAAGTCTTCTTTGGAGAACTGTCTGTTCAATTTATCTGCCTGTTTTTTAATTAGGTTGCTATTAAAAAAAAAAAAAAAACTGAGTGAGTCACTTGAGTTCCCTATATATTTTAAATATCAACCCTTCATCTGAGGAATAATTTACAAATATTTTCTCCCATTCTCAGGGCTGTCTTTCCACTTTAGTTATAGTTTCTTTTACTGTAAGGAAGCTTTTTAGCTTGATGTAATCCCACTTGTATGTTATAGAGAGCATTGTCCGTGTTTTAGGAGTCTTATTTAAGAAATCTTTGACTACTCCAATGTCTTCAAAAGTTTTCTCTATGTTTTCTAACAGTAGTTTTGTGGTTAGAGGTTTGTATTTAAGTTTTCATCCATTTTGAGTTAATTCTACAACAGTTAATGGTGAGAGATAGGGGTCCAGTTTCATTTTCTGCAGATGGATATCCAATTCTTCCATCACCATTTGCCAGAGACTCTTTTCTATGCTGCATTATCTTATCAAAGATCAACTGACTGTATGATTTGGGGTTTATTTCTGGATTCTCTATTCTGTTCCATTGGTCTATGTAACTATTTTTGTCCCAGTACCATGCTGTTTTAATTAGCATTGCTTTGCAGTATACTTTATAAAGTCAGGTAGTGAGATGCCTCCTAGTTTATTATTTTGATACTGAGTTGCCTTGGCAATATGAGGCCTTTTTTAAGTCCAGACAAATTTTGTAATTGGTTTTCTATTTCTGTAAGAATGTCTCAGGTAATGGGACCAGCAGTTAGCATAATGGCTATGTCGCTGGACTCCCATGTAGTTGACCGCGGTTCGAATCCCGGACCTGGTGGCTTAAACTCACGCCGGGCGCGTGTGCGTGCGTGCCCAAGATCCCGAGAGGAAAATGGAGGAGAAGGGATTGCGGCATGGCCATCCCCCCTGGGGGGTGATTTCTCGCTTTCTGTCTCTCTGTCTTTGTCTGTCTGGCGAGCACACGCACCCTATAGCAAAAACCTCTCCCAAAAAAAAGAAAAAAAAAAAAAAGAATGTCTCAGGTAATTAGATAGGAACTGTATTAAATATGTAAATTAATTTGGGTAGGACTGACATTTTGATTGTATTGATTCTTCCAATTCAAGAGCATGGGACGGCCTTCCTTTTTTTTTAAAATATCACACTCAATTTCTTTTTTCACTCTTTCATAGCTCTTTTTGTAAAAGGTCTTTTACTTCTTTGGTCAGATTTATTCCTAGCTATCTTAATTGTTCTGTAGCTATTGTACATGGGACTGCTTCCTTCAATTCTGCCTCAGTCTGTTCATTACTGTTGTATAAAAATACCATTGATCTTTTGTAAATTGATTTTGTATCCTGCAACTACACTGAATTCATTTATTACTTCTATGAGTCTTTTCGTGGATTCCTTTGGATTTTCTAGGTATAAAATCACATCATCTGCAAAAAGGGACAGTTTAACTTCTCTTCCTATTGGAATACCTTTTATTTTGCTCTCTGGTCTGACGGCACTGGCTATGGCTTCCAACACTATGTTAAAAAGGATTAGGGAGAGTGGGCAATCTTATCTTGTTCAGGTTTTTAATGGGGAAGATTTAGCCGTTCCCTATTCAGTATAATGCTCACAGTATGTCTGTAATATATGGCTTTTATTATGTTGAGGAATGTCCCTTCTACTCCAATTTTCCTAAAAGTCTTAAGCGTGAAGGAACATTGTATTTAGCAGGTGCTTTTTCCACATCTATAAATATATACTCATATGATTTTTTTTCTTTCTCTTAATGTAGTATATAACATTTACAGTTTTACATATGTTGACTCATCCTTCCCCCCCAGGATAAATCCTACCTGATCACAGTGTAAAATGTTCTTGGTATGTTGTTGGATTTGGTTTGACACTATCTTGTTGAAACTTTTTGTATCAGTATTCATTAGGGATATTGGTCTGTAGTTTTCTTTTATGTCCTTGTCTGGGTTTGGTATAAAAGTAATAGAGACCTTGTAAAATAAGTTTGGGAGGACTCCTTCCTTTTGAGTCTTTACGAATAGTTTGAGAAGAACTGGGGTTAGCTCTTTGAAAGTTTCGAAGAATTCAGAAGTGAAACCATCTGGACCTGGGCTTTTCTTTCTTGGAAGGCTGTTTATCACTGCTTCAGTCTCTCTACTTGTTAGTGGTCTATGCAGGCTTTCTATTTCATCCTAACTCAAACTAGATAACTTGTACTTATCCAGAAATGTGTCTGTCTCATCCAGGTTTGTTTGTTTTGTTTTAGTTTTTGTTTTGTTTTTGTGGGTTTTTTTTTTTTTTTTTTTTTGGAGAAGTTTTTGCTATAGGGCTCATGCGCTCACCAGACAGGCAGAGAGAGACAGAGAGACAGAAAGCGAGAAATCACCCCCCAGCGGGGATGGCCACGCCGCAATCCCTTCTCCTCCATTCTCCTCTCGGGATCTTGGGCACGCACGCACACGCGCCCGGCGTGAGTTTTAAGCCACCAGGTCCAGGACGCGAACCGCGGTCGACTACATGGGAGTCCAGCGACATAGCCATTACACTAACTGCTGGTCCCTCATTCAGGTTTTCTAGTTTGCTGGCATATAGTTTTTCTATTTCAAATTCGTGAGGGAAAAAAATAAAAAGGTTGCTAGACATAAAGAGAGATATAGACTCCAATACACTAATTGTGGGAGATTTCAATACCCCACTGTCATGACTGGACAGGTCATCTGAGCAAAAAAATAAAAGAGATACAGGAATTCATTGATATCATGAACCAAATGGACCTGACAGACATATATACAATTCTCCATCTAGGAACTACAGAATATACATTTTTTCTCATCTTCGCATTGAACATTTTCAAATATCGACCATACAATAGGTCATAAAATAAGTCTATATAAATTTACGATAGAAACTATAGCCAGTATCTTCTCTGACACAACTGAATTAAATTTGAAATCGACCACAGAAAGAGTCCACAGAAGTACACAAAAACATGGAAAATAATAATCTACTCCTGAATGACTTTCTCTTTTTTATTATTTAATTTATTTATTTGTTATTAGTATATTTTTAGAGAGATTTTTACTACAGGGTGTGTATGCTCACCAGAGAGACACAGACAGAGAGACAGAAAGTAAGAAATCATTGCCCCCAAGAGGGATGGCCATGCCAAAGTCTCTTCTCCCCAATTCTTCTCTTGAGATTTGGGGCACACATGCACATGTGCCTGGAGTGAGTTTTAAGCCACTGGGTCTGGGACTTTTAACTGTAGTCGACCACATAGGAGTCCAGTGATGTAACCATTATGCCACCTGCTGTTCCCATTATCAGTATTTTTTAAAGTTGCTATAAGGCATGTGTGCTCACCACAGAGAGACAGAAAGAGAGAGAGAGAAAGAAGGAAACTTAGAAAGCAAGCTGCCAAGTCCAGGACTTGAACTATGGCTGGCCATGTGGGGGGTCCACAGCCTTAACCATCGTCCCACCTGCTAGCCCCTCCAGAATGACTTTTAAACTATTGAGGAAATTAAGATTGAAATGAAAAGGTTCATTGAAATTAATGAAAATGAACACACTACTCTCCATAACCTATGGGATATAGCAAAAGCAGTCGTAAGAGGCAAGTTTATAGCCACTAGTGCTCACAAGAATAAAACAAAAAAAGTGGCAAATAAATAATACTACATCTTAAGGAATTGGGAAAAAAGAAAAAACATATTATTATAAGACCAAAATCCTTACAAGAATAAAACAAAAAAAGTGGCAAATAAATAATACTACATCTTAAGGAATTGGGAAAAAAGAAAAAAACATATTATAAGACTAAAATCCTTAACATGACCTCTGAGGTTCTTCATGGTATGACCCCTAAAGACCTCTGAGGTGTAATCTTTTCTTTTCTTTCTGTATTTATTTCTTTCATGAGAGGGACAGGAAGAGGAAGAGAGAGCTGAAGAGGGAGAGGTACTCCCACCAGGGCCTTCAGGCCATGACCCAGCCCCAGTTAGCCTGGATCACAGGCACACATGGGTACCCAACACATACAGGGAAGCAGAGGGATGTTAACCCAGGACCTTGCCATGCTAGTCCAGTTCAGTACTGCTGTACTACCATGTGACCCCTGAACCATAACCTTGAAGTTAGAAACTGTTCCTCTGTTCTGCAATATTTTTGCTAGTCACGTTCTTCAAAAGTACTGAGTTTCCTCACAGGGTATCTGGGCACAATGCTCCCTCCATCTCTGCTGCCTAAATGCCAATTCATTGTTCAGATCCCAGTTCAACTTTTTCAGAGAAACATTTTCTAACTGCCCAGCCTAAGATGGGCCCTCCCTACGATATTTCCTGATTTACGTCTCCTTCATAGAGCTTATTACATAGAGCTGCAGCTTTATAATCAAATGTGTTAACATTGAGTCCTGTCTGAAAGTTTGTCTGTCTGAAAGTTCTGTCTCGTCTGCCTAAAAGTTCTTCAAGAGTATGGAGTACATGTCTGCTCAGTACAGATCCCCAGAATCTAGACACCTGTTCGCCTATAGCAGACACTGCAGTATCTGCTAAGTGACTACATAAACTACACTTAACAAATACTGAAATTAAAGAATTCTTTCTAAACCTGTGCTGGCCAGTGGTGTGATGATTAAGGCAGCTATTGATAGATTCCACACAGTCAACTACACGGCTCAAGTCTTAGACATAGCAGCTTGAAAAACATGCCAGTTGCGTGTGTGTGTGCCCAAAATTCCAATAGAAGAATGGTAGAGAAGGGACAGCGGCATAGCTATCCTCCCTCAGGGGATGCTTTCTTACTTTAAAAAAAAAGAATTCTAGGGCCATTGGGCAGCATGGTGATGAAGTCCCTGGACTCCTACACAACTGACCACAGTTTGAGTCCTAGACCTGGCTGCTTGCTTTCTCACTTTCCCTCTCTCTTTCTTTGGTAAGCACACATATCCTATAGCAAAATTGAAAATAATAAATAAAATTAAGCAAACAATTCTTTAAATTAAAAAAATTTCTTTCTAAACTTGATGTTTCAGATAAAAAATGGTCATATAAATGCAAAATAATCTTTCAAATATTATGCTTTGTATTTCTCAGACAATCTAGTGTTCATAAAGACTGAGAAAATACTCAAGCAGAAATATATTTAACACATCCATTCACAGAAATGGTCGTGTGCACCAAAGTATCTTGAATAGCACAAAAACTACCCATGATAGCCCTTTAACACTTCAGTTTTAAATTTTTTAAAATTTCAATGTGCGGTTTGCTTTTTGTAACAAATATTCAACTGAAAACCTGTCTGAACAACTGAGTGTCTTATATATGTTCTAGGGAGTTTTACTTCTCAAGGAAATCTGTGACAAATTAACTAGCGAAACTAATGTCACATGCTAAAACGTGTGTGCTCCTGCTTTCTTCAGGAGCCATGTGTATAGCAGTTTTAAACCAAGACAGACAAGTGCTCAAAGACTGTGACCTTTTTACAGGTTAAACTCTTTCTTATATATATAAAAGCATTCCCCAGTATACATATTTTGGTCCCAGATGGCTTTTTCCTCTCTATTCATACCTACGCTAGGCCAAAAAAAAAAAAAAAAAAAAAGGATTTTTAAAAAATCAACAC
>NW_006198322.1:803518-815560 GCF_000334495.1 Tupaia belangeri chinensis | reverse complement strand
GTACACTAGTCTGGGCCAAAAAAAAAAAAAAAAAAAAAAAGGAGTTCTTAAAAATCCTAACCACAAAAATAAAGTAAAATTTTTAAAAACCACACTATAAACATCTCACATTTATTATCGAATGATCTTGTGCAGCAACTGTAAACAGCTGGTAAAATATCTGGCATCTACTACAGCGAATATGCTGAAACCAATCTCAGCACGCTCCTCTACAGACTTCCTTAGTTCCTGAGGGAAACTCCATTGTCAGTCATCTAAGCACGGCACAGTCAGTCTCATTATCACAGGAAGTGTGTGTCGTGAACGGCTGTGAAAGGACCCTCCCTCATCCTGGTCAGAACAGGAGACCTCAGTTTTCAGTGTCCTTCCAATCTTAAGGAGGACCTCACAACAGATCTCTCAATTCTCTAGGTTCCACAGACGTGGACGGCCCGGGATCTGACATAATACACTTCCTACGCTACCATTTAACAAAAGAACAGGAACCGAGACTGGGGGCGCACCCGCGGCAGCTGTGAAGGCACCTGCGTGATAGCAGAGTGGTACATTAAGAAAGAAGGTCTAGGGCCACACAGTGGTATGACGGTGGTTAGGGCTCTGGATCCCAAACAGCTGACTGTGCAGTTAGAATCCTAGACCTGGTGACTCGAAAAACATGCTGGGCCTATGGGCGTATGTACCCAAAATCCTAGGAGAAGGGACTGCAGTGTGGCCATCCACTACGGGGGTGATTTCTCACTTTCCTTACTTCCCTAGGAGCGCACGTGCGCTATAGCAATTTTTTTTTTTTTTTTTAAAAAAAGAAGGTCTTCAAGAATTCTGGCACTGGCCAGGCAGACAATCCAAGGAAACTGAACGAGACAAAGGCATCAAAAATCATTCCTTCCCATTGTTCCGATTCTGCATTCACCAAGCAACCTCTGATAAACTCACTTCTCAGCAGGGACACGGTGAGCTTTATAGTTCTCATTATAGATAATAAGACATTTAATAAATCTGTGAACTTTCAGGATAACCCAGCAGCCCCAAATCCATTCATGATGGAGTTTCTGCTTAAAAAAGATGACTTCAAATTTATCAAGATGACAAAAGGCAACAAGGGATTGGGTCTCCCCAACAGAACTTTCCATTCCAACTTTTACAAGATGTACAGTAGCCGAGCAGCAGAGGAAACTTGAAAGTTGTAAATGCCACTGGCTTTCTCGTTAGCTTAGAAGCAAATTCTTTGTTCTTCTTTATTCTTTTTTAGATTTCTGCTATTGGGTGAGTGTGCTTGCCAAAGAAACAAAGACAGATAGAGACGGAAAGGGAGAAATCACACCATCCCTTTTTGTCCATTCTCTTGGGATTTTGGACACACACACACACACACTCACACTCACACTCACACTCAGCATGACTTTTAAGTCGCCAGGTCGGGGACTCAAACCATGGTTGGTCATGTGTGAGTCCAACACCTTAACCTCCATGCCACCTGCTGGCCCCATTTGCTGCTCTTTTTCATAATGATTCACTAGTTTCTTTAATTATCTCATTTCACTTGGTTTTAATTTTCCTGAACTACAGATAAGATCAGAGCTCAGCATGTGAAAAGGTTGTAAGATCACAACTTTCAGAAAAAGAATGAAAGGAAATAACCAAAGAGTTCGCATTTATGGGATTAGACATGGGATTAGAAGAGACTTGTTTTCTTTATATTTTCTGTATTTTCTAACTTTCCTACAATGAACATTATCCTGTTCAGGCTTCCTGCAAAGAACAAGTACTCATTCAAGTTGCCTTAAAAGAAAAAAACGGGATTTGTCATACAGACACACAAAGAGCCACAGAGGAAATCTCACAGGAAGTTAACAATTGGGTCACATCCAGTGCCCTGAGTCCAGAGCTAGGGGGTGGCCGCAGGGAGTTCTGCACTAGCACCTCCAGGAGAGAAATGGGCCTGCCACAAGGCTGCATGTACACACCTCACGTCCAGGTGGGCTTTCCCACCCTCACCATCAGCTAGAAACATTCTTTCTTTGCTTCCAACTTAAACCCTGAGTTTCTTTCATGTTAAGTGTAGGGCTGTGGTTGAGATACAAGGTTAGGAAAACCTGCACCTTTCTCTCAAGAATTATCACTGTATTTTTCTCTCCTTGGTGAGCATACACGCCCTAAGGAAAAACTTCTTAAAAAAAGAGAAAAGAATTATATTTGATCTGGGGGCCAGCAGGTGGAGTGGGGGTAAAGGTGCTGGAATCTTACAGGCCAACTAGAGGCTTGAAAATCACACCAGGCATACATATGTGCATGCCCCAAATTGTGAGAGAATAGAGTACAGGCCAACTAGAGGCTTGAAAATCACACCGGGCATACATATGTGCATGCCCCAAATCGTGAGAGAATAGAGAAGAGATTGCAATGTGGTCATTCATCTTGGGCGGTGATTTCTCACTTTCCCTCTCGCAGTCTCTCTCTATCTCTCTGGCAAGCACATGCATGCTATGGCAAACACCTTACAAAATTATTTAGTTTTTTTTTCAGATAAGTGGAATATATACTCATGGTGTTCTAAAAGATACAGCATTACAGGTGAGAATGTAAAAACGTTTCCTTCCCCTTCCCTGACATCTTTTCAGGGGCAGAGGACTAATCTATGACAGGATACTTTACATTTAATTATGCATTTAAAAATCATAAATATATTATTTAACAAAACATGACATCTTATAAGTTTTTTTTATTTATAACATAAAGTAATTATTTTTATAAAAACTAGAAAATGCTGGGACCAGCAGTTAGCGTAATGGCTATGTCGCTGGACTGCCATGTATCTGACCGCGGTTCGAGTCCCGGACCCGGTGGCTTAAACTCACGCCAGGCGCATGTGCGTGTGTGCCCAAGATCCCAAGAGGAGAATGGAGAAGGGATTGTGGCGTGGCCATCCCCCCAGGGGGTGATTTCTTGCTTTCTGTCTCTCTGTCTCTGTCTTTCTGGTGAGCGCACGCGCCCTATAGCAAAAATCTCTCCAAAAATAAACTACAAAATGCAGATAATTAAAAGACAAAACTAGGTCATCACACAAAACTATGAAATAGTTTAACTGATCGGTTTGGGCCAGCCTGTGGCCTACTAGTTAAAAGAAATAGATCCCTCATAGCTGACTCCATAGTTCGAGTCCTAGACCTCACAGCTTGAAAAACACACCATGTGCATGTGCGTGTGAGCCCAAGATCTTGACAGGATGAAAAAATGGAGAAGAAGGAATTGCAGTGTGACCGCATTTCACTGGGGAACAGTTTCTCCCTCTCTCTTGCTGTCTCTCTCTGGCAGAGAGATAATACACACCATCTGATATTTTTAAATTATTGGTTCCATTTTCCTTATCGTTTTTAAATATTTAATTTTATTATCATCATTATTATTTTTAATTTGCTGTGGGGCAATTTAGAGAGAAAGTGAGAAAGCAACTGCCAGGTCTGGGACTTTAACCGTGGCCTGCCATGTGGGGAGTCCAGCGCCTTAACCACCACACTACCTGCTGATTCCATTTTAAATAATATTGGTTTCTAACCTTTGCTATGTACAGAGCAGTTAAATATGCATGAACAAATGGGGACAGTAGATGGTGTCGTGGTTACGTAGCTGGACTCCCACGTGGCCGACCATGATTTGAGTCCCAGGCCCAGTGACCTGAAAATCACACTGGGTCCATGTGCATGTGTGCCCAAGATCCTGGGAGAAGGGGCAGTGGGGTGGCTGTCACCCGTGGGGGATGATTTCTCACTTTCCCTCACTGCCTCTGTGTGTGTGTCTCTCTCCAGTGAGTGCACACACTCTAAGGCAAAAATCTCGAAATAAAAAAAAAAAAGTGTGTGTGTGTGCATGTGTATGTATGTGTGTACGCATGTGTGTGTATGTATATATATATATATATATGAGCAATTTATTTTGAAGTATATTAAATAACTCACCATTATAGAAATATCAATATTTTAATTCCTACTGCACTTTTCATTTATTCTGTTCTAGTTTAACTGACTAAAATGAAGATAACTGTAAAAGTGTTTTCAAAAACTAAAAATACCAAATAAACTAATAATGTAGTGAATTTTTAAGATATTCATATATGTGTGTGTGTGTGTGTGTGTGTGTGTGTGTGTGTGTATACATTTGGGGGTGGGGGCGGGGAGAGGATTTTACTATAGGTCACGTACACTCGCCAGAAAGACAGAGAGACAGAAAGCAAGAAATCAGCCCCCAGGAAGGATGGCCACGCCACAATCCCTTCTCCTCCATTCTCCTCTCAGGATCTTGGACACACACGCACACGCGCCCGGCATTGAGTTTAGGACATCAGGTCCGGGTCTCGAACCGCAGTCAACTACATGGGAGTCCAGCAATGTAGCCATTACACCACTTTCTGGTGCCAAGAAATTCATTTTTTAAGGTCTGTTTTGTTTTTTCTGAGACAGGAAGATACCCCTGATAGGGTATTATCACACCACAATCCCAAGACCCAGCCACCCAGGGCCACAGTTGTGTTCGTCTGTGTTCACCTTAGGGTCCAAATTCAGGTCCCTCCTACTGGCCCTGGTATCACACTGTGCCACCCTATTGCCTGTGCCATCGTGGCTGGGCCTAATATTCGTTACCAAACATTCTCAGACTGCCTTAGAACTTCCACTTGATGTGGTCACTTATAGCGAATGGTGGTTTTTAAACCCTTTAGAGAAATTTTCTTCAAAGAAGCTCTGAAAAAAACAAAGAGTTGTTCCATATAAAGGTATTAAAATGGAATATATATATACATGCTATTTAAAAAGATCCAGAGTACAGAAGAGGGCATATAAAAAGGAACCATCACTGCCTGAATCCTTCCCTTTGACCCTGAACCACCTAAGACATTTCAAAGAGCAGCTCAGGGCATAGTGGGCAAACCACTTCCATCAAACTAACCAGGCACATAAATGCAGATACCTGGGGTTAGCAGGTAACATGGTGGTTAAGGCACTGGACTTCCACATGGTCAATCATGGTTCGAGTCCTGGACACTTGCTTTCTCTTTCTCTCTCTCTCCTTCTCTCCTTCCCTCCCTCTCTCTGGTGAGCACACATGCCCTATAGCAAATTAAAATAATAATAATAATAGAAAAAAATTTTAAATGCAGATTCATAGATAGCATTCTAAATCTTCTAGATCCGTATCTAAAAATGTACTCTAGGAATATGTTTGAGAACCCCACATTCCTGAACAGCTTAAACATAAGAAACTATTCTTAAGAATATTGCAAAGAATTTGGTGTATATTTTCCCAATTAAAAAAAATTTTTTTTCCACTAACCAAAGTGGGATTATACTAATAAACTGCCTTCCAACTTGCTTTTTCACATAAATATATGTTGAACAGTTTGACATGTTACATGTATAAATATAAACAATTTCCAAATTCGAAATGGTAATTTCTAAAAATTTACAGTTTTCTATACATGAGAAAACAAAGACTTTTTAAAGAGAATGAATAACACTGCTGGCCTTGTGAGGCAGTAGTCAGGTACTACATCGACATAAGTGGATTCCACATGGCCAGTAGGGGGTTCCAATCCCCGGCCCTTGGACTTCATAGAGGGCTTGCTTGTGCATGTATCCCCAAGATGCTGATGGGATGGGAACTGGTGAAAAAGGATTGCGCTATGACCAGGCCCCACAGAAGGGTGCTTTCTCTCTCTCTCCCCTCTCCTCTCATGCACACACGTAAATAAAAATAAACCTTAAGGGGAAAAAAATGAATAACTAATGTTTTAGTCTTAACTCGTTTTATTATTTCAAGTACCTGAAACTGATTGTAGGATTTAGTGTTGGGGATAGAATATGAATAATGTACTAATAGAAGTCTTTATGGGAGATAACTCTGGTGTGAGGTTTGGAAGATCAATTCCAGGTTTTATAAATTGGTTAATTAGTTTAATTAATTTTCCTGTTTTAGAAATACTTGTTAACTCTTAAAAGCAATTTTGAAAGTTTCAAGTCATATTTTACATCAGTCAAGTAGCTATACACGAAGAATAATTTGAAAATGGGATAAAGACGTAAGCAGTTTCCATGCTACTTAGTGTGCTTTGTATGTTTTATCTTTACAGTCAAACTCTTCTTTTGTGTTGTTGTTGTTGTTGTTAATGTCATGGGGAGCACATATTCACCAAGACAGAGAGAAAAGGCACACCCCAGCAGGGTCCACCCTGACAGGATCCTGGGGCATATACACCTGTGCCTAGTGTGGTTTGTCTGTTCTTTTGTTTCGAGGTTTTTGCCATAGCACACGCATGCTCACCAGAGAGACACAGAAAGAGGTAGTGAGACAGAAAGTGAGAAGTCACCCCACAGGGGCATGGCCATACCACAATCCCTCTCCTTCATTCTCCTTCTGAGATTTTGGGCACATCTGCACATGTACCCAGCATGATTTTCAACACACCAGGTCCAGGACTCCAACCACAGTCAGCCATGGGGGAGTCTAGTGAGTTCTAAGCCACCGGGTCCGGGACGCAAACCGCGGTCGACTACGTGGGAGTCCAGCGACATAGCCATTATGCTAACTGCTGGTTCCCGCAATTGATATATTTTGTGCTGACTTTAATAATGCTGAAGTATTCAACATGCTTTCAAATAATACTTTCTGTACTTGCAAAATTATGGAGCTTTAAAGCTAACCATCTTTATCATCATTTTAATATAAGATGGGAGATATTTATATAGGTGACGGTGACAAGGTGCAAGATCTTTACCACAGGGTAAGAGATGGTGTGTAACAGCAGTTCCAGCTCACTGGTTCTCAGATTTGACGCGGGACACCCAGGTATTATACGTGTTTGTGGGGAGGTGTCTCATATCCATATTTATGTTTTTATTTCAAGAATATGGAGAATGTTTCGTGATAAGCAGATCGGGATCCAGAACAGCTGTGGTACTTTAGGATCACCACTGCTCTGACCTGGTAGACGAATTTGAACAGGCAGCCGTCAGGACTCTAAGTGGCTGAATGGCTTCGAAAGTTTCTGGTTTTCCTTAAGTGGATTAGTACCCCATTTGGAAACCATTGCTATAAGATGGACAGATTTAAGAGTCTGATATTTCATCAGGGCATTATACATGTATACCTTAAAGGGAAAAAATGCATTTTCTTGAGGTCAAAATCTTAAATTTTCTGAAAATGTGTGTTCTAGCTTTCTGTGTGCTTAGGTGCCCAAGCTACTGAGGGTCTAAGTCGGGGCAGCCGAAGAGTGTGGTTAGCAAGATGAACAAAGATGCGCAGATGAGAGCAGCGATTAACCAAAAGTTGATAGAAACTGGAGAGAGAACGCCTCAAAGAGCTGCCGAGAGCTAAATTAATTGAATGTGGCTGGAAGGATCAACTGAAGGCACACTGTGAAGAGGTAATTCAAGAAAAAGGACTGGAACACGTTACTGTTGATGGCTTGGTGGCTGAAATCACTCCAAAAGGCAGAGCCCTGGGGCCTGACAGTGTAAAGGAGGAGCTACAAAGAATAGGAACATTCCCCGCTCAGCACGCCAGCCTTTAAGATGGAATTAGATTGTGTTGTTCTGTGGTTTACTCTGAAAGCAAAACTCGCCATAAATTAGAAATCAGTTTCCCAGAGTAAAACCCTTTTATGTATGATGGTATACAGTTTTCAGTAATGATGTCTACATTGTATTGATTTTTTTCCCTAAATGTGTTATTTCAATAAATATCTCATGAATGAAAAGAAATCTTAAATTTTCTGTTAGATTCTTTTAAGTAAGTTTTGTTCAGTTTTAAATGTTCACAGAATTTCTTCTATATAGAAGTACTTGTTAGTCTATTTATTTACATATTTTATATGGTATAATTATTGTTATTTTTAAGGTTTTTGCCATAGGGTGCACGCACTGGCCAAAGACACAGACATAGAGAGGGAAAGTGAGAACTCCTCCCCTGGAGGATGGCCATGCCACAATCCCTTGTCCTTCATCCTCCTCCTGGGATTTGGGGCATACACACATGCATGCTCGGCATGAGTTTCAAGTCACTGGGTCAAGGACTCGAACCACAGTCAGCCATGTGGCAGTCCAGTGCCTTAACGACCATGACACCTGTTGGCTCTGATATTTAGATTTTTAAAATGTCTTTGGTACCTCTATTACAGCCTTTTACTTAAAAAGGAGAGACAATTTTGAAGAAAAGAACAGCACATAGCAAGTACAGCACCTGCTACACTTAACAACCCGGCTTCAGCGACAGCCCACTCCACGAGCAGGGATCTGCTTAAACCTTCCGATAATGCCGGCAGGACACAGCCTCCTGTTAGCATTCGCTATTCCTTTCCCACGTGTCTCCTAGAATTCTCATTAATGAGAAGGATGAGTTTTCAAACAGACTCCTAAGTACTTATTTTATATTTTTTTTGGAATTATTTATTACAGTTTATTTATTCATTCATTTATTTTTAATTTGACAGAGAGAGACATGGAGAGAGAGAGAGAGAAAGAGGGAAAGTGAGAAAGCAAGCCACCTGGTCCAGGAATCAAACCGTAGTCAGCCATGTGGGAGTGTCCAGTGCCCCAACCACCATGCCACCTGCTGGTCCCCTCCTAAGTACATATTTTAAAAGGCCAATTTTTAAAATCTCATTATTTGTCAAGTACAAGTTTATGGAAATATATTTTTAAAGTTTTTTTAATAACCTAGATTAAAATTAATTTGTATTAATGGAAAGAATAATCATAAGTTTCATCTTCTGGTTTCTGCATCCTGGCGTGTTGAAGGTCTCCCTGCTTCTGTTCTCCCCATGCCCCCCACTACATTTTATTCTCCACTCCGCAGCCGGATTAATTTTTTAGATCATAAATCGGATCATGTCACTCCTTTGTTTACAACCTTCCTGCACTCTGAATTCTTGCCTTGTTTACCCTAAATCTAGTAATTAGGATGCAATCAAATAAACCCAAAATGTAGGCTGTTCTTTAAAAAACAACAAAAATGAGACAAAACGAAAACAAACTGGTCTGGCTTCCTTATACTGGGATCTGAATGCAATCCAAAGTCCTCACCTATATGCGACCTGGACCCCCAAGAAACCAATGACCCAGCCTCCTTCCATTTTCTCCCTCTACTCACACCAGTCTCTATAACAGCCTCTATATTTATTGGGTTGTCAGAAAAGTCATGACACAGTTTTTGTGTTTCCATGCAAAAATGCATCATGACTTTCCAACAAGCCATAACACATAAAGACAGTAGGTCCAGCCGCAGTAACACACACTGGCTAACACTGCTGCTGGGCAAGCTCAGGCCCCCTGTGGGGCCTGGGTTCCATTCCTGGTCTCCCCTAAAGTCTGGGCGTGGTGGCATGCACCTGCAGTGTCAGCTGCTTAGGGGACTGAGGCAGGAAGATCACAACACAGCAAAACCCTGGCTGAAGAAGAAATGAAGACAACACAACCTCAATCTCATCTCAAGGCCTTTTAACACGCCATTCCCTCTGTCTACAAATACTACTAATTAGAGCGCAAAGCAAAACCATTCATTCCCAAGATAAAAAGGATTACCATGTCATAATGCATGCATTATCTACTGTGGCAAAATCAAAACACAGTGGTTTAAACTAATACCGTTTGTTATTACTCATGAGTCTGCAGGTCAGCTGGGCAGTTGTGCTGGGCTGGGCAAGCTCCACAATCCGGGCTAGGCTCACACATTCGTGAGTCTACAGTCACCTGGCATGGTGACAGGGAGCTGGCTGGTGCAGGACAGCCCCTTTCCATGTCCAGTGATTGGCTCCCTGTCAGCTGGAGCAACCAGACAACTGGTAACCCACAGGCTAGCCAGCCCAGCGCAGCTTGCTCACGAGCAAGAACAGAAGCATGAAAGGTTTTGAGACCTACGTTCAGTTACCATTTCCAATGCAGTCTGCTGTCCACAGCAAGATTCAAGAGGGAGTGAAAGTCACATTGCAAAGACTACAGAGAGTGGGAAGGGTAGAGAATTGGGGCCATTTTTTAAATAAACCAGTCACATCTCATGACAAGAACTCTATTTTAAAATGATGGGGAAAAACTGAAAAATACAAAGCCTAGCGTAACCTATACTTCATACTTACACCCACATAAGGCAAGGTTTCTTTTTCAACTTATGCACCGCCGACATTTTGGCCCAGGAAATAAACCTAGGCCTCTTCAGTCTTTGGACAGAAAATAATAGTTTCTCCTTCAGAGAAAAGCAAATGAGGTAACTTGCTAACCCAGTAACAGGACAGTCAGCAGGGCTGAGACCAGGATGAGGGGAGCAAAGTGCCTAGGGGACAAAATTTGAAAGGGAACCACTCTCAGGGCCAGACAGTGAGCCAAAACCTAAAGCAAGAGCCTGGTGTTTCCATGTCGCCTCTCACCCAGGAGGAACTGCACTTCCCGGCAGGCAAGTGAGACGGCACCCTGCTCTCTGCACCCTGAGGTCTGTCGGCACCCTGCTCTGTACCCTCAGATCTGTCGGCACCCTGCTCTCTGCACCCTCAGGTCTGTCGGCAACCTGCTCTCTGCACCCTCAGGTCTGTCGTGTACTAAGCCTTGGCTCTGACATCTTCCTGCTCATCATCTCTGTGTCCCTTCAACGAAGCATGGGGCCTGCCCAGAGGGAACCAAGGAGCCCTGAGGAAGAAAGGGTCACCCACAAGCATACCATTGGGATACTTGCCGAAGTTATGAAACTGTGAAGGCTGAAAAGAGCAGCACTCTAGGAAGATTCCACAACGCTGTCCTTTAGAAAGCAGCCTTGTGCCTAAAGGGGCTTATAATTTTAAGTACGTGTACTCACTTTCAATGAAAATGTTAACTTTTTCTTTTTAATTACTACATTTAATGAAACCACTGTTATCACCCAAGAGCACTGAAAAACAATAGCATACTGTGTGATGAAGAATGTGAGCTTTGGGGGCCAGCAGGTGGTGTAGTGGATGAGGAACTAGACTCCCACAAGGTCAACCAAGGTTTGAGTCCTGGACCTGGTGGCTTGCTTTCTCATTTTCCCTCTCTCTCTCTGTCTCTGGTAAGTACACATGGCCTATAGCAAATTAAAAATTAATAATAATAAATGAAATTAAACAAATAATTTTTAATGTTTTATTTTAATTAATTAATTTTTTATTACCAGAGGGTGCATGTGCTCAACAGAAAGAGAGGGAAACGGCAAGAAGGGAAAGGGGGAGAAAGCAACCCAACGGGGCATGGGAGCCGTCGTGCCACGATCTCTCCTCTCCTCTCCTCCACCCTTTCAGATTTGGAGCATGCATCTACAGGCACCCAGATATTTTTCAGGCTGCGGAATCTGGGACTCAAACGGGTTGGTCAGCCATGTGCGATCTGGCTGCCTCAACCACCAGGTGACAGGCTGGCCCAGGAATGTGGGTTTTAATAAATCAGTTTCATGCAAAAATGAATACAGAATCAGGTTTCTTTTACACAGTACAATCAAATTCCTTCCATACTTACAGTCTTTTCTTTTTTTCTTATGTTTTGCTACAGGGCGCATGAGTTCACCAGGGAGAAACGCAGAGAGAAAGCACCCCTCCCCCCACCATGCCCCCTCCCCCCCATAGAGAATGGCCACACGGGGGATGGCCACATTGCAATCCCTTCTCCTCTATTCTCCTGTCAGGATTTTGGACACACGAGTACACACGCCCAGCATGTTTCTCAGGTCACCAGGCCTGGGACTCGAACTGCACAGTCAGTCATGTGGGATCCAGACTCCTTAACCACCACCCCATCAGCCGGCCCAATGCTCTTAATGAGTATCTTCAATGCTAAGCAGTCAGAAAACCTGAAGGTGTCTCTTATAAGACAGAAGCAACAAACGAACAAACAGAAACTGCAAGGAAGCCTCCCCGCGTTATGGGCGACACTTCATCCATCTCAGGAAGACAGGCCAACGCTCCGCCGCACCCAGAAGGGTTTGTAAAAGGTCTGCAGGGCAGTTCCTTCCTCTCCCGTGACTCGCCCTTCCCAGGACACAGAAGCAGTTCACCAGCAG
>NW_006198322.1:799491-803487 GCF_000334495.1 Tupaia belangeri chinensis | reverse complement strand
TCAGATCCAAGCAATTAGGTCCTATTTCCTCAACGGGAGTACAGAAAAGCTGTCATTAACAAAGCTAAGCCTGCGGAACCCTTGGCAGTATAGTTCTTTCATGAAGGTTAGATTAAATTACGTACTGTGGCTATAGGGAATATGAAGGATGTGGGCTTGTCCATTCCCATCTTTAGTTTATTTATTTATTTCATTTTAATTTTTGCAGAGGGTGCCTGTGCTAGCTAGAGAGGCAGAGAGAGAGGGGCAGTAAGAACGCCCTCATGGGGACGGTACCCAGCGACCCCTTCTCCATTTCTCCCTCCTTTCAGGGCTCCTGGCAGGTATTCACACACGCCCGGCCAGCTTCTCAAGCTGCTGGGGCCAGGACTCTAACCAAGAAGTGGGCTATGTGGGATGCGGCGCCTTAACCACCAAGCCACAGGCTGGCCCCACAACTTTACCTTAAAGGCCACACCTAAGCAACTTCAAGCCCAGCTCTCCGAGTGTCACTTCCACACGGCTACACAGACCTCTTCTCTTTCTTTCTTCTTTCTTCTCCTCTTCTCCTTTCTTTCCCTTTCTCTTCCCCTTTCTCTCTCTCTTTCTTTAATTGCCAAAGGTTGCATGTGCTTACCAGAGAGACAAAAATGAGACAGAAAGAAGTACAACATACTGTCCCCCAAATGGGACACGGTCATGCCGCAATCCTCCCCCTCCACTTCTCCCTCCTTTTGGGATTCTGGGCATGCACACACACACTCACACACACGCCCTCCATGGCTTTCAGGGAAACAGAATTTGAACTGAGGTCAGCTATGTGGGCTCCAGCTCCCTTAATCACTAGACTGCAGAGCAGCCCCATAGAAAATCTCTTTTCAAAAATGGTGTTAAGCCTGGGGCCAGCAGTTAGCGTAATGGCTATGTCGCTGGACTCCCACGTAGTCGACCGCGGTTCAAGTCCCGGACCCTGTGGCTTACACTCACACTAGGCGCGTGTGCGTGCGTGCCCAAGATCCCGAGAGGAGAATGGAAGAGAAGGGATTGCGGCGTGGCCATCCCCCCTGGGGGGTGATTGCTCGCTTTCTGTCTCTCTGTCTCTCTCTGTCTGGCAAGCGCACGCGCCCTATAGCGAAAACCTCTCCCCCCCCCCAAAAAAAATGGTGTACGCCTGTGCCCCCCCCCCTCAGCACAGGACAGCGAAGCTATCTCCTCGGCAAGTTGGTGACTTGGTAAACTAAGAGTGTGAGGCTTGGGGCCAGCAGGAGGTGTGGAGGTTAAGGCGCTGGATCCACATGGCTAGCTTCACAGTTCGATTCTCAGAGCTTACCGGAATGACATACTCAGTGATTAAGGAAAAGATGCAGAAGTCTTTCATTCCTCACACTTGCCAACAATTCCTTCACACCTGTGAACTTGTATGTTCCCGTAAAATAAATTCCCAAATAAAATTAAGCTCTTAATTTTACATAAACAAAAGTTTATCAGTTACATTAATATAAATCTACTTCAGTTATGAAAAGTAACATCAAAAATATTGAGTCACTTTAATTTCACAATTCTTCCACATCTCCCTAATTATGATCCTCTTGCCTGTCTCCCGCTGGTCTTTTCCAACATATGCTTTATCTATGATCGGGACGCAGTAATGGTTTCCGTTCTAATTTTTTTTTAACTTATGAGATTCCTACTTCTTTCACAGAATGTCCTCATATGGTTGCAAATGGTCTTGCACACTAGTTTTCTATTACTATATAACAAATCACTACGAGCTTGGAAGTTTAAAAATGACCATTTCTAAGGCCAGGGTTCCATGGGTCAGTCTAGGTAAGATCAGCTGAGTCCTCTGCTTAGACTTGGCCTCGCAAGGTCAAAGTCAAGGTCCCAGCTGGGCCGGGCTCTCGTGTGGGGAAGCATCTGCTCCCAGGGGCGGGGGTTGCAGGCAGAATTCAGTGCCCTGCAGAGGCAGGAAGGAGGTCCCTGTTTCTCTGATGGCTGCCAGAGGGAGTCTCTCTCAGCTGCTTAAGGCCACCTGCACCCCTGCTCAGAGGGCCCCGTCCATCTTCAGGCCAGCAGCAGGACAAGTCCTTGCCCTTGAGCTTTCTCTGACTCACAGTTCTGCTGAGCCAGAGACCTTCGGTTTGAAAGACTCGTGGTTGAAATAGGCCCACTTGGGTGATCTCCCTTGGGGCTAACTCGATGCAAAGTGATGAGGAACCCTAATAATAGCTGCAAAATCTCATTTGCCATGTAACATTAAATAATAGACATATTTTCCTGAAATACTCGAAGTCCTGGAATGAGAATAGGGAATCACAGGGAATCATTTTAAGAATTCCACTGACCACACTTTAGATGAAAATAGAACCTGTGTAAGCATACTTTCCACGACCTAGTAGTTTAGGGAGCCAGAGCTCACACGGCCAACCTCACCCTTTACATCCCGGCCCTGATGGCTTGAAAGACACAGCAGGTGCATGCGCATGCCTGCCCAAGTCCCAGTAGGATGAAGAAGAGAGGAAAAGGGACTGTGTTGTGGCCACCGCCGACTAGAGGAAAAGGGACTGTGTTGTGGCCACCGCCTTCTCAAGGGCACTTTTCTCTCTCTCTCTCTCTCTCTCTCTCTCTCTATATATATATATATATATATATATACACACACACACATATACATATATTCCTCACAAGGGCATGTGCCCCCTGGCCATTAAAATATAAATAAAAATATATTTCCTCTGCAGGGATAAGCTTAAAGCTCATCTAGCCACTGGACTAAACTTTAAGGTTCTTTCTCATGCTAAAATTCTGAAAATCTTATACTTAAACATATTAACGAAATAAAATGTAAGGTTATTTATTTATTTATTTATTTTGTCTGAGGGCACAGATGCTCACAAGAGAGAAAAAGAGGGAGAAAGAGGGAGAAAGCCCCCCATGGGGTACTTTCATGACTCAATCCCCTCTCCTCTAATTCTCCATGCTCTTAGGATTCCCAGCGTGCATGCACACACACACAGAGGCACACAGAGACACACAGACACACACACGCACACACACACACAGACACACAGAGACACACACACACAAACACACACACAGACACACACACACAGATAAACACAGACAGACACACACAAACACAGACACACACATACAGACACACACAGACGCACGCACACAGACACATGCACACGCACAGACACACGCACACACAGACACACACACATGCACACACACAAAGACACACATACAAACACACATGCAGACACATGCACACACAGACACACACAGACACAGAGACACATGCACACACATAGACACATACATACAAACACACACGCACAGACACACAGACACATGCACACAGAGACACACACACGTGCACACACACACAAACACACACACACAGTACCCAGTGTTTTTCAAGCTGCAGGCCAGGATTCAAACAGTGGTTGGCATGTGGGATCCAGCTCCCTTAACCTCTAGGCTGTGGGGCCAACCCCATAAGGTTATTTTTCTAATGGGAAAGGAAATACGATTATATGAATTAGAGGTGGCAGGTGGAGTGGTGGTTAAGAAGCTGTACTCCCACATGGGTGACCATGGTTCAAGTCCTGGACCTGGCAGCTTGCTTTCTCAACTTTCCTTCTTTCTATGGTTGCGTGCACATGTGCTGTAGCAAATCTGGGGGGAAAACATAATAGTGATAATAAAATAAATAATTCTTTTTAAAAAGATTACACAAATTCAAAAGTCAGTTAAATGAAAAAGAGTGGTGAAGCATTTTTTAGTTTCAAAAGAAAGAACATGTTTTTACAAAATTGTCATTATTAGGGCCAGTGGGTGGTATGGTGGTTAAGGTGCTGGACTCCCACATGGCCAACCACAGTTCAAGTCCCAGACCCAGAGGCTTGAAACTCACATCAGATACGCATGCATGTGTCCCAAAATCCTAAGAGGAGAATGGAGGAGAGGGGACTGTGGTGTTGCCATCTCAACCGGGGGGGGGGGGGTTTT
>NW_006198322.1:777323-799399 GCF_000334495.1 Tupaia belangeri chinensis | reverse complement strand
ATTCAAGGGAGAGCGGGGCGAGAGAGTGGAAAGAAGGTCTGGGCGGCGTCAGAGCCAGGTCACAGCGTGGACCCGGAAGCACACTTCTGACCCAGTGCGTGTCCACAGCACAGGACTCCAGCTGCTGCCCAGACTGCCACCACGGGGGAGACGTCCTGCCGAGCCAGACCACACAGGATGGTCCCGGCCCTGACCCTGGGCTCCCGGTGCGTGCACGTGTGCACGCTGCTCACCCAGGGCAGTGAAGGCGGGGTGGATGAAGGTGCGAGGCCTCTGTCGGGGTGCCTGCCTCTTTATCTCTCCAGGTCTCTCTCCTCATGGAAGAACCAAGCAAACGGAAAACGGTAATAAGTCAGTCAGTAAGTGCCAATCTCATTCTCAGTAGAAAGCTTAAAGGAAATGCAGGCCAGGCAGCGGTGCAAGGATAGAACACAGACGTGGGAGGGTTCTGGGCTCCCATCCCGAGACCTCACTGGGTGCGCAGGTGCGTGAGTACCGTGGTCAGGTGCCGGCTGGGGTGGTGTGTAGGTGAGTAGTAGGGGATGCTGTTTCTGTTTCACTTACAGAAGAAATCAATAAACTTAACAAATGATTACAGGATGGAGAAGAGCCAGATGAAAACCTAGGTCATACACACGCTATTCAACCCAAGGTTTCTTAAGGAAAACAGGCCTCTGGATACAGCCCTGAGATCAAGCTGGCAGGCCCCTTAAAAAAAAAAAAAAAAAAAAAAACACATAGATGGGACCAGCAGTTAGCATAACGGTTATGTCACTGGACTCCCACATAGTCGACCACGGTTCAAGTCCTGGACCCGGTGGCTTAAAACTCACACCGGGTGTGTGTGCATGCGTGCCCAAGATCCTGAGAGGAGAATGGAGGAGAAGGGATTACGGCGTGACCACCCCCCCTGGGGGATGATTTCTCGCTTTCTGTCTCTCTGTCTCTGTCTGGTGAGCGCACACGCCCTATAGCGAAAACCTCTCCAAAAAAAAGAAAAAAAGAACTATTAAAAAAATAAAACCACATAGAGGCTTTCTGTGCAGATAGCAGGCCCGCAAGCATGGCAAACGTCCCTAAAACCTGGGGGGCCTTCGGTAAGAAGTGTGGCAAGCACCAACCTCATAAAGTGACACAGCACAAAAAGGGCGAGGAGTCTCTGTGTGCTCAGGGAAGGGTGTTCCGAAGGAAGCAGAGCGGCTGCGGTGGACAGCCAAGCCTATTCTCCGGAAAAAGGCAAACAGTACAAAGAAGACGGTGCTGGGGCGTGACTGTGCTGAGCCAGCTGCAGACCCAGCAGAGCGCTGGCCAGTAAGAGGTGTGAGCGCTGCGAGCCGGGGTCGCGGGAGCCAGCTCTAAGCCTCATCTTCTCTATTACAAAGACGACAGGATCCTGGGGTGAACGTTCACCTCATTTGACTGCAGTCGGTCTACTGCTGAAGGAATAATCAATAAAATTCCCCTTTTGAGAAAATCTGATGCATGGTAAACACACATACACACACACACAGAAGGGATCAGTTGACTGACTTCGCTGTATTTATTTACTTATTTATTTATTGGTTTTTATCTTAGGGCACATGAGCTCACTGGGGTGGGAGAGAAGGGAAGTGAGAAATCACCCCCAGCAGGGATGGCCATGCAGCAATCCCTTCTCCATTCTCCTCCTGGGATCTTGGGCACGCACATGCGGGTCCCTGGCATAGGTTTCAAGCCACTGGGTCTGGGACTGAACTGCGGTTGGCCATCTGGGAGTCCAGAGATGTAACTGCTACGCCACCTGCTGATCCCACTGACTTCCCACAGTCTGCATCTCTACCACAGACTCAGGAAGGACAAAGGCAAGGGAGCAGGGGGGGAGGTGGGGGGAGGCGGAGTTTTTTAGGCGGAGGGAGGGGTGGGGGGGTGCGGGGCAGGGGCGCTGGCATCCAGTAGCAACTACATACTGCCCAGCGTAGGCACAGTGTAACGGGTATAAACACTGCTGGCCTTCGGGACCTTTACAGGCAGCCATTTCTTTTTTAATTATTTCACTTAATATCATTTATTTATTTATTTATTTCCATTTGACCAGAGCGGGGCAGAGTGGGGGTGGGGGGAGGGAGAAAGCAAGCCGCCAGGTCTGGTACTGGCACCGCGGTCGGCCACGCAGGAGCCCAGCGCCCTTCGCCACCACAGCAGCTGCCGGCCACGACAAAGAACTATTTCTAAATCGCGACTAGAAACTACCAAGACCACGCTAAGCTAACCCCGTCCACGGTGGGCACGCGGCTGGACACTGGTTTCCAAGAGTGGCAGACGAGAATGAGGACAGGCGGTAACCGTTAAAAGGGGGCGGGACGGTGGCACAGTGGCGCACAACTCCGTGAGGATGACCGGCTGGGAAGGTACAGTTCACGCCTGGAGACCCCTGAGTACACCGGCACTGGGGACCCAGGCTCCAGGGCCGCCGAAGCTGGAGTGAAATGTAATGTCGGCTCGCCAGCTGCCGTGCCATTGCGGGCACTGTCTCTCCGTCTCTCTGTGTTCTCTTGCTCAAGGAAGAAATAAACTTACTGAAAATTTTTTAAACATTATTTTTAAAAGTCCTAAATTCATAGAATGCAATTTTGCTGAGATTTTTTTAGCCTCTGATCATAACTTAGACAACGGCAAATATACAAGTATGGGATGGGGTCACAGAAAAGTCACGACACCTCTGTGCACAGAAGAACGTGTCATGGCTCTCCCGACGGCCATCTGCTCCCAGAAAAATGAGCCGTTCTGCCCGTTGGTCTCAACCAGTAAAAAGAGCCCTCCGAGGGCTGTAAGCGAGGCCACAGAATGAGGCACTCCTACCGGGCACAGACTGGACCAGCTACAGCCGACACTCCGCCCGACGCACACCCGAGCGTGTGCCCAGCTCACCACACACTCCAGGGTTCTCACTCGTCACCGTGTCTCGGGTGAAAATCAGCAGGGGACAACATGTACTTTGTCACCTTTACAAAGATGGCTCCATCTCTACTGTTTGACTAAGCTAAACAACTCCAAACTACTATGCACAAAAACTAAAGCTTTACTCTTCTTATTCGCCACTCATGGAACCAACATGAAAAGAAATTTGAATTCGAAGTCGGAAGATCTTGGGGCCAGCAGGTGGCATGGTGGTTAGGGTGCCGGACTCCCACATGGCAGGCTGTGGTTTGAGTCCCAGACCCAGCAGCTTGAAAACCATGCTGAGCTTACGGGTGCATGCCCGAAATGCTGCGAGGAGAGCGGAGGAGAAGGGACCGTGGTGCGGTGATCTCCCCTCAGGGGTGAGTTCTCATTTCCCCTCTGTCTCTTCGTTCTACAGTGAAGAAATACATTTTCCTCTTCACCTTATACAGATGTGAGCAGCGTTTTCTCTTCTCAGGACTGGACTGTTACCACTCTAGGTGCACGTAACAAAAACTAGTGAAATGGTTAACTGACAGATAACCTCTGCTCGTTTTAACCACTGCTCGCATTGCTATTTTTATTGTTTCACAGTTTCCAAAAGACTTCCATTCTTTTGGGAACCTAAACTCTGGCAGGACAGAGCAGGAGGGCAGGAGAAATAACCCCTTACAGAGGAATACCTGAAACTTGGGGAACAATGATTTGCCCGAAGTCATGGAGCTTTTCAGGCGTGCTCCCAGACTCAGCCCCAGGTTTTCTGACACTCCGTTTCTCCTGGCCGTTTTCTCTGTAGTATGTCTGTATTTACACAGTATTGATATTAAAACAAACGGAGATGCTTTTAGAACTGTATTAAATTTCTCTTTTCAGTTAAATGGGGAAAAGATCATTTATGTCCAAAAGAAACACTGACTTTTATAGACATTCTAATGAAATAAACCAATAAAAGAAAATGAATCATTATCTAATATTCTAAACTACAAATTTATTTAGTAGTCAAAATATTAGACATGTTGATAACTTAATTCACACAATCACATAAGCTATTCTAAGTGTTTCAATTGTCTGTACACTATTCAAAAATGGCATTATGCTATAGTCTGAAGTCTAAATCCAGGCAACTTTTAAAGTTTAGAGAAAAGAATCTGCAGTGAAATAAACGTCAGGCCTAGCCACAGGGCGCAACAGCACGCCATTCTGCACTGCTGGGAAGCCGTGAAGACGGGGGTTCGGTCCCAGGTAGACCTGCATGTGCTGGGAGCACACAAATGCCCATGCCCCTGGAGGGCCGGGAAGGCTGCCGGAGGGGCAGGCATGGGGTTGATCGACTCAGTCTCTCTGCCTCTTCTTTCCTGTGCAGAGAACGAAGGAAGACGAAGAAAGGGATGTTCCAATAAACAAACAATCAAACTTCAAATATGCACAAATATATGCTGAGTTTGTTATAGGCACACTTGCCTGAGAGGAAGAGAAAGTGAAAGTGAGAGAGAGAGAGAGAGAACAACCCCGGGGACGGGGACGCTGCAATCCCTTCTCTGTTCTCCTCCCAGGATTCCGAGCATACACAGCTGGCCACATAGCCGCCACCCCCCTTCTCCACCACAACACTGGCTGGTCCTATGCTGGACTTTGTATTTACATGCCCTAGGCAACACGGTGCCCGGCACACAGTTAATAGTTACTATGTGCTGAGTTTCACAAATGTACACTCTCCCATTTAAATGACCAAATAACAGTTAATTAATGATTTTAATAAATTATCATTCTTAGCTGAAAAGTCAAAAAAACGTCATTCTGGGACCAGCAGATGGCATAACGGCTATGTCACTGGACTCCCACATAGTTGACCGTGGTTCAAGTTCGGGACCTGGCGGCTTAAAACTCATGCCCGGCATGTGCGTGCATGCCCAAAACCCCGAGAAGAGAATGGAGAAGGGACTGCAGCATGGCCATCCTCCCACGGGGTGATTTCTCGCTTTCTGTCTCTCTGTCTCTCTGCCTCTCTGGCAAGCACGCGTGCCCTATTGCAAAATCTCTCAGTAAGAGGCACCCTGCAAACAGGGAAGTACGACAGTAGCAGGACACAGAAACGCGCATCTCCCACCGGGTGTGGCCTGTATGCCACCACGCATCACTCCCTCCCCGGGACACAGGCGACGACAGGCAGTTCTCTGGAAGATTCCAGCAGCGGGACAGCTACAGCAGTGGGGCCAGGGGCATGAGGTTAGAAATAAATGCACGGCCAGCCTGTGGTCTGTGGCCCAAAGCCCAAGCAGCCGAACACACGGTTCAAGTCCTGGACGCTGCTGCTTCGGAAACAAACCAATACATGTGTGTGCTCAAAATCCCAAAAGGAGGGGGAGGTGAAGGAGAAGGGGCTGTGGTATGACCGCTCTGCGCGGGGCTGCTGTCTCGCTTTCCTTCCCTCTCCCTCTCTGTCTCTCTCTGAGGAGCACGTATGCTCTCTTTTGGGGGTGGGGGGGAAGAGGAGGAGGAGAAAAAGAAACACTTAACAGACAAAAACACATCAATGAAAACGATGTATTGATGATACCCCTGACCTGACTGCCATGTCCTGACTGCATCCTTTGAAAAGCCACATTGTGCACCGCGGAAATGTGCAATGATTAGGACCAGCAGTTGGCGTAACGTCTACGTCGCTGGACTCCCATGTAATTGACCATGGTTCGAGTCCCAGATCCGGTGGCTTAAACTCACACCGGGCGCATGTGCATGCATGGCCAAGATCCCAAGAGGAGAATGGAGGAGAAGGGGTTGCAGCATGGCCATCCCCCCCGGGGGTGATTTCTTGCTTCCTGTCTCTCTGTCTCTCTCTGTCTTTCTGGTGAACGCATGCGCCCTATAGCAAAAACTTCTCAAAAAAAAAAAAAAAAAAAAGAAAAAGAAAAAAATGTGTAATGCTTTCATGTAACTAAGAATGCATAAATTAGAAAGAAGAAGAAAAGAGAGGGAAAGAAGACAGAGGCCTCCCTGGGTCCTGGAGGAGCCCCAGTGTTCTGCTCCCTGACCACCGACTGGCAGGCTGGCAGCATGCAGGGACCCGCACATCCCCCGGCACGTCCTTACAGCAGTGTCCCCCTCACCACAGCTCCGACAGCTCCCTGCCGAGGAATGTCCATCCCGGAGATACGCCAGGGCTCAGAAGGCCGCCAGGGGTCCCTTCGTACAGGGTCCTTCCTAGATAAACATACTGCTTTTTGAAGAGAGCCATTTAAAAAGAATATCACCAATTAACATGGGTGCTTCACGGCCACCTCGAAAACCAAGAGTATAATGGCATCACTAGTGTGAAAGATGGTGATGCCTAATCGCTATTTCTTCCAACTCTGCTTCATCTTCACAAGTCATTACTACCACCCTGAGCTTCCTCTCCTGCAAGTAAATGGTACAGTTCCCAATGTTACTACATATTCTATAAGAGACATCTAAAGATACCTTTTTTTTAGGGTTTTTGCTATAGGGCACATGAAAAATAAGGAGACAGAGAGGGAAAGTGAGAAATCACCCCCCCGGGGGGATGGTCGCATTGCAATCCCTTCTCCTCCACCCTCCTCTCGGGACTTGGGGCACACACTCGCACATGATTTTCAAGCTACCAGATCCAGGACTCAAACCATGGTCAGCCATGTGGGAGTTCAATGCCTTGACCTCCACGACACCTGCTAGTCCCCTAAAATATCTTTTGTTTTCTAAGAGATTTATTTTTTATTTATCATTATTATTTTTTAATTTGCTACAAGGCACATGCACTCACCAGACAGACCGAGGGATAGAGAGAGAGAGGAAGCAAGCAAGCTTCCAGGTCCAAACTGGAACTGCAGTTGACCACGTGGGAGTCCAGCACTTTAAGCGCCACACCACCTACTGGCCCCAAAATACCTTATTTTAAGTGATGCATGTTGCAGTACTGGGTCAGTGAAAGTTATGAGTGTACACGGTATATCTTTGTCACGTACACTTACATGTTCGCGAGGTCCTCAAAGACTTCATAGAAAATATGTTTAATGAAAGAACTATGTGTGGATTTCGAAAGTTTTTGTACCGAAATCAACTCATATCTTAATTCCACCTTTCCGTGAACTTTTTGAAGTATCTGGGTAAAATACAACAGATACTGAAAAAAAAGGTAAGAAGTCTTTAATCTTAAGCGGTAGGCAGGTCGGTCCTAGTTCACGGGTTTGATTCCTTCTAATATTGGATTGGCAGAAAAATCACAACATTATTTTTCTATGTCTTTCCCTGCAAAAATGCATCATGACTTTTCCGACAACCTAATATAACGTACGTTTCAATTTTTTCATAATAAAAAGGAGGAGGAAAACTAGATATCTCATAAAAAAGAAATCTGTCCTTATAATGATTATTATCAGAGTAAGCTGAACTTTCAGAGGTATTTTCAAACACCATCACCAGATTACCAAACTATTCCTACAAACTGATTATAAGTACACTTGGAAAAAAAAAAAAAACGGGCCAGTAGGTGGCACAGTAAGTAAGGCACTGGACTCCCACACAGTCAACCGTGGTTCAAGTCGAGACCCGGCGGCTTGAAACTCACAGTGGGCCTGTCTGCGTGCATGCCCAAAATCCCAAGAGGAGAATTAAGGAGAAGTGATGGCAGCATGGCCAACCCCACTGGAGAGGGGTGGGGATGACTTCTTGCTCTCTGTCTCTCTGACGAGCACACTCACCCTAACAGCAAAAACTTCTCAAAAAACAAAAACAAAAAACACTAAGTTGTTGAGGTAGAGGAAGATGCAGAAGTCTAAGATGTCCCCTTGGGACACTATTACCAGCCAGTCAGAAACCGTGCAGAGCGTCAGTCCCAGGGCACTAGTGGGAGCCACACGGGGCTGGCGGGCAAGAGCTCTGACTCGTCTGTGGACGGCGTGGCTTTGCCAAGTCCCCACAGCGTGCAGGTGGCCCACGCTTCCCTGAGGTGTGCCCTCTCTCCTCCCCTTCCAGCGCCGTCATGACTGGGCCCTCACCGCACCTGGCCTGCACAACCTCGGCAGCTTCACACCGTACCCACCGGCCTCGAGCTCCACTGGAGCAAGATCCTACGCGCTTCTGTCCAGCCTCAGGTTGACACTCGAACTGCAGTGGGGTGGTCGCCAGGGGTCTGGGGGTGGAGGTGGAAAGCGACTGAGGAATAGGCACAAGGTTTCCTTCCGGAGAGACGGGAACGTCTGGGACCTGGGAGAGGCAGTGGACACCGACACTGCATGTACCAAATGTCACCACCGTTCACTTTACAGATCCGTGTCACCTACGTCTCAGCTCAAACTCTAAAGCAGCAGCGCAGCTTACCCTGCAAATCCAAAATCAAAAACAAAACAGAACTAAGCTAAACACCTCCCAGAGTCGGACCCTGCAGCATCAGCACAGTGCCCCACCGTTCGTACTGCAAAGAACAGCCATTCTCTGGCCCACATCGGTCTTTTCCCAGGCTAAGAATCCCTCACTCCTGCCCCAGCCAGGGTGGCACCTTAAACGCCCTCTATCTCAGTGCCGAGTTTGCTACCTGTACACAGAGCTCCCTCCAGAACTGTATGTCTCGTATCTCCCTCATCTCAAGGGCGTATTTTCCTCGTAACTGAATGATAGAGACAACACTTATGTCCCTCCGGGCAGGAGGCGGGAGCAGACCACCTTCTGAAGATCCGGCTATGTGACAGCGCCAGCCAGCTCAGCAGCAGGGGCTAACAAGCTAACAGGGGACTCTCGACTCTCGCATGGGGAAGCACTCCGAGTCCCTGGCCCACCCTGGCAGCCTGGAACCACGCTGGTGCACGTGGAGGGCCCAGGATCCCACAGGCTGGAGGCCTGCAGAAGTGTAGGCAGACCCCGCGGAGGGAACCCATCTCTCACTCCTCTCTCTGTCTCTGTCTCTGTGCACATGTGCACTCTGTCATGGATATAGACGACAAGCCTAAGCGTGTATGCACTCGAGGGGGGAGGGCAAGGACCACCGTTCCCCTGGCTATAAAGACACCAAGAGGAAAGGTCTCTGGTGGGTTGCTGAGTTGGCAATGGTAAGAACTAGGGCTGATGCATCTGTAGCTGAGGCCCGGTGCTAACCACCCCTTAGTCACTTCATGCTCACAACCACTCTATGAAGAATAATTGCGAACACCATTTTCCAAGTTAGGAAAGAAATGTGAATGTACGAAATGTCACCACACTGCCGGAGGTGACAAAGCTGGCTGACAGGAGTGGCAGGACTCAAACCCAAGGCATCTAGGCCCCAGAGTCGGACCCCACAGCATCAGCACATCACACCACCGTTCGTACTGCAAAGAACAGCCATTCTCTGGCCCGCATCAGTCTTTTCCAAGGCTAAGAAGCACTTGGTTTTCCTTATTTACTTATTTACTGCCATGCTTTTTCAAATTATAAAATGGTAATTTAAAAAAATTTAAACTTGGGCCAGCCCAATAGTCTAGTGGTTAAGTGAGCTGGCTCCACGCGGCCACGCACGGTTGGAATCTCAGCCCTGGAGGCTTGCAAATTACACCCGACAGGTGTGCGCACGTGCCCCAAATCCTGACGGGATGGAAAAACGGAAGAGAAGGGATTGTGGCCTGGGCATGACTCACAGCGGGGTGCTTTCTCCTCTGTCTCTCTGGCAAGCACACACACCCTCAGGCTATTAAAAAACGTAACACTCAGGGCCAGCAGGTAGCTAAGGTGCTCGGCTCCCACATGCTCAGCCATGTGGCTCAAGTCCCTCTCCCGACTGCTTAGACGATGCACGTGCATGCCCAGAGTCCCGAGAGGAGAAAGGAGGAGGGGCTGCAGCACGGCCATCCCCGCAAGAGGCGGTTTCTCACCATCTCTGTCCAGAGAGCACACAGCCCTGGGGAGGAGAAGACTAAACAAAAAGTAACACTGCAGGTGTTTGTGGGTTATCTTCTTACACAAGCTGAAAAACTGGGAGTGAGCCCAGCTCACTAGAGCCGCACCCACAAGGCTTCTCCACTGGACTCATTTTCAAAGTACCTCAACTTCTGCAAAGAGTAGGCATCCTGCAGAGGTGAAAAACCGTGAAATAACAAAAACAAGCTAGAAAAAGAATTCCTTTTAGTTTAGGAAGCATGACGTATGTGCATGTTCTAATAAAGAGAAAATGTCAAAATATGGAAAGAAAAAAATTAACCAAGAGCCAATGAGCTTTAAAATAAAGTTGCTTATACATCTGAAAGGGAAAATTTTACTACGGAGATAATGTCAACCCTGACAATATATAATATACCAGTACGGCCAATATTAAAAACATAACACCTTTCTTTTAGACACACACACAGTTACACACACGCACACCACCTTCCAGATAATTCACCAAACAATTTCCAGTTCTATTGGATCCTCAGACTTCACCCATAGATCCTCCTAAGTATCTAATGCTAAAGCCAAGGATGATAGGATACTGGGCAAGCATAAATACACACAAAAGCAAAAAGGCGGCGGGGTGACAGAACAGTATTAATACCACACACTGCAGAATTCAAGGCAAAAGTTATGTGGTACAAATTAGGGACTTTTTTTTGTAGGTTTTTGCCGCAGGGCACATATACTTGCTGGAGACAGAGAAAGACACAGAGAGGGGAAGTGAGAAATCACCACCTCGAGCGGGAAAGCCATGCCACAATCCCTTTTCCTACATTTTCCCCTCAGGATTTTGGGCACACACACACATGCACCTGTTGTGATTTTCAATCTGCCAGGTCCAGGACTTGAACCATGGTCAATCATGTGGGAGTCCAGCGCCTTAACCATCACACCACCTGCTGGCCCCAAATTAGATACTTTTATGTAGTAGTTATGTTCTACAACCCATATAAAATAGCCGCGAACCTTAATGTATCAGTTATCATAAAAATACATAAAACAAAAACTAAAATACAAGGGTAGGTAACAGAAACACGGGTGATAAGAGACACACATTATTCTCAATGTTACGACTGGCCACCTTGCAAAAATAAAGATGTGAAGCTCTTACGTAGCAATAGAACAAGCCATCAGTAGGAAAAAAGGGCCCAAGTACAAGAACAAACAGGAAATGAAAGTAGCATGGAAAATATGTTCACACCCCCTAGAAATCACAAACAGGGATGCAATCAATAACGACCCTTCTTCCATCAGATTGACGAATATGTTTTAAATAAGAGGCGACAGGCAGGGGTCCCCAAATCCCTGTTGGGAACCAGGCCACACAGCAGGAGGTGAGCGCAGGCAAGTGCAGGAGCTTCATCTGCATTTACAGCCACTCCCCATCACTCACGCTGCCACTCGAATCCCCCTCCTGTCAGAGCAGAGGCGTATTAACCATCCTCCTCCCCACCAGACCTTCCCCGGTCTGAAAAAAATTGTCTTCCACAAAACTGGTCCCTGGTACCAAACCAACGGAGGGTAAAGAATGCAGCCGTGCAGCTGCTGGAGGGAACAAATTGGCAAACTGGTTTTGAGACTTCCCATAAAAGACCTTCTTTCCCGTCCAATACCTCTGCACTTTTTTTTTCTTTTCTTTTTTTTTTTTTTTTTTGGTATATGCCTTACATTACAAATTCTATAGCATGAAATTTGAAATGGAGTCCACTGCCAAGGGAAAGACAAGGCCCCAGAGCCAGGCTCCCAGCTTCCCACTTGCTATGGCCTTTGAGCAGGCGAATGTTTTAACTTCCATCTGAAATGATGGAGTGTACTCACTTCTAAGAGCTACTGGGAAAAAATGAGTTAATGGAAAGCACTAGGAACAATACCCGGGACGTACATTCCTAACAAATACTAGCTATTGGCACTTAGATTTCTTATAAGCAATTTGTTTTAAAGTAACTCACTGGCATTTACGGGATATTCCTAATGGAACATTGGTATCTGCTCAAATCACTTCTAATTATTTATAATCTTTAAATACAAACTTTGTGACAATAAAATGACTCGGGTCTGGCACCACGGTCTAGTGGTTAAGAGATGTGGATCCAACATGGCCGATTCCACTGTTCTAATCCCAGCCTGCAAGGCTTGAAAAACAGGGCAGATGCATGGACATGCGTGCCCAAAATCTGATAGGATAGAGAAATGGGAGAGACGGGATTGTGGCATGACCACCTCCGTGGGGGGATGCTTTCTCCCTCTCCCTCCGTCTCTGTCCCTGTCCCTCTATCTGTCAAGCTCGCATGTCCTCTGGCAAAATTAAGAGTAAAATGATTCAAAAAATGTACATATACCATTACCGTAGTGTCAAGGTAATTAAATGCTAGCTGAGTAACACAAAGGCAGTGTGTCATCTGTGAAAAGTGTATAAGCAGTGGTTTGTGTCACAATGCATGGCATTACGGCTGACTCGTTCTATTCTTTATCTCCACCTGAAGATTTTTGTTTTCTACACTGAATGCGTGTGACGTTTGTGAGGGCAAACAATAGACAACGGTTTATCCTAACTGGTTGACTTATACACCTACTCTGTCAGGGTAGCTGCCAGAAGTGATGTGATTATATAACTACACTCCACTTCACCTTAGCCTTTGCTTAGCCTTACTCAACCATATCAACACACCTGCACATCACTCTGGACACTAGGCCACCGGAAAATAAATGAGTCAATGTCGACGATATTTAGGAACACCCTCCTTGACATGCTCCCACGTTGCGGTCCCTCCCTACAGAATTCTGACTTGAAGCATAGCCTGTCTCATCTGCCCCGTCCCGGACCTACGCCATCTGCTTCCCGGACGCCACGGCGCCTCGGTGAGTGGGCTGCATAATTCCCCACCTCCACACCATCTCTCTTGCTGGGCGTTTTGCCCGGAGTGCTACTCCGATTGTCTTTCCGGCCAGAATCAAGCTCTACCTTTCATTATCTGATTGTTTTAGGGTTTTGTCACAGGGTGTATACACTCCTGGGAGAGAAAAGAGGGGGGGGCGGGGAGAGTGAGAAATCACACCCTAGCGGATGGCCTCTCCACTACCCCTTCTCCATTCTCTCAGGATTCCGGGCATGCACACCTATGCACCTGGCATGATTTCCAAGCCACCAGGTCCAGGACTCGCATCACTGTCAACCACGTGGGAGTCCGGCACCTTAACCACCATGCCTCTGCAAGCTTCACTCGTCACCCTTTTCCGTGACCCAGTCCTGCACATCCGTGCTCCCACAGTAATTTACACAGACCTCTTTTAGGGGCCTCAATTTACGGTATTACTGTTACTCTTTTCTGTCCAGCTCTCTTACAATTCTTAAGGGCTGTGACTAGAACTTTCTTATAGAAATTTCAAGACGTGCTAAATACAATAGTCTCACAAAAGTAAACACAATAGTCTCATGGCCAGCCAGCTCCAATTACTAACTCATGACCAATCCTAGTTCAATTACATCTCCCCACACACTCACTTCCCTCCCACTCACTCTCCTTGACATTGTGTTGTTGAGAATCCCAGACTTCCCATCATTTCCTCTGTAAATATACTAGAAAGACAGTCTCCTTTTTTTATTTTTTATTTAACTTGATTTATTATTACTTTTTAATTTAATAATAACCAGAGAGACATACAGAGAGAGTAAGAAAGTGAGAAAGCAAGCTGCCACATCTGGGTCTCGAACCACGGTCAGCCATGTGGGAATCCAATGCCCTAACCACCATGCCACCTGCTGGCCCCAAAGATAGTCTCTTTATAAAGAGCAAAAACTTTAAATAATTCCCTAATACCAAGAATCCAGGTTGTGTTTACATTTCTTCAATTCTCGTATAAACTTCTACTTTTTATAACTATTTAATCTAAATAAAGTCTAGGGGCCAGGAGGTATTGTGGTGGTTTAGGCGCTGGACTCCCACATGGCCAATCACGGTTCAAGTCTCAGATACAGCAGCTTGAAAACCAAGCAGTATGCATGTGCGTGTGTGCCTAAAATCCTGAGGATGGAGAAGGGACTGTGGTGTGGCCATCCCCACTGGAGGGTGATTTCTCACTTCCCCGTCTTTCTCCAGCAAGCCCATGTGCCCCACGTCAGAAACCAAAAGTCTGTCATCACAACTGGTTCATCTTTAATCTCTTAGATCTTTTATAGCCTCTCAGTTCCTCTTCCATCTTTTTCCTTTTCTTACATTTATTTTTGTTTATTTGTTTTAAAATGTATTTATTTATTTCCTGGGGACAGGGTAAGACAGAAAGGGGACAACCTCTACACGATGTTCACGCTGTGATCGTCCCTACAGCTTACAGCTTGACGGGATCCCACGCGGGCCAGGAAGCCACCAAGAGCGCTTCCACACGGCCTGCAGCGGTGCCTCCCGCCTGACTGCATGCCCACATTTCTGCCCTATTTTCCTATTTTTAATTATTTATTTAACCTATTATTATTATTTAATTCATCCAGAGACAGAGAAAGGGAAAGTGATAAAACAGGTCACCACATCTGGGACTCGAACAGCGCTCAGCCGTTTGGGAGTCCATGGCCTTAACCACACCACCGAACCACCTGCCACCCCCCTGCCCCTCTATTCTCTGCAAATGGTGGTTATAGCTAAAGGGCTCTCGTGTTTGGGTTTAGTTCTTCCGGCAAGACTACTAATAGGTGGAAATATTCATTTCCACCAGGAAATAAACTGTCTCTTATCTTTCTTCTTGAGACATTATTGGCCACTTTCCAGATTCCTGATCCCTGAACTCATTTGGGACTGTAAAATCATGATATACAAAATCTATCATCCCCTCTTCATTAGATGGGAGCATATAAATATGCATTATGTGTAATATTAAATATGTAATATATAACAATATATACATTGGGGCCAGTGTAATGGCTGTGTCGCTGGACTCCCATGTAGTCGACTGTTTGAGTCCCAGACCCAGTGGCTTAAAGTGATGCTGGACACATGTGCGTGCGTGCCCAAGATCCCGAGAGGAGAATGGAGGAGAAGGGACTGTGGTGTGGCCATCCCCCCTGGGAGGGTGATTTCTCACTTTCTATCTCTCTGTCTCTCTCTGTCTTTCTGGCGAGCACACGCACCCTATAGCAAAAACCTCTCAAAAAATAAAAATAAAAACAATATATGCATTATATATATGATATATATAATATATAACATATATAATATATAAAATATACACATATTATATAATTAAATATTCTATTATGTAATACATAATATATAATATTGTACATAATATATTATATATAATTTACATATTATATAATGTATAATACATATAATTTCATTAGTCCTTCTTCATCTAGTAGCCAGGAGAAAACATGTTTTACAAAAGAGCAACTTCCTTACTGAGTTTTCTTTCTCCACTTTCCTGATCTTAGGCTGATCCACTGCTTTCCTAGCACCCTCCAAAAGTGATGCGCTATCGTTGCTGGGGATCCCCACACGAAGTCACGGGTGTAAAGATCTCAGTCCACTGCAGTTGCTACCCTCGGTGATAACCAAACCACCCCATCCTGGGCCAGATGGGAGCTCCCGCCACGGACTCCCGAGTGCTCATCTTCACAGCCTCCGTGCGTGCCAGGAGTTGAGGCTCATCTTGCACATTGTCTACTTATGACTTGGAAGGGTCCATTTCTTCAGAGGACCTGATTCTATCTACGCACTCCTAAGCCTACTTTATGCGTTCCACAATGTTTCCAAACTAAATAAGGCACCTGCTGAGCAACGTACAATTTCTGAACTAAGACGTTTCAATCCAAACAATGTGCCTGACGCACACTTAATGACGACACACAATCATTACTTCATCCTTATGAAAAGGAGTACAATAATTAAAACCCTTAGCTACTCATCACTTAAGCTCTTAGACTCATTATGTGCCAAAAGACCTACCAAAGCTACTCTGCTTTGGCATTGCAGTGACATTCACCACGCCAAGTCATTGTCATGATGTAGGAAACCTGTTGCTGGGTTGGGTAAAACTAAGAAGTATTAAAAAAGGGCTTCTTGGGGATAGCAGGTAGTATAGTGGTTAGGGTCTGGACTCTCACAGCCCACCACAGTTCAAGTCCTGGACCCGGAGCCTTGAAACACACAAGGCATGTATTTACATGTACCTAAAATCACAAAAGGAGAATGGAGAAGGGATTGTGGTGTGGCTATCCCACCCCATGGGGGGCCCTTTCTCACTTTCTGTCTGTCTGTCTCTGTCTCTCCAAGAAGTGCATGTGCCCTATAGCAAAAATCTCTCTCCAAAAACAAGAGGGCTTCTTATCACAGTCCTCCCTCAAGAAACACAGTAAGTAAATCCAATGCAGAAATAACGATAAGAAGTTGTTTTTTCTTTTCTCTTTAAACTTGATTTTTTAAATTTATATTTAATCAGTATACAGTTGAATGAATAGTATATATTACCTAGTCCAGTCAAAGATATTACTATATAGGGACCAGCAGTTGGCGTAATGGCTATGTCGCCAGACTCCCATGTAGTCGACCGTGGTTCGCATCCCAGACCCAGTGGCTTAAAACTCATGCCGGGCATGTGTGCATGTGTGCCCAAGATCCCAAGAGGAGAATGGAGGAGAAGGGACTGTGGCGTGGCCATCCCCCCTGGGGGGTGATTTCTCGCTTTCTGTGTCTCTGTCTCTCTGTCTGGTGAGCGCATGCACCCTACAGCAAAAACCTCTTGAAAACAAAAAAAAAGATATTACTATATACATGATCATCACAGATAACTTTTGTTTTTCTGTCTTTTAAATGTTTCTCCCCTTCTTCTCCCAATTCCATCTTCCCCATCCCCTAAATTTTTACTTTTAATTAAACCAAGCACTTTGAATTACATGTTGAAGTCTTTCATTTAAGTGAAAAAACAAGGTTCAATAAAATACCATGAGTTTAAGCTGAGCATAACAATTTGTGACCTGAATTATTCACATTCACCAAAAGTCTATTGTTATAATAATAACATTAACAGCTTTTTCAACCACGCCCAAATCCCAGTGGAAAACACAAAGCTCTCATTCTCAAGTTCAAAAAAAAAAAAAAAAAAAAAAAACCATGATTAATCCTTTATGCTTCCTAAATATCTCAAATTAAGAATGTTCTTAGTAGGAACCAAAAGAAGCTTTTTAGAGTTGTTTGTTTGTTTGGGTTTTTTTAGTTGCTATGTTTTTAACTATAAATTCTTTCAGAAATACTTATTTTTTTCAGGGTGCTAGACATTAACAAGATGCTTTAGAACATATTTTGATGCTGATTTATAAAATTAACTGCCAGTTTTAAGAGTAAAAACAGCAAAATGGCAGAAACTCCCAAGTCAGAGATTATGGTTTTCTGGGGCTTTTTTAGAATTATTTAATTTTATTGTTTATTATTTTTTTAATTTGACCAGAGAGACAGAAAGGAAGAAAAAGAGACAGCAAGGCACCAGGTCTGGGACTCAAACTGCAGTTGGTCATGTGGGAGTCCAGCACCTTAACCACCATGCCACCTGCCAGACCCAAGAGATTACTTTTACAATCAAGAGTCTACTCTGCTATATTTGGTAGTGGAGGGACAATTTGAAGTTTTGCCCCCTCCCAAATGTCTGTTTATGTTGCCTGTTTGCAAGCACTAGTACTAGTTCTGGAAGAGCAGCCCCTCCTTTCAACGCCTTCCACATCCTAATCTGAGCGAGGTGAGAATGGAGTAAGTCTATCGCTGTTCACAGAAGTGTGCAAATAACTGACCAGATCCAACACAGTACGTAGTCATTTAATTAGCCCTTTCACAAATCTGAAGCTCCATTTTAGTAATTAAAAATAAATGTAACGGGGCCGGCAGGTGTTGTGGTGGTTAATGGTGCTGGATTCCCACATGGCTGACTGCGATTCGAGTCCCGGACCTGGCTGCTTGCTCTCTCACTTTCCCTTTCTCTTTCTCTCTCTCTCTCTCATCAAATAAAAATTAATAATAACAACAAATAGAATTAAATAAATATTTTATTTTTACAAAAAGTAACAACAAAAAAGGACTTAGATACGGCTATCTCCGGAGTTGAGGAGGAAAGGACAAATCCTCAAATGTATTTTAGCAATAATGGGCAAATGTGACCTGCATTAACGTGCGTGTATGAACACATCCTGTTTAGTAAGCTTTACACTCATAAGCAGATCTATTTATAACAATGGCTTTATTCAGAATATTTATAACTAATGTTTTCTGAGTACAATGATATTTTATATTTCATATGCTATAATCAAAATACTCACATACCTTACATACTTCAGTTTATTACTAATATGCTTTCGTCAGATAACAAGCTTGAATAAAAACTTATTTAAATAAACACAAAAAGCTATTATGAAATAAACACTTTTTTTTTTTAAGGTTTCTGCCATAGGGTGCATGAGTTTGCAAGAAGGTGAAAGACAGAGACAGACTGACGGAGCAAAAGTGAGAAATCAACCCCTCAGTGAGGATGGCCATGTTGTAATTCCTTCTTCTTTCTCCTCCTGGAATTTTGGGCTCACATGTGCACATGCCCAGCATGATGTTTAAGCCTCCAGGTCCAGGACTCGAACCATGGTCAGTCATGTGGGAGTCCAACACCTTAACCACCACACCACTGCTGGCCAACGAAATAAACATTTTTATTTTTTTTAAAGTGTGCAGAACGAGCTACGGTCATAGCCATGATAATTACAAGAATGCTTTAAGATTTAAATTAGGTAGCCATGGGGGGAAAGAAAAATAAAGATGTACATCTCTTACCTTATACTAGAATAAATTTCTAGTTAAAGAAAACCTTGGAAGAAACAGGGAATTTTATGTTGGTTTGTTTGATACTGCACCGTGGAATGATCAAGATATCATTTAACTAAAAGCCACAAAATAAAAGATTGTAAGTTGCACAAAAATGACTACTTTGTGCTAGCAAATGCCACCATAACCGCCCACGCCTAGTGGTTAGGAAGCTGGATCCCATGTGTGTATGTGTGCCCCAAATCCCGACAGGAAGGAAAAATGTCAAAGGGACTGCGGCATGACCAGGCCCCACTGGGGATGGCGGGTGCTTATACCCTCCGGCAATTAAAAACAAGTCATAAGACAAATAACCAAATAAGAAATGTCAGTTATTCATATTAAAAGAGCTCATTTCCCTGATATATATAACATACAAATGAATAGGGGGGGGAATAACAATAGAAAACTAGGACAAACTATTCACAAAAACAGCCATGCAAAGTACTGGTAAAATACGGAAGAATGTCCAACTTCATTCAAAATAAGAGAAATACAAATCTAAAGTATTCTGAAATATATTTTACCCATAGGCTAGTAAAGATTGAAAATTTTAAACAGACTTTTAATAAAAGCATGGAGGGGCCAGCGGGTGGCATGGTGGTTAACGTGGTGGACTCCCACGGGGGTCTACAATGGTTCAAATCCCAGATCCAGCGTGGGTGTGTGTACGTGCCCAAAATCCTGACAAGAGTGAAGGAGAAGGGGGACTAGCAGTTAGCGCAATGGCTATGTCACTGGACTCCCACATAGTTGACGGTGGTTCGCGTCCCGGACCCGGCAGCTTAAACTCACCACGGGTGCGTGTGCGTGTGTGCCAAAGATCCCGAGAGGAGAATGGAGGAGAAGGGATTGCGGCGTGGCCATCTCCCCTGGGGGTGATTTCTCACTTTCTGTCTCTCTGTCTGTCTCTGTCTGTGTGGCGAGCGTACATGCCCTATAGCAAAAACCTCTAAAAAAGAAAAAAAAAAAAAAAAGAGAGAGAATGAAGGAGAAGGTATCACAGAGTGGCTATACCCCCGGGGGAAGATTTGTCACTTCCTCTCCCTATGTCTCTCTCCCATGCATGTGCCCTAAGACAAACACCTAAGTAAATAAATCAGCATGGAATTAAACCATTTCTCATACACTGGTTGCATGGTTCATGAGAGGAAGTTTGACCACATTCTTCCAAATTGGAAGAGCACATACCCCTACCCAGTAATTCCACAGCAGGGATGGCTCCTGCGGGGCATGTGTGCGCACACACACCTGAGATACGTACAAGAGCATGTCAGAAGTCTGTGGAAGATGGGACTCAAACACAAGTTTGTTTGGGTGCGAATGCATTTTGAAATCCAAGCGTGGTTTTTTAATAACAAGCACTCTCCATAAACTTTCTGAAGACCCTCGTACAAACCTCCTCATCAGAACATGGGGTATTATAGCAAAAGATCTGAAAGAGGAACCTTTGAATGGGCCCATTTTCCATTTACAGAAAAAATAAGCAACCCAGGTACGGAACGAGTACAGAGTGCTATCATTTGTAAAAAGGCGAATATTTATATTCGTATTTGTGTATATGCGCTGAGGTCTCTCTGGAGGAATATAACAGCAACTAATACCACCACTGGCCTCGGAGACAGTGGGGCAGGGCGGCAGACCCACAAGGTGGGAGACAAACATTCTACTGTAAATATTTTTGTTGCTTTCAAGTACTAGACTATGCTATTTTATCTACTCCAAAACAAATACAATTTCAACTATTTTTAAAGGGAAAATAGAAACTCAACCATAACAACACAAACCCTGGAGACTGAAGTAGGAATTAGGGCTTGCAGATAGAAAAGCATACAGAACCGATCTCTCCTCTCCGTTTTACTTTCTCTCTCTGTCCATGTTTGCTTTGATCCTATCAATTCTTGGTTTGGTTTTAACAGTCACCACACCCATGGATTTTCATCTATAAAACTTACAAAACTTATTCCAATATTGAGCTGAAGCTAAGGGAAATGTAGACTTTTTTAAAAGTAAACAAGTACTTTTCTCTTTTTTTTTAAAGAATTATTTTATTTAACTTTATTTATTTATATATATATTTATTTATTTTTAATTTGACCAGAGAGGGACAGAGCAAGAGCGAGAATCAGAGAGAGAGAGAGAGGGAAAGTGAGAAAGCAAGCCGCCAGGTCTGGGACTCGAACCTTGGTCAGCCATGTGAGAATCCTGCCAGCCCCACAAACAGGTACTTTTCTATACCATGTATTTACATTTAGCCTGCTGTTTATGAAAAATAATAGAATGCTCGATTTAAGATTCAAGCTCAGAGGGATGTAATTCAAATTCTCAAAGCATAAAATGCCAACTGTTAATACAATAATAGCTAAAGACCCCGACTTCCAAGTGGGATGCACATTCTTGGTGCAAACCAAACTGGGAGAAACACGGCGAATAGATCTCAAAAAGTGTATCTTACTTTTTTTTCAAACAAAGCCTGCTTTACAAAGAAGCTGAATCCTTAACTCAACTCTACTGACCTCCACCATCACCTAATGACATTTCTGCCGATTGCTGTCATCTCTGCTTACCAGGCAACTTTGTTTTACCAGATAGTATCATGTCATACAAACCTATTCGCTCTTTTTTTAAATAAGAATGAAAAAGTCTAGTTCCTCCACAATTTCCTTCATGTCCAAGAAGAAGGAAAGAGTAAACGTGGAGAGAAAGACGCAATTCTGAACTAACTCAAAAGCAGAAGCAGATTAATTAGTATTCTTACAAAAAAAAAAAAAAAAAAAACAACCATAAACTTTTGGTAAAACCTGTGCAAAACTGTAAAAGTCCATTTTAATGGCCCCAATTTGGTAACCGGACAGTGAGCATTACATTTTTACGTGTGACTTTTCCCGACTGTTTAAATAGCATTTCTGTTCATAAAATAGGATTCTGATGACATCGCCATTCTTCTAACCTTCCCATGATGTAACCCCAACATCTGCGGCCAGGCTGTTCCCCAGACTTCTGCTCCCCGCCAGCCCCCCCGCCGGCCCAGCCGGCACCGAGGCCGGGGGCAGATCCGCCCCGCAGGTGAGTGAGATCGCCGGGCCACGGGTCACCGCCTCCCCACCTCCGGGGGCACACCCCTGCCGGGCTGTCGGTACAAGCTCGTCGGAACGCTCCGCCGCGCTCAGACAGCTAACTTCCCGGGGACAGCCCCAGACGCCCGCCCTGGACGCCCACCCGGCGGGCAGGTGCGGGGTCCGCTGCGGCCCCGCAGTGCCGCTCTGCCCACCTGGGCTGCGCCGCGTGCAAGGGGGACCCCAGGGACACCGGTCCAGCAGGAGCTCGGCGCCTCGGGTGACGGGCAGGGAAGGGACCGCGGAGCCGGGGACCCCCAGGTCCCCGGGGTTGGCGAGAGCCTCGGCCCCAGGGGGAGTC
>NW_006198322.1:768651-777164 GCF_000334495.1 Tupaia belangeri chinensis | reverse complement strand
CCACCTGCCACCTGGGCCGGGCCGAGCGCTCCGGCCTGCGGGCTCCCTGCCAGCCAATCGGCCTGCAGCCCTGGCAGGGGTGGGGCCGCACCTGACCAATCGGAATCCGGGAAGGGGGCGGGACTTCCCTTTTAAACTTCCTAACTCCCTTCCCCTCCGGGTGGAGAAGTTTGGAGTCGCGGCTCCCGGAGCAGCGGGGCGGGACAGCCTGCGCCTGGAGAGGCTGGAGACCGGCTGGTGGCCCGGCGCCCTCGTTCTAGAGCCCGCGGTGCAGCCTGCGCCAGCTCGGGGCTTTCCGGACCCCCTCCTCCCACCCACGTGCCCCTTCCCGAGAAAAGTTCCTTCCTTCCGTCCCGTCCCAGAAAAGACCGAGTTACCTGCAGAAAATTCACCGGCTTTCAAGAGCAACTTCCTTCTGCCTCCTGATTTTTATGACACGGACCCCACAGCCACAAGCATCGGAAACGCCAGAAACAGCGATGTCTACGAAAGAAGGCGCTGATTGTACGGAAGGGCGCAGAGTTGATACATTGAGGGACGGTATAGTAAATCAAAGCACGTGCTAGGGGCTAAGTTACTTGTCCGGCGAAGAACTCTTGCGAGAGGAAAACTCCGTTCCATGCTTTGGTGGAAGGGCAGTGCTTCTGTAGATAAAGAATGTTATCCACAGCCAAACTGATAAAAGAAGTTGTCACACAAAAAAATAGTATGGCCTTTTCTTCAAAAAAAAAAAAAAAGTGTCTTATTTCCCGTAGAAACAAATTACAGGTAAAAGTGCAATGAGATTAATTCAACCTGAAATCTGGGTAATGAAAATCATTTTAGGGAAGAGTGAAGAAGCAGGTGAGCAACACCCAGTAATTTACTGTTAAGGTGACATCTTCCAAAGTCTTCCTCACACTCAGTTTTTCCCAGCAAAATGCTTATTCTAGCATGTACACATGTCAAAAGACAAACGGTCCAGTTCTGACTAACAAAAGACTCTCTGTCTGAAAGGTCAGTTGCTTTCATTAATTTCCTTAGAATAACTCAAGGTTTTACTCCAACATCAGCATTCTTAGACTGGTGTTTAACCATTAACGAAAAATAGCAACTACCTGAAAATAATCATTTTTTTCTTGATCAGACATAATAGAAGAAAATTTTCTACCGAATTCCATTCTGCTTTTGTTGGGTCTTTATAGTGTCTGTGGATGGCCATTCACTCTCTGTCCTCACTGCCACTGGTGAAGCAAAATTATCTTCTGCCTGGACCATTATAAAAGCTTCCCATCCTGTCTTCCAAACTTGCAGCCTCTCACCTCTCCCATCAATGAAATACTAGCCACTAGCAAAAAGTCTTACAAAATGTCCCTCTTCTCGAAAACCTTCTGCAGTTGATGAGTAAAATCTAACTTCCTTACTTGGCATTGAAGTCTCTGTAATGTGGACCCAACTCTGCTGTCCTGCTGGCACTCTGAGCAGTTTACTCTTCAGCCCTTTCCTCAAACAAGGGCCATGCCTTTAAAGTTCTACATCTTCATGCTAAGCCCTTCTCCAAAGTCTTCCCTCATTCACATCCCCCACTGCCCCAGGAGTGATTGGAAGGGGGAGTGGGTGGTGGGAAGGGATTCTAGAGTACCACATCATTGAATCTGGTTCTGTAACCAGTGAGTTCAGGCTGAAAATTCACAGAACCTGTATTCTTGACGCAATGTGTGCTCTTTTACTTGTGTACTGTACCAAAAAGCTTTTTTATAGAGTGTAGATCCCTCCAAATACCCTGCTCTCTAATAGACCCTTTCCTGATGACTCCATTGGAAGTGATATCTCCAGCCTGTACCTTTTATATAAGACTGACATATGATTCAAGCTCAACTTGTTTCACTCACTGGACTTCAAAGTCCTTAAAAAATCAGAAATAGGGACCCAGCAGTTAGCGTAATGGCTATGTCGCTGGACTCCCACGTAGTCGACCGCGGTTCGTGTCCTGGACCCGGTGGCTTAAAACTCACGCCGGGCATGTGTGCGTGCATGCCCAAGATCCCGAGAGGAGAATGGAGGAGAAGGGATTGCGGCGTGACCATCCCCTCTAGGGGGTGATTTCTTGCTTTCTGTCTCTGTGTCTCTCTCTGTCTGTCTGGTGAGTGCACGCGCCCTATAGCAAAAACCTCTCCAAAAAAAAAATCAGGAATAGCCCACCCCATAAGTGCAGTGGTTAAAGGAGTTGGATCCCACACAGTCAACTGCTGTTGGAATCCCAGCCTTGGCAGCTTGAAAAATACAATGGGTATGTGTGCATACTTGCCCAACCCCTGAAGGGAGGGAGAAATGGAAGAAAAGGGATTACAGTGTGGCCATGCCCCATTGAGAGGATCTCTTTCTCTTTCTCTCTCTGTCTCTGTCTCTCTGTCTCTGTCTCTCTCTCTCTCTCTCTGGCAAGCGCTTGCATCTTCTGACAATTAAAAAAACTGACAATAAAAAAAAATCAGGAAATAGTATACATATATTTGAATTTCCTGGACTGCTTAGCATGTTACAGGTGTTCAGCAAATATTTCTAAGTGGACTGATGCATTCTTTTTGGTTACTGTAGTTACTTATGGTTGGTTGGTCTATGTATCCATATGACATGTAATTGGGCTTCCCATACTGTATAGATCAGACAGAATCATCCCGGGCTCCTTCTGCTGTTCAAATGCCTTTGTTTCAGTCAACTCCTTTGCTCTGGACTTGAGACAAGCTCACATTTATCATCCGGTCTCTTGACTGAACTCTAGATGTGAATTGCCCTACAGGAGCACTGTCCCCCCCAGGTCATTAACTGCAGCCTCCTGCTGTGCTGGGTGGCTCCCCTGGCATCCAAGGTACAATAGCCTTGGGGACTGGCCTCTTGGCCTTGTCACTGGGTAAAGCAAAAGAAGCAGACAGAGCCACAAGGATAGCTTGCATCAGGTTCCAAAAATGTTGGGCAAGTTATTTTTATGAACTGTCTGCATGATGTCCCCATGGTGTCTGTACTCAGTGGCCTTTATGAGTTTTTCTAGGCTAGAAACTTGATAGCTGATGTCTGCTTATTCTTATTTGAGAGCAGCTAAGTAAATAGCACTGGTTTGAATATGAAATAAAGCTTGTTTATACTGACCTGGAACCCCCGTATGAAGTCAGGTCACTATTATTAGCGTTTGATGAGACAAGTTTCATTTGGTTCTGTTACCCACAAGCACTATTATTGTTGGTATCTTCCCTTCAGAACAAAGGGCACATATCGGATCTAGACGTGTTGAATCCATATGGAATACATTTTCGTTTTGCTTATTTTTTACATATGTTGTATAAAACTAGGAAAGGTAATGCTTTTTGTTTATTTGTTTGTTTTTAGGTTTTTGCCATAGGGCACATGTGCTTGCCAGAGAGGGGAGAGTAAGAATCACCCCCAGGGGCGATGGCGATGTTGCAATCCTTTCTATTCTTCTCCCAGGATCATGGGTACACATGCATGCATGTACATGTGCCCAGCATGATCTTCAAGCCACCAAGTCTGGGACTCAAACCATGGTCACCCATGTGGGAATCCAGCTGCCTTCACCACCACACCATCAGGTAATGCTTTTTTTAAAAAAGATTATTTTAACAAGTTATACATACACATGGCAAAGAAATCTCAAATAATCCCAGAGGAAAGTTATCCTCTTTGACCTCTGCTTCCAGGTAGCTTGTGTTCTGGATTAGGGAACAAAACTAACAGATATAGCACAATTAGACACCTACTACTGAACTACCTGGTAGGAATGCAGACATGCGTGGTATTCAGATGAGAAAAACGTCAGAAGATAAGTTGGAAGGGAAGCTACCCAAGGCTGAGTATTCACTCGATGAACACACACAGGTTAGAAGTTAAACCAGCTCGGCAGAGGATACTCAGGAGGCCTGCCAGAACAGGGGAGAGAGCAAAGTTCGGAAATGCTCACTTATAATCCAGATGATAAGAATGGCAAAAAAATGACAAGGACAATTTCTTGGGCTGGCCTCTGTTGCCTAGTGGTTAAAAGAATCAGATCCCATATGGCCAGCTGTGGTTTGAATCCTGGCCCTGGTAGCTTGAAAAACACACTAGGTACATATGCGTGTGTGCTTTAAATCCCAGCAGGGTGGAGACAGAGAGAAGGGATTGCGTTGTGACCGCACCCTGTCAGAGGTACTTCCTCTCTCTCCCTCTTTCTCTCTCTGTGTCTGTCTCTGGCTACTGTACATGACATCTGACAATTAAAATTTTAAAAATTAAAAAAGATTTCTCAGGAGGAGGAGAATTAAGAATAAACACACAAAATCTGGGCCAGTAGGTGGTGTGGTAGTTGCAACTCTGGATCCCACACGGCCAACTGCACTTTAAGTCCTGGACCTGGTGGATTAAAATTCATGCCAGGCACATTGTATGCATGCATGCCTGCCCAAGATCCCAGGAGGAGAAAGGAGGCGAAGGCACTATGGGGTGCCCTTCCTGCCAGAGGATGGTGTCTCACTTTCCCTCCCACTGTCTCTCTGTCTCTCTCTGGCAAGTGCACAGACCTTATGGCAAAAAAAAAAAAAAAAGACTAAAACTCTTAACATTTATGCAAAAAGAATCCCTTTTCAAACAGGAAGGTGTCTCCTGTAGGCAAGCTTCCGTTATCAGTTCTATGTCCAGAGGCTTGGCTTCCTCCACATCCCAATGTTCCCAGCACAGCCAGTCAGTAATTCCACACAAGGCCCAGGATGTCAGTCACTCTCTCCTGACTCCGATGCCAAGGCAGACAGCCAACAGAGCCGCGCATGGCCATGGGGTGGTGAGCATAGATGCCCCCACCCAGAACTCCTGTGTAGGACAGCCCCGGGAATAAGCGACCCGAGGCGGCTCTCACACCTGCCTCTCCTGCCACATTCAAAACTAAAACGTGTTGCACAAGAGCACTTTAAAGAAACAAAAACAAATAGGTCATCTTTGGCAGTAATGTAAGAGCCACGTGCATTTCTAGTAAGCTCTTCAATGACTCCATCCTGGAAAACCAGAGTGGGAAGAAGAGAGTGGGAAGAGGAAATGACAGCTTCTGGTCCTTCACACCGAGATGCTTCCGTGAGCTTCCTTAGGCACTTGGCACCGAAACTTCTAGGAATGTCAATTCCCTCTTACAGAAACATGTTCAACTCCCCTGGGTGGAGCTGACTGGTGTGTAGCTATAGCAGTCGTGACTTTACCAGTCTTCTCCCCGCGTGGCCTCCCTGCCCAGCCCTCTGTCTTCTCTGATGTGCGCTGACTGTCATCCTCTGATGACGCATGGAGTGTGCCATTAGTCTGAGCAATGAAACAGGGAGCGAGGAGCAGGGAGGGTCAGGAACAAAACCAGACTTCCCAACGTAATTGACCTTTTACCTAAAAGCAGTCAAGATACCCGCCATTATTTCTCTGAATTCAGGTTTAACATCAAAAAAACCCAACCCGTTTCATTGGGTGAAAATTAACCCGGTTATCAGGCCTTGGTTACACAAAGGTCCAGAAATACCATCGGCTTCCCTTTAATAAGACGACTGAGCCTGCATGGTTTAAAGGCAGACGCTCTTAATTGCCTCTTTGAAAGCAGGCTCGCTCATCTGGAGCCCAGATAAGTGACTGGAATTTGATTCAGGGATCAGTACCAGCTGACTCCACAGTAAACTTTTCTGGACCTTGGAGTTTTCTTATCTTAGCCAGAACACTAGAATTGCACAGACGTTGAGCCCGAAGACTCTGAAGACTTTAGAACTGTCAAATACATTGAACAGAAAAGTTTCTCGCCTTCGAATTGTAACTATCATAAATAAAGGCTATCTCTCTAGATTTTAAAGGATGGTTTTACTTGTCCTGTTTATACTTTTGCCTTTCCAGATCTGTAGGCCTTCTAGTTTTTAGTTTAGTTTCGTTTCGTTTTTGCTATAGGGCACATGTCCTCACCGGAGAGAGAGAAAAAGAGAAAGAGGAAGTGAGAAATCACTCCCTAGGTCAGATGGCCACACCACAATCCTTCTTCCTCCATTCTCCTCTCAGGATTTTTGGTGGTCACATACACAGGCACGGTGTGTTTTTCAAGCTGCCGGGTCTGGATTCAAACTGCCCAGTAAGTCATGTGAGATTCCGCTGCATTAACCTCTGTGCCGCCACCTGGCCCTCTCCAGGCCTTTTAAAATTGTGACCAAGTAGGAAGTAAATGCTGTGGGTGAATGAGTAAATTCCTGAATGATGTGGCTGGCTCAGTACCACCAGTTCCCCCGTTCCAGTCTCTGCTACTCATTCTAACAAGGAGAAGAACAAACAGCAAAGGTCAAGGTAAATCTCACTTTCGAAGGCACATGGGAAAGGACCCAAGCTTTATAAATGAGTCTTTATAAATGAGACTTCCCCAGTGCCTACAGTCACCTACCTGGGACTTTATCTGTTTCAGTTACGCTGAAAGGGAAGCCGTAGGCAAAATGCAGAATGTATAGATGTTCTAATGAAATGGGACCAGCAGGTAGTGTGGTGGCTAAGGCACTAGATCCCATATGGTCGATGGTGTTTGAGTCCCAGACCCAGTGCCTTGAAAATCACACTAGGCACATATGATTATGTGCCCAAATTCCCAAGAGAGTGGAGGAGAAGGGATTGCAACATGGCCATCTCCCTTGGGGGGCTGATTTCTTACTTTCCTCTCACCGTCTCTCTCTCTCTCTCTCTCTCTCTCTCTCTCTCTGTTTCTCTCTGGTGAGAGCATGCACCCCATGGTAAAAGCCTAAAATATTTTTAAAAGCTATATGTAAAAATTTTATTACATATATTTCATATTACATAAGATTATGAATAACATCATATACATTTTAAATGTACAATTTAGAATTTTTTTGTAAAATGTGCTCAGAAATTAATACATCTTTATATAAGTCCTGATTTTTATATTTTAAAAATTGAATATGTACGTGTGAATAAAATGTGTACATAATATATGATTGGTTGGTTGATTGATTTTATTTTATTTTTTAATTTGGCTACCAAAAAATTCAGACTTTTGCTTCCTGAAAGAAAATAGTTTGTTAAAAAAAATTTTCTACATGCTTCTTCAAAACTACTTGCATCAGTGTTTAAGTTTTTTATTAAAAATTAAAATATAATTGGGGGGCGAGCAGATGGCATAATGGTTACATCGCTGGAATCCCACGTAATCAACCACTGTTTCAGTCCCAGATCCGGTGGCTTAAAACTCATGCTGGGTGTGTGTGTGGGCGTGCCCACGATCCTGAGAGGAGAATGGAGGAAGAGGGATTGCGGCATGGCCATCCCCTCCTCCAGGAGGTGATTGCTCGCTTTCTGTCTCTCTGTCTCTCTCTGTCTCTCTAGCAAACACACATGCCCTATAGCAAAAAAAAAAAAAAAAACAACTCTGAACAAAAACTATAATTTTGTATCTAACTGTTAATAATACTTAACTAGGAACCAGCAGTTAGCGTAATGGCTATGTCGCTGGACTCCCATGTAGTCGACTGCCGTTCGCGTCCCAGACCCGGTGGCTTAAAATTCACACCGGGCGCGTGTGCGTGCGTGCCCAAGATCCCAAGAGGAGAATGGAGGAGAAGGAATTGCGGTGTGGCCATCCCCCCTAGGGGGTGATTTCTCGCTTTCTGTCTCTATGTCTCTCTCTGTCCGTCTGACGAGCGCACGCGCCCTATAGCAAAAACCTCTCCAAAATAATAATAATAATACTTAACCACAATGCTTACTTTGGGAGACAAATTTTAATTAAAGGTAAAATTCTTACATATGACATTATTCCACATTGCATTTAGACCATCGGGGCTGTTTTTTTTTTTGGGGGGGGGGTTGTGGGTTAGTTTTTGATATAGGAAGTGTGCACTCACTGGAGAGAGACAGGAATGGAGGTGGGGGAGTGAAAAATCATTCCCCAGGAGGGTTGGCTGCAACACAATTCCTTCTCCTCCAGTTTCCTCTCAGAACTTTGGGCACACGCGCCTGGTGTGATTTTCAAACCACAGGGTCCAAGACTCGAACCACAGAATTGGCCACATGAGATCCAGCTACCTTAACCTCCATGCCACCTGCTGACCTGGTTGTTTTTCAAGCCTATTTCATTCAAATGGCTATGTCCACTGTTATGTCCTCCTGGATTAACCGTGTGTATATCCCTTGCACTACCTGGATCCAGTTAGTACCCATACTGAAAGGTACTTACAATAATGGATCAGTGTATAATTTTCCTATTGCTGTTTTATGAATGTTGTTGCCACAAGCAAAATAAATAATATTACCAATATATTAAAATAACTACCCATTCTGGACTTCAAAAGCATTACGTTTCAATTTTGCCATGCTAGGGAGAAGCACATACGTATTATGCTCCATAAACTTCAAAACCATCTTGAGACCTAAACAACAATTAAGAACAGCTCCTTTGAACCTCAGAAGGGTGTAGTCCATGAATTTGTGTATGATGAAGGCAAGCATTTTAAGACTGAACTAAAAGATGTATTTCT
>NW_006198322.1:733120-768620 GCF_000334495.1 Tupaia belangeri chinensis | reverse complement strand
TCCCTACTGAGACACGGAGCTCTGAGACTGTAATAAACTCTCTAGACCCATCAAGTTTTTGACTCATAACTCTGAAGTCACACTCATCAAATGAAAAAAATAAATGCAAATAAGCCTAAAACCTTCTAACACCCAGAGGGTTGGGCTCTCGTTAGACAAGTCTAACCCCAACTAAAGTGACCTTAGGAAATGGCCAGGTATTAATCACAGCAAATAACCTAAACAATAAACATTGCTCATGCTGCCATATAAACTCCAGTAGCTGGAAAACTCCCATCTGATATCATGTTGTTCCAAGTCAACCTGTCCAGGTTATACTTGCCAGGTTAACATTTTAAATACTTTTCTTAAAATCACAAGTCAGTTCAAAAAGAAATTGGAGTGACTTGTAACAAATTTCGTTAGCATACTTCTGATAACCAAAACTCAGAAATTAACCCGAGAGATTTCTGTTCCCTCTGCATTCCAGGTTCTGGTTTCAGCTTCCTAATAGCCGGGGCGAAACAGAGATGGAAACGATCCGCGACAGCTCTATTCCTACACCAGGAGAAGGCACAGCGAGTGCTCAACACCGGCCACGGCTTCCTTGTGCTATCCTCCAAGGTGCACTTCGCATGGGAGTGTGGCTTGACGTATGGGACAATGAGCAGTCAGGGTAATGAACATCTCCTCGACTGCCAGAAATGTCTCCGCTGAGTGTCCAGAATGGTCATTCACTCCTACCGCAGCTAGTGGTCAGTCACAGATGGTGGGGAGACCGAGCTGGGAAAGAACAGGGCCCAGGATGGACCAAGGGTTAGTTCTGATGGAGCTTAATTCTAGCAAGAACGGGGAGAGGGAGATGGTCAGCAGGTGGCACGGTGATTTAGGCACTGGACTCCCACATGGCCGACTGTGGTTGGAGTCCCTGACTGGCAGCTTGCTTTCTCACTTTCCCTCTCTCTGTCTCTCTCTGGTGAGCATTCATGCTTGATAGCAAGTTTTAAAAAAATAATAATAAGGGACCAGCAGCTGGCATAATGGCTATGTCACTGGACTCCCATGTAGTCACCGCAGTTCAAGTCCCAGACCCAGTGGCTTAAACTCATGCCAGGCATGTGTGCATGTGTGCCCAAGATCTGGAGAGGAGAGTGGAGGAGAAGGGATTGTGGTCTGGCCATTCCCCCTGGGGGGTGATTTCTCACTTTCTGTCTCTCTGTCTCTCTGGCAAGCGCACGCTCCCTATAGCAAAAATCTCTCCAAAAAATTAATACTATTACTACTAATAATAAAATTAAATAATTCTTGGGACCAGCAGATGGCTTAACAGTTAGGTCACTGGCTCTCGTCATCAATCACGGTTCAAGTCCCAGACCCGGTGGCTTAAAACTCATGTTGGTTGCATGTGTGTGCGTGCCCAAACTCCCGAGAGGAGAGGGGAGGGGAAAGGATTGTGGTGGGACCATCCCTTCCAGGGGTGATTTCTCACTTTCTGTCTCTCTGTCTCTCTCTGTCTCTCCAGCAAGAGCACATACTCTATAGCAGAAATCTCTCTCAAATAATAATAACAATTAAATAAATAATTCTTGGAAAAAAAAAGAATGGGAAGGGGAGGAGACAGAGTAAACAGACAGATAAGGGGTCAGGTTACATTCGGATCACGGATGATGAGGAATATAAAAAAGCAGTGTACCAAAGACGAAAGGAGGAAGGGGAACCAGGTGGCCACAGAAGATCTTTCTGAAGAAGTTACTTTTAGCTGAGGTTTGAATAACAGGCAGCAGCTTGCCAAGAGATGAGGAGCAGAGCACTCCAGGCAAGGGGACAGCAAATGCACAGGCCTAGGGGACTCGAATGCCAGGACTCGCCTGGATGAAACTTTCCATCAGTTTGTCTTATCGTCCCAGATTTACAAATGAGGAAGCTGAAGCTTATTACCTTATAATTTAGGCTGAGTTATATCAGAGTTAGAGAGCAAGGAGCTGTCCCTGAGATGTGAAGGCCAGAGAGGTAGCAATTACTGGTGAGGCCATGTAGTTAAGAATGGAGTTGTACAAATACATGTAAACCCAAGCCTAATAAAGTTTGCCCATGCAGGAAAAAAAATTATAAAGCCAAAACTTAAATAAAATGGTTCATACCTATAATGATTCACTATAGAAAGTTCAAATGCTTCAGCCAGATAGTCCCAATTAAAAGTAGGATTTCAGGGACCAGCAGATGGCGTGGTGGTTAAGGTGCTAGATTCCCACATAGTCAACCACAGTTTGAGTCCCAGACCTAGCAACTTGAAAATCATGCCAGGAACATGTGCATGCATGCCCAAAATCCCAGGAGTGTGGAGGAGAAGGAATTGTGGCATGGTAATTCCTCCTGGGGGTGATTTCTTGCTTTCTGTCTCTTTATCTCTCTGGTGAGTGTACGTGCCCTGTAGCAACAATCTCTAAAATAAAAACCATCCGGGTCTGTGCTCTTCAGTGGTAGTCATACAGCTTCCCTGAGTACGTGCCTGAGAAGTTGCTGCCAGTTTGTTGGGTAGCGTAAGTGACTGAGTTTCCTGTGTGCAAACAATTCATGCACAGAGATTTAACTGAATGCCATCTTCAACCAGGGATTCGCTGACCTTCTGGCCTTACGTCTAAGAGAAGAAATACGCACGAGACTGGTGCATTTATAAAGTCATGGGTGATTGCTTTGTGGACTCTCAGAAGTACGTCTTTCTGGTTTCATTCCTGATTCGTGTCCTAGCAGGTTTAGTTTAGACTCCAGGGTTGAAACGAGCCTCTAGGGTGGAATCGAGTTTTCTTTCAGACCTGTCCCCCTGGATTTTTTTTCTTTAATATCAATGTTCTGATATTGTAGGAACATTGCATCCCTCGTCACTAAGCAAACATCTAGTCGATGCTGTCCAACATGGAGGATGTAGATAAATACCGTAAAAAAAAAAAAAAAGTGAAGTGCCAAATAGCATGATTAAAGGTAGGGGGAATTCAATCGAGCAGCATGAGACCATGTGGCTTAAAAATTAAGTAGCATGAGAAACTCAGCCATTCACTCAGTCATGAAATATCTGCTAAATATCCATAAAGTGCAGGCGCTGTTGAGGGTTCTCGAGAGCCAGGGCCATGGTGCCTGCTCCATGGCAGAATCCTTGAGGGTCATCATGGCACCCACGGACACAGCTCTCTGCTCCTCCCCACACGCGCACACTGCTGACTCCCTCGCCTCCTTCCAACATCCCTCTCCGCTGAGTCTCCATTGGCCCATTCTGCCTTCCCTCACTCCTGCCACTTCTGAGCCAGATGGTGTTTTTCCTGGAGCACTGACGTACATAGCACCTCCTGACATACAAAATAACAGAGTGTATTTATCTCACGGGGGAATGACATGCTCCAGAGCGGCGAGAATAGCATGAGGATGGGCAGGAGGTGGAGAAGGCAGCCTGAGACGTGAGGTGGACCGGAGTCTAGACTTTGGCATGCCTAGCAGGACACTGTGAGGGCTCAGGCCTTTTCTCTGGGGACATGGGCAACCATACTAGGCTTTACTGGAATCCAGATGAGAGGCAACGGTCTCCCATCATTGGGGGTCTAAAACATACTAATTCCAGGGACCAGGCACCTTGCTGCCACAATGTTTCTTAAAATCTGTCCTTAAGTCACTTACACATCTGGGAGAAGTAAACTGAAACCAAACCGTTGGGCTACCCCCTCCGCTTAGGTCTGGAAAAACCAGACCAATGACGTAGTGGTAGAGAAGGGAGAGACTTCATGTACCTGGAGATTGAGCTAGTAAGATTCCTGACAGATCGAGGTGGAATGTGAGCACGTCTATTGTGAGTCGAGCACCTGGGAGGACGGAACTGTTCTCAGCTGAGAGGGGAAAGCCTGGAGGTAGAGCAGATTGCGGGAGGGAGTGGGAAGATCAGGGATTCAGTACTGGCACATTCAGAGTGAGATGTCAGTTCATTTCCAAGTGGTGATGACAAGTGGTAGGTTGGAAACATGAGTCTGGGGTCCAAGAGTGAGGTCTGGGGACTAGCAGATGGCATAATGGTTACATCACTGGACTCCCACATAGTCGAGTGGTTCAAGTCCCAGACCAGGTGGCTTAAAACTCATGCCAGGTACATGTGCCTGCATGCCCAAAATCCCAAGAAGAGAATAGGGAGGATTGTGGCATGGCCCTTCCCCTTGAGATATGATTTCTTGCTTTCTGTGTCTCCATAGAGCACATGCGCCCTATAGCAAAAATCTTTCTCTAAAAAAAGAAAAAATAATGAGGTCTGAGAGGGAGGTAAAGAGAGAGTTATTAGCCGTTAGGGGTATGAGGAGGAGACACAAAGAACAGAGGTTACGTGCTGAGCTCCGGGGGCACTCCAAGGTCAAAACACTGAAAGCAAGGAACCCACTTCAGTGATGGCCCAGCGTCATCCAGCGAAGGAGGAGAACCAAGAGTGTGGGGGTCAGAAAGAGCGGCCAGCTGTGTCAGCGTGACTCAGCGTGCCAGGTGACAACCGGAGTCAACAGGGAGACAACCCGAAGGGAGTGTGCCCGGAAAGATGGAGCGGCCGGCTGTCAGTGACTCAGGGTGCTGGGTGACGACGGGAAGGCACTGGAGGCCTGGACCACAGGCGAGTAGTTCTGTCCTCAGAGCTATCGGAGGACATGGTGGAGAAGAACTGAAGGCTACCACAGCGAGCACCGCCTTCAGGGAGCTTGGCTACGAGGGGAGTGAGCGAACGGGGCAGCAGTGCTAAACAGTTGTTGGAAGGTGGGAGATACTCACCAAAGACATTTTCTATACGTGGCTCCCTGTGCTCACCCCAATCTTAGCCCTTCTTCGTCGGTTGTCAGAGGTATATGCGCGTCACAGAGAGGAAGTGAGACGGGGAGAGTGGGAGACACCCTCCAGTGGGGAGTGGTCGCACCGCAGTGGCTTCTCCGTCTCTCCGTCTGTCTAGATTTGGGGCACGCGTGCAAAGGCACTGGGTGTGTCTTTCCAGTTACTGGGTCCGGATTGGACTTGAGTGGCCATGTGGGGTTCGCCTTCCTAAACCGCCGGGCTCCAGGGCCAGCCCAGCACTAGTGTTAGGTGTCCATGTCTCCCCCTAGTAAATCACACCAACATACACAGTCCTGAGAGCAGAGACTTCATTCTATTCAACCTTACATGCCCCTAGGCTGACCCAAAGCCTTCATTTTGTATCACAGTTCTAACAAATTACCATACCTGTAGGGGCTTACAACAGCACAGCTCTGTAAATTGACAATCTAGGCTGGGCTCCCTGGGCTAGAGTGGCGTGTGCCGGTGCCATTGCCCTCCCTGCTCCTAGAGGCGGCCCGCATCCCTGGCTCATCGCCTTCTTCCCCTTCAGAACCAGCGTCTCTGCAGCTCTGTTCATCCCTCCATAGTCTCCTCTTCTCTGACTCTTCACCCGGCTGGAAGAGCCTCTCTGATTTGAAGCAGGTGTATGATTTGGTCGGGCCCATTCAGATCATCCAGGAAAACTTCTCCATTTCACAGTTCTCAATCCAATCCTTTTATAAAGACCCTTTGGCCTCTTTTTAGAGTTTTGCCATAGAGTCGATGTACTCATCAGAGAAAGAGCTGGGGGAAAAGTGAGAAATCGCCCTCCAGGAGGGATGGCCATACCGGTCTCTTCCCCTGCATCCTCTCACTCATGCATCCAGCATGCTTTTCAAGCCAGTAGGTGTAGGGCTCGAACCGCCAGTCGGCCATGTGGGATCAGCCACGTTAACCACCACACCACTTGCTGCTCCCTCCCCGCTCTGGCCTTTTAAAGTAACGGATTCACAGGTTCTGGGAATTACGACACCCAGCGTCTCTGGGGTCACTCTGCGTGCCACATCCAGTGAGTGATGTGCACATAAATAAATGTTTGGAGCAGAAACTTGACACATTTTTCCTTCTGGCATTCCAAAGCCCTGAATTCCTTAAGAAGCTGTAGTCACTGTGAGAGCAGAAACTGCTTTGTCTCTGTTTCCAGCTTCGGCCCCTCACTGTGTTCCCAGCCCCTACACAGGGCAGGAAGAGGCACTCAGGACACTTGCTGAATGGCAGGATGATGAGTGAGTGAGAGAACCTGTTCTTTATGTGAGCTGCTTTAGTAGAAATCATTTATATGAGCTCAGCAGAGAATATCTGACCCGCGGAGGCAAATGGGTCAGTTTATCTTCCTCACTCTGTTCCTGCTCTCCGTGTCTGGCTCTCCCCTCAGCACGTGTCTCTCCTGGGGCACCCGCTCAGCTCATCCCACCTGCTAGGCTGATTCACATCATGCTGTTTGTAACATGACCACTACAAGGACTAATGTTTAACTTTTTAATTAATTTTAACAGACAAAATCTTTGAAAAAAACATGCATGGATTTCCATTTATTTTTTTTTGCACCAAAATAAACTCATAGTTTTCCTTTTTCTTTTCTTTTCTTTTTGTTTTTGTTTTGTTGTTGTTGTTGTTGTTTTCGACAGAGGCCACGTGTGCTCTGCCAGAAAGAGACAGAGACAGAGAGAGAGGGACAGGAGAGGGAGGAGGGGAAAGCACCCACCGATGGGATGTGGTCACACCACAATCCCTTCTCGTCCACTTCTCTACCCTATTGGGATTTGGGGCACACACACACACACGTCATGTTTAGTGAGCTTTTCTCTTGTGTGTGTGTGTGTGTGAAACAGTGATCATATTTTAATTCTGGGCTAAAAATGACTAATACAGTAAGCATGAATTAGAAAAATTATGATTCTAAATAAATTGCTAGTGACTTTCACAGTAGAGAAAGGGTCGATGAAAAATTTTCTGTACATATGATATGATTATTAACAGACCAGTAGATCTTATTTGGAATGATAAGACGAAAACAGTAAAACCACACTTTCCCTATAAAAAGTTACACATTATCTCCTGCAGGGATAGCTGTCATACATGAAGAAACACAGATGTGATCACTCCATTGCACACCCAGGAACCTTAGAGAATCCGGTCTTAGAATGATCTCGTTGTCTTCTTCCTCTCCATCATCTTCAACATCTCGTTTCCTCTCTCTCTCTGAAGACCTTTGTCATCTTCCTCTTCCTCAACACAGTCATCATCATCATCTTCATCCTGAATTTCTTCTTTCATCAAATAGGAGAGGCCCACCTCCTCTTCTCCCTCTCCCAGTTCTGAGTCTGCCTCATCCTCCTCTTCCTCAACATCTTCCTCCTCCTCTTCCTCAACATCTTCCTCCTCCTCTTCCTCAACATCTTCCTCCTCCTCTTCCTCAACATCTTCCTCCTCCTCTTCCTCAACATCTTCCTCCTCCTCTTCCTCAACATCTTCCTCATCATCATCCTCAAGATCTTCCTCCTCCTCATCCTCAACATCTTCCTCCTCCTCTTCCTCAACATCTTCCTCCTCCTCTTCCTCATATCCTTCCAGGGGACCAGGCTCATCTTCCTCCTCCTCTTCGTCATCTTCATCCCCACCTTCATCATCCTCCTCTTCAGAATCTGGTGCTTCATTATCTTCCTGATCAAATCCATCTAAGTAGGTGATTTGCTGCAGTAGTTCAAAAATACTTCCTCTAGGGAACCAGCAGTTAGTGTAATGGCTATGTCGCTGGACTCCCACGTAGTCGACTGCAGTTTGAGTCCCGGACCCGGTGGTTTAAAACTCACACTGGGCGCGTGTGCGTACGTGCCCAAGATCCCGAGAGGAGAAAGGAGGAGAAGGGATTGCGGCGTGACCATCCCCCCGGGGGGTGATTTCTTGCTTTCTGTCTCTACGTCTCTCTCTGTCTGTCTGGTGAGCGCACGTGCCCTACAGCGAAAAACCTCTCAAAAAAAAAAAAAAATCCTTCCTCTATAATCTTCCAGGTTTGTCATCTCACAGTTAAACAAGTCAAGACTTTTCAAATTTTTAAGATTTTGCAGAGCTTCTACTGTACTGAGATCTTAGATCGAGGTAGGTAAGATTCGGACATTTCTCTGCTGGGACTTCCAAACCTCTAGAATTACATTGTCACTATGTCTCCACTTCCGAGGTTTATTTAGGCTGGGAAGCCTGGTCAGTGAACTTAGTTCCATGTTAGCCATACTCAGAAACGCTAGTTCTTTCAAAGTGTCATTCAGGCCTTCAATTTATTGACACACAATTATCAAGGACTAATCTGTCACCTCCTCTGGGGCTCTGTTCCTTAACTCCAGGTTAATCCTCTTTATCTGTGTCCTCTTCCTGCTCCTGTCCTCTTCCTTCCTCCTCCCTTCCCTTTCCTGCCTTCCCACTACCCCCAATCCTAAACATTTTAAACATTTTAAAGATTTGGAAATGAATGAAAAGAAACACAAATATAAATGCCCACTACCATCAGATAGCTGTGGGAGAGAAAGAAGATAACCAATAGAGTCCAAGAAGTGGGGACTCGAACTCGGCTGCCCCACCTCCTTGTCCACACACGCATGCATGCACACGTGCATGCCCACACACCTACACACACCCATAGTTCCTTCCCGTTCAATGGCTGCTCGGAAACTCTTTGGCGAGCTTTTCAAGCCACTGGGGATGAGTTCGGATCATCATACATTCAGCCATGTGGTATCCAGCTCCCCCAGCCACCAGGCCACAGGGTCAGCCCCCCGCGGTTTTTGAATGACCATGTACAGAAACATACACACTGTTGTAAAACAATAGCCTAAGTGACTCATTTTCAAGAGTCACTTGACAAAAACTTGTCTAACCAGCTTGCAGATGTGACAACCCCAGAAAGTATACATTCCCGAAAAGTTCCTGAACAAATCCCCAAAACAACAGGTATCTCTTGAGAAATGACTTTTTTTTATTGTTGTTGTTGTTGTTGGAGAGGTTTTTGACTATAGGGCGCGTGCGCTCGTCAGACAGACAGAGAGAGACATAGAGACAGAAAGGGAGAAATCACCCCCCAGGGGGGATGGTCACGCCACAATCCCTTCTCCTCCATTCTCCTCTCGGGATCTTGGGCACGCACGCACACGCGCCCGGCGTGAGTTTTAAGCCACCGGGTCCGGGACGTGAACCGCGGTCGACTACGTGGGAGTCCAGCGACATAGCCATTACGCTAACTGCTGGTTCCCGAGAAATGACTTCTCAAGATGGTGACTGGTCACCAGCCCTGTACTCCTTTTTATATCCTGGTTCTTCTCCCTCCTCAGGACATTTGGTGGGCCTTTTCTGAGGGTTTGTCCTGAACCTGGGTCTTTCTGTACGACAAGAGAGGGAAGGGGACAATAAATGCCTTATAAGAGAATAATGAAACTTGGGCGACAGCCGGGAAGACGTGCACCCTGTAGCGTCCAGTCCATGAGGAACTAGGAGAAGGACTTGCTTAGGAGGAAAGAAATTACTTGTTGTAACCATTACAGGCGTGTCTGCCCATTAAACACCCCATCTTGCAAAACCGCCATCAAAGTCTCTCCTTGCCATGTCTTGTCTCTGTCCATTCTGTGACATTAGATGGGTGAGCGTGTTTCTCACAATTGAGGAGCAAGCTGATCTTCCTTCCTGTTCCTGCCACCAGTTTCCTTCCAGGCAACATCCTCTACTGATTTATTTGTTTCTGTTTCGAAGGGAGAAATCTAATTGAACAGGAATACTCTTTGTATACACAACTTCATTTTAAAACATAAAAAGGAAAAACTCCTCAATTAAGTTTCTACATCTTGTTTTTGATTTAGCAATATTAATCTTGTCAATAGCTGTTGCTCGTTATGCCATTAAACAGAGATGCAACAACTTAGTAAACATTTATAGCAGGGCCCTAACACGGTGACTGCAGTGTGGTAGAATTTCAGACATCCAGGGCAGAGAGAACGGTCTGGTCCTGTGTATGGGAAAGGAAAAAGGTAGGTGAGCCATCTGGAAGCCTAAACACGTCACAGAAAAATCCTAAGGGAAGCAATGTAGAGAGGTTTGCAACAGCTAGAAAGTAGCAGAAGGAATTTGAATGCTTGAAAAGGGGAGCCTGAGAGAGCAGGAAGAAGGAGCATTCAAAGTTTTCATGGCCATCCCCACCTGACCTGTCCAGCTGCATCTTCCTGTATTTCCCCAAGTGCCTCAGCCATGGACCGGTGTGTTACCTCTCCCTGTCCCTGTCCCTCAGTATGCACATTCCAGTGCCTTTGCTCACACCCTCCTGCTCCCTAAAGAATATTGGAAACCACTGCCCACACCCTGAGCTCTCACTGGCCAGGTTTCTAAGTCACCTCATCACCCTGGAACTCCTGAACCTCTCTGAATAGTTCCCATTACTTCCGGATCCCTTCTGTATTAGTGTGCTAGGGCTGCCATGACAGAGCACCGAGAACAGCAGAAATATACCACCTCACAGGTCTGGGGGCTACACATCCAAACTCAAGATACTGGTAGGACCGTGCTGTCTCTGAAAGCTGGGGACGAGAACTCCTTGCCTCTTTCGGCGTTGCCGGCAGTCCTTGGCGCTCTCTGCATAGATGCACCATTTGGTCTTTCCCGTCCTCATTACAGAGTTCTCCCTACGTGTCACCTTTTCTCCAAGCATTTCTCCTCTGATTCTAAGGACACCGTTCTTGTTGGAGTAAGGGCCCAGCTCTTACCTCTGTGTGACCTCATCCTAACTAATGACATGGGCAACACCCCTATTTCCAAACAAGGTCACAGTCAGAGTATCTGGGGTTACAGCTTGAACATGTGTTTGGGGGACACAGTTCACCCCATAGCAGCCTCCTGTACAGCAGTGGTCTGTGAAGTGGGCGAGACCCTGTAAGAGTGTACAAGGTGACCCTCTGAGGAGAGGAAAGAAAATACTAAGATTCTTATTTCTACTTAGCAAAAATGTAAATCATAATTATAAATAAAATTTAAAATAAATGGTTCTTTAAAAATGTACATGTAGGAAAGAAATCAAGTGTTACTAGTATTGAATATGTAAACTGATACCAGCAGCCTCCTTTGTATTCTAGTTGCCAGAGCCCTGTCGTCCCCTGTGAGTGGTGGGTCCCGAGGGATGAGCAGACTTTCTGGTGTGGAGAGACAATGAGGTGCCCCTGCTTCCTGTTCAATTTCAACATGTTGTCACGTTGTCACATTGCAGTTACGAGCTGCAGAATCCCATCAATGGAGCCACTTTTATGGAACCACACCTTGACATAGCGGTCACTCCACAATACTTTGTATGAAGATGAAGCGCCATCATGAAAGTTCTCTAAAATCTAACCAAAATATGAAGTTTACTTTATTTTAAAGTCTTACACATTTTCCAGTTTTTCTAGACTTTTTCATAGCAAGTAACAAAAACTACGCTAACTAGCGAAGATAAGGGGTCTTCGAAAAGTTCAAAAATGCAAATTATGGAAAAAAAAACTATGCATGGACTTCAACATTTTTGCATCAATATAAACTCATAGTGGGGCCAGCAGCTTGCGTGATGGTTAAAGCAGTGGACTCCCACATAGTCAACCATGGTTCAAGTCCTGGACCCAGTGGCTTAAAAATCACACTGGACGCAGTGTGCATATATGCCCAAAATCTGGGAGGAACGGTAATAGAGGAGAAGGGATTGCGGTGTGGCCATCCCCCTTTGGGGGTGATTTCTCACTTTCCCTCTTTCCAGCAAGTGTACATACCCTATGGAAAAACCTAAAAATAAGTAAATAAGCTCATACTTTAATTTCATTTTTCCACAAACTTTCTGAAATCTTCTTGTAGTTTTAGGGGAAAAAAAAGACTTCTAGCACATTTCTTCAAGGTTAATGCAATATTTAAATGAAAAGTACATTTCTTTAAAAAAGTACTCATAAGGAAAGCATTTCAGAAATGGACATTTAGAAACGTTTCTGTTCATTGTCAGATGAGATAATCATGCCTCTTCTAAACACTCTCATTGCCTTCCATTTCTGGCAACAAGGAGGATGAAATAACCTAAAAACCATCCTGCTCTGAAACATAAAGATGCTGAAAACAATAATTATTGTTAATGCATAACAGAGTTTCTAAGAAAATCTAACCAATTCAAGAAGGAAATGGAGCCCAGAGTGGAGGCTGCAGTGGCTACAGCTCCAGAGGCAGGAGACACCATGTCGGGCCACACAAGACAAGGCCCTGGGCCATGACGCCATCTCCACGCTGGCCCTGGAGAACACCCACCCACCAGCAAAGAAACCCTGGGGAAGGTGGCAGAGTGGGCCTGGTCTGCAGGTGGCAGAAAGGAACTTGCCTGAAGATTTGTAACTCATGCCTGTCTCACGGCATTGGAGGATTTGAGACCATACTAATTTCAAGCATTAGGCACCTTGATGTCGATATTTTTTTAAAAACTGTTCTTAAGTCCCACATGTCCCTGGTAGAAGCAAACTGAAACCATTAAAATACTTCCTCAACTCAGGTCTGGAAGAATGTTTTTAAAAAACAGTTTTAGATTCAAAGAAAAATTAAGAGTGAGGCCCAGGGCCAGCAGAAAGCATGGAGGTTAAGGAGACTGGATCCATAGGACCAGTCGTTGGCGTATGTCGCTGGACTCCCATGCGACCGACCGCGGTTCGAGTCCCAGACCCGGTGGCTTAAACTCATGCCAGGCACGTGTGCATGCGTGCCCGAGGGATTGCAGTGTGGCCATCCCCCTGGGGAGTGATTTCTCGCTTTCTCTCTTTCTGGTGAGCTCACGCACTCTATAGCAAAAAAAAAAAAAAAAAGGAGGCTGGATCCCAAATGGCTGGCTGAGTGGTTCAAGTTTTGGACTCTGCAGCTTGAAAAACACACCAGGTGCAGGAAACCAGCAGTTAGCGTAATGGCTATGTCGCTGGATTCCCACGTAGTTGACCGCGGTTCGTGTCCCAGACCCGGTGGCTTAGAACTCACGCCGGGTGCGTGTGCGTGTGTGCCCAAGATCCCGGGAGGAGATTGGAGGAGAAGGGAGTGCGGCATGACCATCCCCCCTGGGGGGGGTGATTTCTCGCTTTCTGTCTCTATGTCTCTCTCTGTCTGTCTGGCGAGCGCACGCGCCCTATAGCAAAAACCTCTCCAAAAAAAAAAAAAAAAAAAAACCACCAGGTGCATGCGTGAGTGTGTGCGTGCCCAAAATCCCAAGAGGAGAATGGAGGAGAAAGGAGTGTGGTGTGGCCATCCCCCTTTCCTTCTCTTTCTCTCTCTCTTTTCTCTCTTTCTGGTGAGTGTGTGCACCCTATGACAAAACTTTAAAAACAACACAAAAGTAAGGCACAGATTCCCCGTATGCCCCATGATCAGCGTCTCCCTTCGGAGTGGTTCAGCTGTCACACACGGTGAGCCCACATCGACTCATCACTCGTCATTGTCACCAGAAGTCCGCGGTGTGCATCAGGGCTCAGTGAGTCTGCGAAAACGTGTAATAATACGTGTCTGTCACCATATCGTAGTACCAGGCAGGGTATTTTTTTTGGGGGGGGTGGGGTTTCACTATAGGGCATGTGCACTCGCCAGACAGACAGAGAGAGACATAGAGACAGAAAGCGAGAAATCACCCCCGGGGGATGGTCACGCCGCAATCCCTTCTCCTCCATTCTCCTCTTGGGATCTTGGGCACACACACACACGTGCCCAGCATGAGTTTTAAGCCACCGGGTCCAGGACGCAAACCGTGGTTGACTATGTGGGAGTTCAGTGACATAACCATTACGCTAACTGCTGGTTTCCCAGGCAGGGTATTTTCAGTGTCCTAAAATTCCCCTCTGCTCCAGCTGCTCATCCCTCCCCACCCCACCTCATCTCCTGGCAGCCAGTGACCTTCTAATCACTGCAGTTTTGTCTTTTTCAAAATACTATGGCCTTAGAATCACAACCTTTTCAGACTGATGTTTTTTTCACTTAGTAATAGGCATTGAAGCTTTCTCCATGTCTTTCCATGGAGGATTATTTTAAACATAGTTTTTCATAGGTAAACACTGACGTGTTTACAAACCAATTCAGGCAACAGTGGTGCGGTTAGAAGTCACGGCACACGGACGAGGAGTGGCGAGGACACTGAGAGATGGAGTTAAGGGACTTGGGAGGCAGAGTCATCAGCTTTTTTTTTTTTTTTTGAGAGATTTTTGCTATAGGGCGCGTGCGCTCGCCAGACAGACAGAGAGAGACATAGAGACAGAAAGCGAGAAATCACCCCCCGGGGGGATGGTCACGCCGCAATCCCTTCTCCTCCATTCTCCTCTCGGGATCTTAGGCATGCACACACACGCACCCGGCGTGAGTTTTAAGCCACCGGGTCCAGGACACGAACCGTGGTCGACTACGTGGGAATCCAGCGACATAGCCATTACGCTAACTGCTGGTTCCCTAGTCATCAGCTTTGATGACTGACTTGAATGTGGTGGTTTAAGAGTAGAAAGTTAAGGATGACTCCCTGCTTGTTAACTTAGCAACTAGACAAATAATGTTGCTTTGCTTTGCTTTGCTTTGCTTTTCTATTTTGCTATAGAGTGCATGCACTTGCCAGAGAGAGAAATCACAACCCAGGGGGATGGCTGTGCTGCAATCCCTTCTCCTCCATGCTCTTCTCAAGATTTGGGACACCCAAGCACATATACAAACCAGGCGTGATTTTCAAGCTGCCAGGTTTGGGACTCGAACCATGATCAACCATGTGGGAACTCGTGCCTTAACCCCCACGCCACCTGCTTTTATTAAGAGAGCACAGGAACACAGCAGCAGGCCTGTGGAGTAAAGGTTGCTCAGTTAGGCTGTGTTGAACTAGATACCTGCATTACATCTGCATCCAGCAGCCAGGAGAGTCAGGTCTGGAGCTGAAGACGAAACGCTGGGTGTCCCGGTGTGTAGACATGGTGATCTGAGCCAGCAGAGCGGGTTAGAAGTCCCAAGAAATGGGCAGAGCACTACGAGCCTGAGGGACAGCAGCTTTGGGGGAAGGATGGAGACACACAGGGCAGCGAAGCGAGCTAGGAGGAAAGTCAACAAACTCTAGGGCCGCAGGAGCCGACGCCAGTAAAGACGAAGTGCAAGTGAGACTGATGAAAGTCAGCAGCTGCCTTCCCTCTCGCTGCCGTCCTCCCTTTCTCCCTCGGCACGGATCCCACCATTTTCAGAGCGCTTCGAGGCCCCCTCTCAGCCCCGTCCTCATTCATTCAAGAGCAAAGAAACCGGAGGCACCCTGTGAGGCAAGGCCATGTTTGCAGACCTGATCACAACTATTTGGGACGTTTATTTGATTTTCTTTCTTGGAATTTCAATGTTTCAGTTAAACAAGGAGCAGAGAAGCAGCTAAAGATTACAGCAGCGAATCCTCTGTATTGGCGAACGCTCTACCCACTGAAACCCAGCGCTGGGGGAAAGGTTTATCTCAGTGATGGAGAATGTTCGCGTAATGGCGCCTCCTCCAACAAGGTTTTCTGGGTGCCGTGGCTCTTAGAGGTCAAGTGTGCTGATCGCCCGGTTTCCTCCCAGGTGCGTTCACGGCTATTGTTGACTGACTCGCTCAGTTCAAACTGAAGGCTGGCACATTTGGTGCAGAGGGGCCTGCTGGTCTGCATTTCTTTTTCTTTCTTTCTTTTTCTTCTTTCTTTCTTTTTTTTTCTTCCTTTCTTCTTTTCTTCCTGCCTTCTTTCCTTCTTTCTTTTTTTTTTTTTTGAGAGGTTTTTGCTATAGAGTGTGTGTGCTCGCCAGAAAGGCAGAGAGAGACAGAGAGACAGAAAGCGAGAAATCACCCTCCAGAGGGGATGGCCATGCCGCAATCCCTTCTCCTCCATTCTCCTCTTGAGATTTTGGGCACGCACGCGCACGCGCCCGGTGTGAGTTTAAGACACTGGGTCCGGGACTCGAACCATGGTCGACAACATGGGAGTCCAGCGACATAGCCATTACGCTAACTGCTGGTCCCCTGGTCTGCATTCCTCACTGCAGCCACATTCTGGCCCATTCCCTTCTCACTTACGTACAACTTTCGTTCACCGCTCCACAGTCTTTGCACGACTTACTGCCAGTGCAGATTTCTCGTTGGCCATGTCAGCCTACGGGTCTCTTACCTTCCTATGAACTTCTGTTGTTTTCATTTCTTCCAAGAAAGAGAGAGGAAGAGATGGGGACAGAGGGACAGAGACAGGCACCCACACACAGGGTCTGCACACCCCCAGCAAGTTCAGTGAAACCCCAAGGGCAGCTTCTGGCAAGTTCCACAGGTGCCTTAGCGGGCTTGTCATGAACCCACCACCCCCAGGGGCAGCCTCTCCACAGGTGTTTCCAGTGCCCAGTGATGTGCCCTGCCTGCCAGCCCAGCCGCAGCACCCCACATGCCTCCTGGTGTCCACTGAGCACCACTACGCCTTCTCCCCAACACCTCTACCTCAGCCTTGGGGAGGTCTCTTCACATTAGCTCCTTCCGCGGCTGAGCTGCTTCTGCCTAGGGTAGGCCCTGAGCTATTTCTTCTGTCTGCTTCTCCTGTGCCCTTCAGAGTTCACTTGACCCTTTAGCAGGCGATTCCCTGTTACTGAGTACGAACTCTTCGTAGTGTACCTCCTCTGTTCTAGATACTGCTGGTTACTTCTACTAACTGAGCTCTCCACCACTCTCCTCCTGGGATTTTGGGCACATACACACCACACATGTAAGGAGTGATTTTCAAACTGCTGGGCCCAGGACTTGAACCATGGCTGTCCCTGTCGGGGTCCAGCACCTTAACCACATCACCTGCTGACCCCCAAAAGGGCTCATGTTATACAACTCCCTTGCTTTATAGGTGAGAAGATGGAACCAGATGGACCAGAGAAGGCCCAGAAGAGCAAGTGCCCTTGCCCCAGTCATGGTGAGTGGTCGAGTCAGATCAGAGGTGGAGGCCACTTTGGCTAGTGGCCACTTAAGTAGTGACCACACTGTCCTAACCCGGCACTGTGTCTGGAGAGTACAAGGTGCTCCCCAGATATGTATCAGGGGAAGGAAGGAAGGAAGGAAGGAAGGGAAGCAGGCAGGCAGGCAGGCTCTGAGAATATGGCTTTGTCAGGGCAGATCTGGGAAGGAAGCATAAAGGTCTCTGAGAGTACAAAGAAAGTTATCAATGAGATAAGAAGGGGACACTGGAGAAGCCAAGTCTCTTAGCAAAACTTTTGCCAGTTCCTTTGCAATGGAACCTAACCAATATCTCGGCTTCAGTCCACAGAGGGCCAGGGGACATGGTGTGGATTTCTTGAGGGCATATGGCCTCTGGGCTTCTGAGCCTCAGCATCCTTAGCCAAAAGACATGTCTCTGCCTCCTGGTGCCCACCCACCAACATTTCAGATCGCTCGAGCGGCCCAAATGCCCCCAGATGGTGAAGCTTCGCAGAAACCATCCCCAGCCTGACTGGCTTGTGGCACCTGAGAGAAGACAGCTCTTTGCTGTGGCTGACAATGACGGGAGGTGGAGGACACCCCTCCAGAACTAGCTCCATCTCTCACCCAAGCTCTTGAGGTCTTGGCAACCCACCAAGCAACGGTTTAGACTCTGCAATGAGTAGGCGTCTCCGGCAAGGATGTCTTCAGCATGGTGGGCACCACGGCACCGTCCCGCGGAAGCGCTGGCCAGCACCCAGGTGTCGCTCCTCCTTTCTCACTAGGACATGTTCAGAAGGCGAGAGCAGAAAGGCCGGGCCAGCGTTTCGCTTAGAACTTGAAGGTGGCTGGATGGATTAGGCTCAGGCAAACTTGTTTCAGACAAGGTCAGTAGGAGGAAGGGGACTCTGGGATAAAAGGTCAAGAGAGCCAAAGGCTAGCCCTGCAGTCAGTCTAGCTCCCAGAGGCCAAGTCCCAGCTCTGCCACCGACTGGTCGTATAATCCTGGGAGGCCCCTAGCAGAGTTGTCATATTCTGAGCTGTGAAAGTTAGACCTAAATGATTTCTGGACCTCAGCAATGGCATTCTACACATTCGGGGGTTCCTGGAAGCACCTCTCCTCTTTATTATCTGTCACCTTCCAGAAAGTGACTCCTGTGTGTTTCATCTTTACGGTTTTTCTTTCAGAATGTGTGTGCCACTTTGTACCTGTCTAGAAGCAAATGACCAAAAGTGTGTCTTACTGAGTCACTCATATGGGTATTTTCTTTTCTTTTCTTTTGTTTAGAGGTTTTCACTATAGGGCGTGTGCACTTGCCAGACAGACAGAGAGAGACAGAGAGACAGAAAACGAGAAATCACCCTCCGGGGGGACGGCCATGCCACAGTCCCTTCTCCTCCATTCTCCTCTCGGGATCTTGGGCACGCACGCTCATGCGCCCAACGTGAGTTTTAAGCCACCAGGTCCAGGACACGAACCATGGTCGACTACGTGGGAGTCCAGCGACATAGCCGTTATGCTAACTGCTGGTCCCCAAATACAGGTATTTTCTGAGTGCTTCCAGGGCCTGAAAAAAGTGACCAAGTCCTAATCATTTTTTTTATTTAATTTTAGTTTTTTAAATTTTTTCTGGGGGGGAGAGGTTTTTGCTATAGGGCGTGTGCGCTCGCCAGACAAACAGAGAGAGACATAGAGACAGAAAGCGAGAAATCACCCCCCAGGGGGGATGGTCACGCCACAATCCCTTCTCCTCTATTCTCCTCTCGGGATCTTGGGCACGCACGCACACGCACCCGGAGTGAGTTTAAGCCACCGGGTCCGGGACGCGAACCGTGGTCAACTACGTGGGAGTCCAATGACACAGCCATTACGCTAACTGCTGGTTCCCGAGGGAAACTTATTTTAGACAAGGTCACCCATACCCCCGTGGGGGATGGCCACTCCACGGTCTCTCCTCCTCCATTCTCCTCTCAGGATTTTGGGCATGCACACACACACACACCCGGAGTGCCTTTCAAGCCACCAGGTCCAGGACTTGAACCACAGTCTTCCATATGGGAATCCAGCACCGTAACCACTACATCCGTTGCGTTACTTATTTTTTTTCAAGTTTATTCATCTAATTCTTCCATGAGAGAAACACGAAGAGAGAGAAAGACACGTATTCCCAGCAGGGTCTCCACAGCATAACCCACCCCCGCCAGGATCACGGGCCTGCCTGGAAGGTTTGAGGACACAAGGTGAGGGCCTTCCTGTGTGGTCCAGGTGAGGCAGCATTTGTCCCCAACTAGTCCCCCAGTCTCTCATCTACGAAGTTTTCCAGCTCAGCGGCATACTTCTCACTCCTCTCTGTCCTCGCGGCAGTAACGTCTGTTTAACTCACGTTGTGATTAATCTCATCTGTCCCCCACTGTAGAGGTTAGACATTCAGTGATCACTTTATTTCTCAAAGGCGTTTTCCATAGCTCTGCAATCAGCCGGGAGGGCACGCATGGACCTCCCACGTTCTGCCTCCCCAGGGCCTAGGGTGGTGTCCTGCAGGTGGCCAGTGCTGTTCATGGACCTCACATTAGCCCGGCGGATGGTCAAAGGCGTGGAAGCGGAGGTTCCTGTCCTCAGGAAGGATTCGGGGTACAGTGCAACCCGAGTAGTGAAATGGTAATGCAGACAACACCTGGGGCCTGTGAGTCCCTGTAAATAAACACAGCAGGTCACCTGTGCACCCGGGGCCTCTGTAACCTGCGGGTTATTCCGAGCATCAGCAGTCCTCGGAGCTGTAAGATGAGTCGGACATGTCTCAGAGGTGCATTTCCTTATTTTTCTAATGTATGTTGCGATTGGCAAAATATATGGCCTATTGGAAGCCGGGGGTTTCATGCTTGCTATCCTTAGCTCATCATGAACTTTTAGAACAACAAGTATTACACAGGTTCTGTGGCCACCTTTTGAAGTTAAAAACCATCGTTCTGGGGCCAGCAGGTGGCATGAAGTTTAAGGCACTGGATCCCACGTGGCCAACTATGCAGTTTGGGTCCCAGACCCGCAGGTTGAAAGTCATGGCGGGCATGTGTGCACGAGTGTCCAAAATCCTGAACGGAGACTAGAGAAGAAAGGATTGTGAGTGAGGCCATCCCCCCCGGAGCTGCTTTCTCACTTTCCCTCTCACTGTCTCTCTCCACCTCTCTCTGGAAAGCACACGGGCCCTGTGGCAAAACCTTAGAAAACAAAACAACACAACTATGGCCTTTTATTGTATACGCCTTCCTCCAGAAATCAGTTTTAAAGAATCAGTTCAAAAAGTAATTAAGGATTTAAGCATATGGGCCGGCAGGTGGTGTGGTGTTAAGGCCCTGGATTCCAACATGGTCAACCACGGTTAGAGTCCTGGGCATGGGGACTTGCTTTCTCACTTTCCCTCTCTCTGCCACTCTGATCAAGTTTTTAAAAATTAATTAAATTTAATGAAACAATTTTTAAAAAAATATTCAAGCATAAGGATGCTCCTCATACAGCTGTGTAATTGCAAATCATTGGAAGCGACCTGAATGCCCAGAACAGGGAAGGGACTAGGCATAGCACAGGACTCTGACACGGCAAGGTACCGCGTTAACAAACAAGCTCAACAGTTTGAAATAAAAACTTGGAGGTTGCTTGTTTTGTAAAATAATAAGCAAAGAAAGTTAGATATGAATTGATTGTGGTGTGTGATCTCAACTCTGTAAACAGACTAGTAAAACAGAATTGTAAAAATATTGAATAGAAATACACTGAAACATTAACGGTGATATTCTGGCTACCGGGATCCACCCTTGCTCACATCCATGTGAAGTTATGATTTATACACTTTTACCGTTATCGGAATAAATACGCCATTCAATTAAATAGAAGTAAGCCTGGATGGAGACGTTAGTAGTGAAACATAGCGAAGGGCAGACAGCGCTGACCATTTTGTTCTTCGTGTTCTATTACTCACATAACCAAAGAAAGAGTGAATGCAGAAAGCCCACAGCGCAGCGCAGCCCGCCGGGAAGCTCACCACCGGGCTCCCGGGACACGGAACACGCTCCCGCTCGGCAGCTGCTCGGCACCTGCCAAAGTGGCCCAGGCGGAAGGTGACCCACTGCTCCGGGCTCTAAATTTAGACTACAGGTGGCAGGAAGGACACAGGAAGGAGGATTACAGGCCCCACGGGGTGGCCGCTAGGGAGGGTGCAGGACCTAAATGGGGGCTGTGCCTTGGAGTGGAAATGTTGCTTCCGATGTCTTGGCCAGCTGTTGGACGCTGTTTGTCACTTGTCCTCACAAATGCCCAGCCTGTGCCCACCAGCGGAAGTCAGCTGAGACCAGGAGCCTATGAGAAAGGTGGTCTCCCTACTAGGGACTTCGGGGTGCGCCCTGCTCACCCCAAAGGCTGTCTCCCCCCAGCGGCTGGGAAGTCGGGTCCCACTGGCCGAGGCTGCAGGCAACCTGGACAGAGCCGGGAAACACCCAGATCATCCCTCCCCCTCCAACTCCGGTATTGAGGTGGAACGGCAGGACCTGGCGTCAGAGTCACCCTGCCTCCCAGCTCCTCGACGAGCTGGATAAGGAGCCCTGACAAACTGCTTGAACTGTGCCTCGGTTTACCCATTTGGCAGGAGGTGCTGGAGCTGGCCCAACGTCCACGCGTCATAAACAGAGTCAAAGGAATGGAAGGGGTAGGAGTAGAGCCCGGCGGGCCTCAGAAGCAAGGCCCTGAGCAGGGCACAGGACCCTCTCCCCTCTGGGAGGAGCCCTGTGCTGGTGTTCTCTGCCCTCCGATCGGCAGGGGGCATGGTGGTTAAGGTGCTGGACTCCCGCATGGCCAGTCGCTGTCTGAGTTCCTGACCTGGGGTTTGAGATTCACGCTGGACCCGTGTGCGTGTGTGCCCAAAATCCCAAGAGGAGAATGGAGGAGAAGGGTTTGCGGTGTGGCCATTTCCCCTCAAGGGTGATTACTCACTTTCTCTCTGTCTCTGTCTCTGGTGAGTACACACAAAAACCAAGATAAACAAACAAACAAACACAAAGTGAATCCATTGTTCCTGGGCAGTTGTGTGTCTGCCTTTCTTCTGGGTGGGCAGGTGCAAACGTTTGGCTAGTCCACATGCGGGCTTACTCAGCCGTGGTGCTGTGTGCCCCGGCAGGTGTGGGGCAGTGGAGCGCCCACAGGTGGGTGGAGGGTGGTGGGAGCCGTTCTCCCTCCGCCTCACAGACCTCGTCCTCTAACATGTGCATGGTCCCGCTGCCCATGACATATTCTTTTATTCTACATTTTTTATTTCATTTTTTTAGACATTCAATCACGTTATTTAGCTTACAAAGTGAATATTTCAACATGTGAACATTTCTCCCTAGTCCAGTTGATAAAACTATAAAATACCTTCAACAGATAATACCACATTTCTTTGTCCCATTAATGCTTTGCCTCCCTATTTTTCTTCTAAATGTCCCTCCTCAGACCCTCCTCCTGCTGTAAAAATGTGGAAAAGCTACCCCAGCCCGGTTCCCACCACCCCTGCCCTGAGACTCTGCCTCTGGTCTGCTAGGGTAAATTTCAGGCTCCAGCCAATGCTAACCAGCCGCGGGGGTCCTGGAGGCCCCAGGGGACTTTAAACATAAAAGGAAAAAATAACAGTCCATCAAGACATCCCCAGGGGCCCAGCCCAGTGATGTGGAAGCCCACAGCAGCTTCTCTAAGAGCCAAGCTGGTGGGAGAACTTCCCTTGTGGGGGCAGAGGGGAAGAATAAACGGAAAGCAGCAGTCTGAGAGGTCATGAGAGTGGTGGCCGCTGCCCGGAGTGGCAGTGCCCGTGCTCGCCCACGGCCCTCGGCCCCCAGGAATCGCTGTGGCCTCCAGATCTGCAAGTCTCTAGTACTTTGAACCACTAGGGCAGACACGGGGCTTTTGCCGGGTGACCCTAATGCCACGTTGGGAATTCGAGCAGAGAAGGGAACCTGTAATCAACTGCTGTCTGTTTTGTGGGTGATGGGGCAGGTAGGAGGGGGAGAGACAGAGTCTCTCACCAGCTGATGGAGCCCCCGGCCACGACTGTTCCGCCGCCGCGGACTGCAGGCTTCCTCCGAGGTCCTGCAGCTAATGTAAGTCATCTGTCTCCTGGAACTTGTTCACATAGAGCTTTACTAGGATTCTTCGCGTGGGCGCTGCGGTTAAACAGAAATTCCTTTTAAATGATGTCTGAGGAGAGTCAAAATAAGGCCAGAAAGCCAGCGGTGAGTAACTCCAGGACAGAGCTCAGCCGGGTGGAGAGGAAATCTGAGCAAAGTGTGGGGCCACAGCAGAGGGGGGTTCCTCCACCCTCTCTGTGAGGTGGGCCTCTGCTCCTTCCCCCTTGGATTCCCAGGGGTCCTGCGGGATTCTTGGACCTCGCTGAACTTCAGTGACATGGATAGAAGAACTATCTTCTGCGGATAGTTTCTTTTATTGCTTTTTCTTATTTTTTTTACAGAAATATTTTATTTAACTTTATTTATTTATTTACATTTGACTAGAGAGGGACAGAGTGAGAGAGAGGATGAGAGAGGGAAAGTGAGAAAGCAAGCTTCCAGGTCCGGGACTTGAACTGTAGTTGGCCATGTGGGAGTCCAGTGCCCTTAACCACCATGTCACCCGCTGGTCCCATTTTTTTGTATTAAAAAGTATTATTGATTTTAGAGAAATCAGAAAAGACAGACAAGAAAAAAATGTGAAGTTATCCATCATCTCACTTACATTAAGCAATCACTATGAATACCAACACCATACCTAATCATTAGAGTATTTTTCTAGAGGAGCCAGCATTTGGTGGCTAAGGCACTGGATTGCCACATGGCTGACTCTGGTTCAAGCCCCAGACCTGGTGGCTTGAAAATCACACCCAACATGTGTGTGTACATGCCCAGAATTCCAAGAGGAGAAGGAATTGTGGCATGGCCATCCGCCCGGGGGGGGTGATTCACTTTCACTGTCTCTATCTCTCTCTGGCAAACACATTCACCCTTATGACAAAAAAATATAGGGAACCAGCCGTTAGCGTACCGGCTATGTCGCTGGACTCCGACATAGTCGACCGCGGTTCGCGTCTCGGACCCGGTGGCTTAAAACTCACGCCAGGCACGTGTGCGTGCGTGCCCAAGATCCAGAGAGGAGAATGGAGGAGAAGGGATTGCGGCGTGACCATCCCCTCTGGGGGGTGATTTCTCGCTTTCTGTCTCTGTCTCTCTCTGTCTGTCTGGCGAGCGCATGCGCCCTATAGCAAAAACCTCTCCAAAAAAAGAAAAAAAAAAATATATATACATACATAATGAAAAACCATGTAGCTAAATCTTTGGATACATTTTTAACATTTTGTTGGGTACATTCCTAGAAGCCAAATTGCTGAAGTGTCTTCATCTTCCTATGTTAGCAAAGTTAAGCCCAGAGAGTGGCCTAAAGTTCTACATAAACACCCAGAGGCAGTGAGGAGGGGAGGTGGGTGAGGCGAGCCGGTGGGTGCCAGGGCAGCGCGGATGCTGCTGTATGAGGTGAGAACGGGACTCCGTCTTCCTCTGCCCTTGGAAATATCAGCAGTGAGAACAGCTCCACGAGGTTGTATAAAAGTGGAGGCTTTTCTTTTTCCTCTATAGGATGTGTGTCCTCTCCAGACAGAGCCAGAGAGAAAGAGAGAAAGTGAGAAATCCCCCCACCCCAGGAGGATGGCCATGCCACAATCCCATCTCCATTCTCCTCTTGGGATTTTGGGCACTCGCACACATACGCCCAGTGCAATTGTTAAGCCTACAGGTCCAGGACTTGAACCCTGGTCAGCCCTGTTGGAATCCAGTGCCTTAACGACCATGCTACCTGCTTGCCCCTTTTTGTTTTGCTTTTTAATGAAAAAGAGTTGACAATTTCATTTTCACATTTCACAATACAAATGCAGGCTATTTTTTGTGTCCACGTTCCCCCTCCAAAGCTATTCCTTTTTGTTATTAGGAAGAGAGAGAATGTCTTCCTGGCCTTGCTGTAAGAAAATGCCCAGGTCGCAGCCCTGAGCTCCCAGTGAGGTGGAACGAGAACACAGAACTGGCAGGAAGAGGCCTCTCCGTCCTTGCTGTCTGGCAGGGGCACTTCTGGCCAAGTGGGCACAGTCATAGGGCAGGCAGGAGGTCTCATCCTTGGGGGCCCAGGCACCAGGGACAGATGACCTCCCACAGGCTGCCTCGTTCCAGGAGCAGGCCCCCGGGGCTTCATCCCAGGAGGAGGAGGGCCTGTCATTGCCATCATGCCAGGGCAAGGAGACTGTGGTGGGGAGTAAGGCCACAGCCCCTGTAGGAGGAGGAGCAGAGAAGGAGAGGAAGGTCCCTTCCCTGCTGAAGTGCAGCCATCGTTGGTGGCTCGGGCTCTCGGCCTGCTCGCCCATCCCTTTTGGAGCGTAGCTTGCACGTTCTCTGTGCTTTCTGCTACTGCGGTGTGTCTTTCTCAGAGACAGGGCCGTGGGTGAGACCCATACCATGTGGCCACAACAAGAAAGTGAGTCCTGGGCCCTGTGTCCTCTGCCCGTTACCACAGGGCACCTACTTCTCCCTTCACGTCTCTGCCCCCAGGGCACTAGGAGGACACCAAAGGCCTCCAAACAGAAGGGAGTCCAAGCAAGTTGGGGGCAGCACTCCTTAAATTGGGACACCTAGTGGCTGAACCTGTAAGCTGACAACCCCTCCCCAAGGAGACCGGTGGCTGAGGCAGGCCACAGATTTGTAGAGGAATATACAAGAGGGGTAAGAAAGAAGAGGAAGGCGTGGGTGATGTCAGCGCGTCGGCCTGGGAGTGAGAACCAGTGACGTGGTGGCTTTGAGAAGTGGCCTTCCTGTGCTGGTTCCGTGTCTTCTTCACCTACCCAGGGGCTGCAGTCCCCTCCTGCTCTCACTGCCCTGCTGTTCCCCTGACTCTGGTTTGAGAGGGTTTCTAGAAACACGGTCCAGAGTATTCTTCCGTGACGTTTGATGGTCTTTTGCACTTCCTGAATTTGGCAGACGGTTGCCAGTAACTGAGCACGTGCAAATGCCATGGAGAAATTCCACGTCAGGCCTTGCCCCGCTACCGTCAAAGCACTTCTGTTTCCCAGCGCATCTCCTACAGCAAGACGCTCTTAAACGCTGGGTCGTCAGAAAAAGCGTGTCACCTTTTTGCATAGAGAAACAGAAAAATACGTCATGACTTTTCTGACCACAGACCTTCGTTTGAAAGCCTAGACCAGTGGTTCCCTGGGAGCTGGGACACCTGGGGATCGTGCGCTTTCACCCCATCTGCAAGGCCTTCGGGCCGCCTGCAACTGCACAGCGGCAGGGAGGTCTTACCCAGCGCGCCGACCTAACCAAGTGCTAGGGCTGCCTCAAGGTCGTACAGGAAGGACTCTGAGGCACTTCCGTTCTGAAGCGGGACACGCTCCATGTCTGCGGCAAGCAGGGAGTGTGGGGACAAGTAGCGGTATTGCCGTCCTCACCCTTTCTGACCGAGTTCACGAGAAGGTAAATTTGTTCCAGGCCCAGCCTTCCTGCGGGCTCCTCTGCTCCAGGGTGGGTTACAGAAAATCCACAGTCTTGGGGAGCTTAGCATCGGGGACCATCAGAGCTGTGAAAACAGGCCTGCCTCTCACCCTCCTCTTGAACACCGGACATCCTCAAATCGCATTCCTCCCTGGGGTGTCCCCTCCAAGCCTTCCCTGGATGTTAATTTCAACCTCTTCCCTTTGTCATATTTTAGTCTGAGTGGCATTAAGCCTCTGTTTTCCAGCAGGAGGAACCCGGCTGGATCACCTGTAGGCTGAAGGTTGGGACTTCAAAGGGAACCCACTCCCTTCACCCAGGGTAAACCCCTCTCCCTTCACCCAGGAAAAGAGAAGGATTAGAAGCCAGCATCCAGGAAACGTGTGAAGCCATCTCCTCATTGTTTCCATGTGAATGCAGAGTGAAGCAAGAGTACGTTTATGTATCTTTTTTTTTTTTTTTTGCTATAGGGCGTGTGCGCTCGCCAGACAGACAGAGAGAGACAGAGAGACAGAAAGCGAGAAATCAACCCCAGGGGGGGATGGCCACGCCACAATCCCTTCTCCTCCATTCTCCTCTCGGGATTTTAGGCCTGCATGCACATGTACCTGGCGTGAGTTTTAAGCCACCGAGTCCGGGAAGCGAACTGCAGTCGACTATGTGGGAGTCCAGCGACATAACCATTACGCTAACTGCTGGTCCCAATTTATGTATCTTTTTCCATTAGTGAGGCAGAGAGACAACACCGCAACAGGGTCTCAACACCATGATTCACCCCGAGCCTCAGCCACCCCCAGATCACGGGCATGCATGTGTCTGGCATGTGCAGAGAAGCCCCAGGTTGTGAACCTGGAACCTTCCACGGGGGTCAGCCTTGCAGAGCCTTGTGTTAAAGTAGAGCAGGTTTCTGGTGGTCGTTAGTGAAAAAGAAGGTGAGAAGCAGAAAACCCCAGAAGGGATTTTCAGACAGAGTTCTGGGCCAGCGGTGGTGGCGTGGCAGATGTGGGAGCCATATGGAGATCGGGAGTTCTGTTCCCGGGCTGACTCGTCCCTACAGGGCTCATGCGCATGTGCCCATGTGCCCACAGTCCTGGCTCGCTGGGAAGGCTCGGTGGGGGAGACTATGCTGAGGAGGGCTCTTTCTCGCTCACTGTCACTCGCTCTCATGAGATAAACAAATAAATCCTTAAAAAACCCATATACACCTGGGGGCTGGCAGCTGGATCCCACGTGACCAGCTCTGTGGTTCTAGTCCCAGAACTGACGGCTTGAAAGACATGCCAGGTGTGTGTGCATGTGTGCCCACAATCCTGAGAGGAGAATGGAGGAGAAGGATTGTGGCATGGCCATCCTCCCAGGAAATGAGTTCTCATCTCCCCCCCATCTCTATCTCTCTCTCCAGAGAGTGCACAATGTTTGCCATAGAGCAAAAATAATAAAAAGAAAAAAAAAAAGGAAACCACCAGGATTTTCAGAACTAGATAGCCGGCATCTTTGCTCCTGGCAGTGCTGTCTGCAGAGCAAGCCGAGGCCTGGCAGCAGGGAGCCAGAGCTTTGCTCTCAGCCTCCCTCACTGAGGGAGCCGGTTCCCCTTCCTGGGCCTCCGTGTCATCCTGTGTTACGTGCTCTGCCTTTCTCACCGGCTGTGGGGGGAGATCTGCTGGGAGAAAGGACGAGAATGTGCTCAGCAAGGAAGGCTCCAGCACTGTGGATGGCAGGGCTGGCTTTGCTGTGCTAAGGGGAGCTGTCTCCTTGCCATCACCCTGGAGAGGCTGTTTGGATTGCAAGTATGTGGCCTCTGAACTTCCACTGGGACTGGAGCAGCTGTGGGTGGCAGGAAGGCGGGGAGGGAGGAAGTATTAGAGTCAGAAGCTGGGCCTCTGTCTCAGAGTTGGCCAGGTTTCTGGAAGAAAAAAAAAAATCTCAAGTAGTTCTTTGTGGTCAAGCAGAATACACTTAAGTGAGCGTTTTCCATGTTTTAGAGTCTGAAGACAAGCTGTGAAGGACGCTTATCACACGGGAAACCACAGAGGAGCCTGCACAGACCTACGTGAGGTGGAGGGCGGAAGACATTAAATAAATGTCTAAAGAATTCAACACCCTCTCACTTCTAGCACACTCAGGGACGAGTCCTCTCAGCAATTCAGAGAGGCTTCATTGCGTGTGGGGAGACCTTCCACGTTCCACCTTTTCTGGCCTTCAGGGTTGAGCAGAAATAACAAATTCAGTTTGGGACCAGCAGTTAGCGTAATGGCTATGTCACTGGACTCCCACGTAGTTGACCACAGTTCGCGTCCCGGACCCGGTGGCTTAAAACTCACACCGGGCGCGTGTGCATGCATGCCCAAGATCCTGAGAGGAGAAGGGAGGAGAAGGGACTGTAGTGTGGCCATCCTGCCTGGGGGTTGATTTCTCACGTTCTGTCTCTCTGTCTCTCTCTGTCTGTCTGGCTAGCGCACATGCCCTATAGCAAAAACCTCTCAAAAAAATAAAATAAAATAAAATAAATAAATAAATAAACAAACTTGGTTTCTCCTCTACTCTCACTCAACAATCCACACAGGTCTGTCCTGTGATTTCAAAATGCGTGGGGACTTTTCTCCCCGCCAGCAAGCAAGAGATCAATTGTGAAGCCCACACCAGCTGGGCATCCTCTACAACAATTTGGGTCAGATGCTGCCCTACCTGGAGAGAACAGCGGGTCCCACAGGTTGTGGGCTCCGTCCCTAGGACCGCCCCTGCCCCCCTCTCACTGGACACGAGCCTCAGGTTGCTTCTGACCCACTACTATAAATCCCCTCCTTGGGTCTGATGGGTTTGCTGGAGCAGGTCACAGAACCCGAGGAAACACTTACATCCACCAGTCACTGTAAAAGATATAACAAAGATTTGGGACCAGCAGTTAGCGTAATGGCTATGTCACTGAACTCCCATGTAGTCGACCACGGTTCGCGCCCCGGACCCAGTGGCTTAAACTCAGGCCAGGCATGTGTGTGTGTGTGTGCGTGCATGCCCAAGATCCTGAGAGGAGAATGGAGGAGAAGGGATTGCGGCATGGCCATCCCCCTGGGGGGGGTGATTTCTCGCTTTCTGTCTCTCTGTCTCTCTCTGTCTTTCTGGCAGGCACACGCTCCCTATAGCAAAAACCTCTCCAAAAAGAAAAGAAATGACAAAGATTCAGATGAAGAGACGCATGGGGCAGGGCACGTGGAAAGGGGTGTGGCACTTCCGCCTTCCTTGGGTGCTCCACCCTCCAGGAAGCTCCATGCGTGCAGCTTTCTGGAAGCTCTCTGAACCCGTCCTTAGTCCTTCCTGCTTTTATGACAGCTTCATTACGCTCGCATGGCTAATGTCGTCACTGGCTATTGGTGATCAACTAAAACTTCACGCCCCTTGGCTCTGGGGAGATTAGGGGTGGGGCTGAAAGTCCCAACTCTCAGATCCTGTCCTGGTATTTACAGCTCAGATTCTGAAGCTACCTAGGGGTGGTCTGCCATCAGCATACAAATTCCAAAGATTTCAGTAGTTTGTAAGCCAGAAAATGGGGACAAAGACAAAATGCAGATATCACAAACCTTCCTAACAGCTGCTTCATCTTTTGTACACTTCGGGCCAGGCAGAATATCTAGTTTACACTCAGTAACTGTATGACAAATGAAATACCCTATCTGGGTATACTGCTCTTTTTTTTGGAGAAGTTTTTTTTTTTCCTTCTGTAGGGCACGTGCCCTCGCCAGAAACAGAGACAGACAGAGAGACAGAGGAACAGAAAGTGAGAAAGCCGCAACCCCTTCTCCTCCTGGGATCTTGGGCACGCATGTGCACGCGCCTGGTGTGAGTTTAAACCACAGGGTCCAGGACTCGAACCACAGTTGACTCCATGGGAGTCCAGCGACACAGCCATTATGCCAACTGCTGGTCCCATGAGTATACTATTTCTGTAATGGCTACCAATAAATCATGAGCCTCTGACCTCATATCTTTATATAATACCTTTTCCGTTGAGCCTGGGCTTGGTCACATGATTTGCTTTAGCCAATGGGACTTTAGCAAACATAACAGAGCAGGAGCTTGAGAAGTCCTACATTAGAGCTCGCGTACCCATGAAGAGGCCTAGGCAAGCCTGCTAGAGCTATCTGGCCCAGTCAGCAGCCAGCTCTGATGACTGGCATGTGAGGGAGCCCGTCGTAGACCCTCTGGTTCTCATGAAGGCACCAGATGACTGCAGCCACTCAGAAGAACTGCCCAGCTGAGCTCAGCCCAAACGCTGATGCTTACGACCATAAGTACGTAACACTGAAGTTTCAAGCCACTGAATTTTGCTGTGTTATGCAGAAATAGGTCTTTGGGATGCCACTTTAAAAAAAAAAATTGATAAGAAACTTCCAGTCAGGAATGGTAACTATGTTATTTCCGATCTTCAAGTGTAGTTGACTGGCAGTGTTTTCCTGGAGGGCAATGTCAAGAAGACTGGAAGGCTAAACCAAGGGGAAAGGGCTCAGCAGGTGGCACAGTAGGTACGGTGCTGGACTCCTGCATGGTCGACTGCGGTTCGAGCTCCGGAAATCACACTGGGCCTAGGTGTGTGTGCATGCCCCAAATCCCAGGGAGAGGAGGAAGGAGAAGGGATTGTGGCATGGCTATCCCCAAGGGGAATAATTTCCCACTTTTCCTCTCACTGTTTCTGTTTCCTTCTGGCAAGCACATGCACCCTATAGCAAAAACTGAAAAAAATAATAGTAATAATGGCAAAGAAAGCCACAGTTCATTAGCGACGTGTGCAGTGTGGGCAGGAATAGTGGCAACACGTGTGTCATATACTTATCTCCTGGTTCCAGGTTACTAATCCGAGGCCGATGGATGAGGAAAGCACAATCATTACAGCTGCTTCTGCGCCTGTCAGTAAGGAATTTCCCGATGCGTCTAGGGAATGCTTCCTAGCAACAGTGACGGGAAAGGCAGGACTTCTGGAATGGACTAAACCAGACAGTATCAACCCACTGCCATTGGATTGGGCCCAGGTTGCCTGGGACTGTACACCAGTGGGTCAGGAGGTCACGGGTCCGGTCACCTGCCTCGTAGGTTCAGAAAGCCAGTGTTGTTGACTGGGCTCTGGGAACAGACCGGTAAGGTCTACATTCAGGAGAGCTATAGCGAAATAACACATGAGGCCTTCCCGGGGTGGGACAAGGCTTGTCGTCCCTCCAGACTAAACTATTTACTAGTTCCCAAAAAGGCTCAGTCCCATGAAGAGGACGGAAGGAGAAGAAAGGAAGTGGGAAGGTTCCGAGGGCATATTTCACACGGCACTCGCGTATTTCAGGAAAGCCGGGGCTATCTCCGCCCGCGGCAGTGCCCTCTCTCCAGCAGTGGGAAAACCCTGACCTCGGGCCAGCGCCGCTCAAGGAGGCTCACTGCCACGTGGAGACGGTGATTCCTCCTCTGACATCTCTGCTGGCCCTTCTCGGAGACGTGCTTCCTCAGACATGTGTACGTAACCGATGAGGTCGTCACCGCCTCCCTGCTTCTGCTGAGACGCACCTTCCAGGGTTCCTCCTTCGTTAGCGTTTTGTTTTCCAAGTCCCTGACTACCCATTGCCACCCTGATTATAACCATCTTACCCCTTTAAAGATGTCCACACGATGCATTTATTTTGTTTATTTCTCTATCCACAAAGCCATCAATCCATCCACCCATCTATCCTTTTGACGGTTTACTCTATCTGATTTAGCAGTTAGTTCCTTAGAAGGCTTGTATTCTTGCCAGAGAGAGTGGGAGAGGAGAAGACACTCGCTCTGGGGATGGCCACTTTACAACTCCTTCTCTTCCCTCTCTCCCGCCTTTTGGGATTTGGGGCAAGCATACACACATGCCCAGCCTCCTTCTCAAGCTGCTGATTAGAGACTCGAACCACGTGGTTGGCCATGTGGGCTTCAGCCACTTTAACCACCGGGCCATGGAGCCAGGCCTCATCTATTGAGCCCATAAATACTTACTATGCACTCAGTTGTGCTGAGGGAGACAAAAGTATGGCATGGGCCCTGTCTCCGAGGGGCCTCAGAGGTGAGGAAGGAGACAGGAGTCCCGGTGGGAAAACTGCAGCCTAATCCAGGGATGAAGGAGGACGCTCTGACTCAGGCAGGGCAGAGACCATAGGGAAGAAGGGGCAGAGGTCAGAGAGCAAGAGATGCTAAAGACTGGAAATGGATTTAGGGGCTGCTTGCGGGTGGCAAAGAGGAAGAAGAAGGAGACCAGGATTATTGTTAACTACCATACATCAGTGTTGGCGCTATTATTATTATTTTTTATTTTTTATTTTTTTTCAGTTTTTGCTATAGGGCACATGTGCTCACTAAAGAGAGAGAGAGAGAGAGGGAAAATGAGAAATCACCTCTTCAGGAGAGATGACCACAATACTTACTATGCACTCAGTTGTGCTGAGGGAGACAAAAGTATGGCATGGGCCCTGTCTCCGAGGGGCCTCAGAGGTGAGGAAGGAGACAGGAGTCCCGGTGGGAAAACTGCAGCCTAATCCAGGGATGAAGGAGGACGCTCTGACTCAGGCAGGGCAGAGACCATAGGGAAGAAGGGGCAGAGGTCAGAGAGCAAGAGATGCTAAAGACTGGAAATGGATTTAGGGGCTGCTTGCGGGTGGCAAAGAGGAAGAAGAAGGAGACCAGGATTATTGTTAACTACCATACATCAGTGTTGGCGCTATTATTATTATTTTTTATTTTTTATTTTTTTTCAGTTTTTGCTATAGGGCACATGTGCTCACTAAAGAGAGAGAGAGAGAGAGGGAAAATGAGAAATCACCTCTTCAGGAGAGATGACCACACCACAATTCCTTCTCCCCCAGTCTCCTCTAAGACTTTGGGCATGCATGCATGTGCACCCGGGAGGGTATTCAAGCCGCTGGGTCCAGGACTTGAACAGTGCAGCAGCTGGACATGTAGGATCCAGTGCTTTAACCTCATGCCACCTGCTGGCCTGTCATCATTACCATTAACACCCATCACTCAGTAAGCCTGTTCGGTAAGCCAGGCAGTTCTAAGCACTTTTTAAGCTGGAATGTGTTTAATCCTTACAACTCGATGAGACAGACCTTGTCATCGCGTCCATGTTTCAGGGGAGGACATGGAGGCCCTGAGAGACAAGTAACTTGCCCAAGGTGACCCAGCCAGTGAGAGGCAAGTGGAGTGGACCTCAGGTGTCCAGTGTAGTGTCTAAGTGGGTGGCTCCCACAAAGAGAACTCGGGGCGGCCGCAGAACAGTTCAGAAACGTGCAACGTGAGAAGCCTGGGATCGCCCTGTGGAGAGTCTCTGCGGGAGGCGCATGCGTTGGAAGGAGGCCAAGGGCCGCGCCCGAGCTGGGAAGCCCAGATGAGATACCACCAGCTGCTCATAAAGGCTGGGCGCACAACAGCAAGGGCAGGGACGGGGTCCAGACCTTGGAGGAGACCCAGGGGTCAAGGGGCACTGGAGGAAGAGGAGTCAGACAGGGGTAGTGGATTAAAGAGCTAAGATTGCAACCGGAAATAAGTGGCGTCACAGGAGTGAGCGAGTGAAGAGTATTTTCAAAGAGGGAAAGCCCAAGTGCATCTAATACACCAACAGAGCACACAGACGAGGCTTGAAAAGCAGTCATCGGCTTAGACGTTCCGGAAGTCTGACGACCAGTGACCTTGATGAGCAGTTTCAGTGGCAGGAGCTCAGCATTCTGCAAATTCGGGTGCAGAAGAATCTCTCGGTAGTTTATAAAAACGTGATTGCTCTGGGGCCAGACAGCGGTGTAGCAGTGAAACACCATGCTCTGTGAGGCGGACGCATCTGGAAAGGTTGCTGGTTCACACCCAGAGACCTCCCTGAATACACTGAGCACGCGTGTGCCCACGGTCGGGGCCGGCTGAGGCTGGGGTGGGACGCAATGTCAGGACCTTGTGGGGTGCTGAGTCTACGTCTCTCTCCCTCTCTCTGTCACCCACTCATGGAATAAATGGATAAATGTTTTTTTAGAGAAATTTTTGCTATTGAGCACGTGCACTTGCCAGAGAGACAGAGAGACAGAAAGCGAGAAATCACACCCAGGGGGTTGGCCACACCACAATCCCTTCTCCGTTTTCTTCTCGAGATTTTGGGCATGCACACACACGTGCCCTGCGTGAGTTTTAAGCCATTGGGTCCACAACTGAAACCATGGTCAACTATGTGGGAGTCCAGCGATGTGACCATTCGGTGGTTCCTAAATGTATAAACATTTTAAAAAGTTAAAAAAATAAATAACAATGTAGATTTCTATATTTCTTTTCTTCTTTCTTTCTTTCTTTTTGGAGAGATTTTTGTTATAGGGTGTATGTGCTCTCCAGAGAGACAGAAAGTGAGAAATCACCCCCCAGGGGGGATGGCCACGCTGCATTCTCCTCCATTCACCTCTCGGGATCTTGGGCACGCACGCACACACACATGCCTGGTGTGAGTTTAAGCCACCAGGTCCGGGATGCCAACCACAGTCGACTACATGGGAGTCCAACAATGTAGCCATTACGCTAACTGCTGGTCCCAAATTATGCAGATTTCTCGGTATTACCAGCTTACTTAGGTTCATAAGGTTGAGATCGAGCCAGGCATCTGAAAATTTTTTAAGTTTATTTTATTTTTTGGGACCAGCAGTTAGTGTAATGGCTATGTCGCTGGACTCCCATGTAGTCGACTGTGGTTGGCATCCCGGACCTGGTGGCTTAAACTCACACCAGGCATGTGTGTGTGCGTGCGTGCCCAAGATCCCGAGAGGAGAATGGAGGAGAAGGGACTGCGGCGTGGCCATCCCCCTGGGGGGGTGATTTCTCGCTTTCTGTCTCTCTGTCTCTCTGGTGAGCGCACACGCCCTGTAGCAAAAACCTCTTCAAAAAAAAAAAAAAAGCTTATTTTATTTTTTAAAGTTTGTTCTTCCATGAGAGAAAGACACAGAGAGAGATAAAAAGACAGAGAAAGAAAGAGAGACATCCCCAACAAGGTCTCTGTGCCACAATTCAACCCCATCCCTGTCTCAGCTGGCCCACCTGGCATGATCAGGGAGGTCACCAGACCTGAACCCGGGACCTTCTCATTTGGGTCCGATTGCACTACCACTGTGGCCCAGGAGTCTGAGCTCCCCGACCCTGCCCTGGGTGAATCGGTAT
>NW_006198322.1:724337-733089 GCF_000334495.1 Tupaia belangeri chinensis | reverse complement strand
AGCGGTTCATGAGCTATACACATTTTGATAAGCAGGCCCTGAAGTCACAAGCATCTCTTTCCCACCTGCCCCAGGTCCTGATTTCCCGTTAAATGAGTCATCACATCTCCCTGGGAGATCAATCACCTTTCCAGATGACACCTTCCCCCCAGGGTCTTGTCCCACAAGCCCTAGTAGGGCAATCATATTTCAAAAGTACAATTAGTAAAATGTTCATGCATACTACACACACACACACACACACACACACACACACACACACACACACACACTCTCTCTCTCTCTCTCTTTCTCTCTCTCTCTCTCATACACAAACACAGAATAGGAAAGAAAGCCATTTATCTCAGAGATAAACACTCAAAAGTAAGCAATAATAAATATGGTTCTAAGCTACCAAGACGTGTAAATATCAACACACGTCTATTCACGCTTACGGACAAGGTGTGGAAGAAATACAGGAGACAGGATAATAAACTCAGGTGGGAGGGGCTGGCCAAAACCCTCTGAGAGGGGATGTTTGTGGCAGGTCTTAAAGGGTGACTCAGTGTGCACGAGGCAGAGAAAGGGGAAAGGATTCCGGGCAGAGGAGTAGCAGGTGCAAAAGCAGCCATGCATCACTCAACAGTGGGAGATACTCCGGAAAATGTGCTGTCGGGCAATCCCATCCACGTAGCCATCAGAGCATGTACTACCCACCTGGAGACAGCAGAGCCTGCTGCACGCCTGGCCGCGGTAGCACCCGCTGCTCCCAGGTTGCGGACCCACACACCGGTTCCTGTACTGAACACGCTAGGCACTGTAACCCCGTGTAAAGGTCTAACCTAGCACTCATATCCGAACATTTCTGACCAGAGAAAAAAAGACAGTAAGGACAAAAGATTAAAACGCAAAAGATTAAAAAAAAATGTCTTCAATAATAAATTAATTGTAGCTATTTTCCTTTCTTTTTTTTTTTTTAGAATTTTTGCCATAGGATGCATGCACTTGCTGGGGAGAGACAGAGAGAAAGAGAGAAATCGCCCCCCAGGGAGGATAGTCACACCATAATCCCTTTTCCTCCATTCTTCTCTCAGGGTTTTTGGCACTCACACCTGGCATAATTTTCAAGCCCCAGGTCCAGGACTCAAACCATAGTCGGCCATGCGGGAATCCACTTTAACCACCCTGCTACCTTCTGGCTCCTGGCTGTAACTTTTTCATTTTATGAGCTAATTTTCTTTTAACTTTTGACTGTTAATAACACTCAGCTTAAAATTTAAGCACATCATACAGCTGTCAGAAGTGTGTTTTTTCAGGTCCAGCCACTGAGATCCCAGCGGGTGCCCACTGTGCAGTGGCTGAGGGTGGCCAGGAGGCCGAAGCTCGGTTCCTGGCAGAATCTGAACAGGCTGGGGGTACACGCCGTGGTCCTTCCTACCTGGGAGGCTGGGGCAGGAGAAGCCTCACAAGGCAGACTCTCAAAACTACCTCTCGTTCTCTTGCTCCTTCTTTCCCTTTTTGCCCTTTCCTTAAAAATATGTTTCTTTCTTTTTTATTTAGAAAATTTGTTTCTTAGGAGAAAAAAAAGAGGGCCAGCAGGTGGTGTGGAGGCTAAAGCACTGGATCCCACCTGGCTGACCGGGGTTCAAGTGCTGGACCTGGCAGCTTGAACATCATGCTGAACATGCCTGCCCAAAACCCAGAGAAGAGAACGAAGGAGAAGGGATTGTAGTGTGGCCACCCCTCCGGGAGGATGAGGTTTCACTTCTCTCTCTCTCTCTGTTTCTCGCTGGCAAGTGCACACACAATACAGCAATTAGATTAGATTAAATTAAATTAAATTAAATTTAAAAAGGATGGAGGGAGAGAGAAAGAAGTACCCCTGGCAAGGTCTCATCATGCTACAATCCGCCCTGTGCGCTCCGAGCCAGCCAGGATCACACGCGTGAGTCAGGCATGTCAGGGCAGCATGGAGTCCCAACCTGGGCTGCCCAGGTGGCTCCGGTATCATGTCGTAGCAGCACCCTACCATATAGTCCTTGATAGCCTTATTCTATATGCTTTTTCTACTGTAAATTTTTAATTTTTAAAAATAATTACGTTTGAGTCATTTTATTTATTATTAGTGTCTAAATTTGACCAGAGAGAGATAGAGAAAGAGAAAAAGCAAGCGCCACATCTGGGACTCAAACCGCAATTAGCCAGGTGGGAGTCTAGCACCTTAACCATCATGCCACCCACTGGCCCTTATTTTAATTTTTTACTTTCTAAACTTTTTGTTCAAAACTAAGACACACACACACACACACACACACACACACACACACACACACACACACACACGCCTAAGCTTAGGGTCAGGATCATCAATGTCGCTGTCTCCCACCTCCACATCCTGTTCCACTAGGGGATGGGGTGACGCGGAAAACAAGGCAAGATTACGGCAAGCACGGGGGAAGACGACGTGCTCCCTGACATTGTGACAGCTGAGGGTACCGACTGCCCCGACGCCAGGAGGCTTCTTCCATCGCCAGCCACGGCGTCCGGCGGGAGTGGGATCTCCAGCTGAAAGAGAACCCTGCAGTTTCCCGTGGCACTTCAGACCCGCTTGAGTGTGTTTTCTAAGCCACAGGAGCTGAAGACTAAGGTGTGGGAAATAAAACACATGGGATGGGGAGGGACAGGAAGAGGGAGAGATGACACTCCTTCCTAGTTCTTCAAGTGGCAGAAAGAGAGTACAGGGTCTCCTCATCTAAACAGGCATCTAAGATCATCACCAAGATAAAGCCCAGTGTTTCCAGGGTGTCCGAGGGAAGGACAGCCATAGTGGCCGGAGGAGCAGGGTAGGAGACAGAGACAGCGGAGTGCAGAACAGGAAAGCAGGAAGCAGGCGGGCAGAGGTACCCGGTCGGTCGTTGGCAAAGGCCTGGGGGCCGATTCCCTGGAGGTCTCAGCACCAAGGGGGAGCTGGGTGCGTGCCTGTCCTCGTGCCCTTGGGCACTAGAACCAGTGCACCACAGGGCCAATGCCAGACACACCTGGGGAACTGCAAAAACTGTTTCTGTATGGGGTGGGCTGCGGGAGGGGGTGTCTTGAGGCCACCCAACCTGGGGTGAAGTGGGAAGCAGAGAAGCGCAGATCAAATGAGCAGCCGAGTCCTGGTCTGGTCTGTCACCTAGCGGCCGTGTGACCTTGGGCAAGGGTCTCCACGTCCCTGGCCTGCTTGGCAAGACCTCCCTGCACGGGAGCCAGGGATGCATAGAAACCCAGTGGGCACTCTGGTATGAGCGTGACCAGGAGGAAATGTATTTTTCACATTTTCCCCAAACTTTGTTCTGCAGTCCAGCCCAGAGCCCACAGGGCTGTGACCACTTGGGGAGGCTCCCCATTCTCTTTCAGCCGCAGGAGCACCAGGCTGGAGGTGGCCCCAGAGTAACGAACGGGGTGCACAGGCAGGAGACGGGGTTGGAAAATGGGACACAGCCACCCTGAAGAGATTTGGATGCCAGGAGAAGGAATTTGGGCTTGCCCATGAAAGAAAACCAGATTTGCTCAAGCCCAACTGCATCCCCCCCCCACCCCTACTCTCCCCCCAAACCACCTTCTGGCCTCAGGACAGAGCCCCTGCTGGGCCACCCCTCACCAACTAGCAGCAGGGTCCCAGGGGCTGAATCCCGGTTTGGGCAGGAACTGGGATGTGCCTGCCCTGATGGGAAAGAGCTGACTGCAGCAGCTCCCCCATCCCCCATCAAGGCCTGCAAGCCCTGCTCCAGGGCTGCAGGGAGGGGTAGGACCCAGGATACAACCCCGGAGTGCAACCGCCTCACCCAGGAGAGACCTGAGATAGGCAGGGAGCAGCAGACTCCGACCCTCTTGCCCCACGAATTGCTCCAAGGTGTAGCGATGTCTTGCGGGCACTTGAGGGGCTCCAGCATGGCTGAGAAACCAGGGTCTCTGGTCTGGTGACCGCGCCCCACCCCACCTCCCTGGCCCTAGGCTGAGCTCCGCTCTTCATAAAGCTTTAGCCTGCAAGTGGGGCAGTGGACCGACACAGGTTCCTAAAATACTAGACACTGGCCGTCTGGCTGGCCTAGGGTGGCGGTTACCACGCCGCCCACGTGACTTTCTTGCTGCGGAATGTTAGCGCAAACTCAGGCTCATTACAGACATGCGAGCTGTAGAAGCAAGAGGGCACAGGGCCCGAAGCCGGGGTTCAAATCCCGGCCCTGGCGCTCCCTAGCCCTGTGAACTTGGGTGATGTCTGGACTTCCCTGGGTCCCGTTTCCTGTTCTGCGTGATGGAGATGACCAAATGCTCTTCGTGGAGCCAGCGACCCGCTGGGTGAGGCGACTTCGGGGGGCGTGCACTCCGCACGTGGCTGTGCGTGGGAGGAGCCTGGGCAGTGCAGGCCACAGCGACGGGAAGAGGAAGGCGCCAGGAGGCCCTGAGCCCACCCCTGTGGAGGGCAGCTGCAGAAGGGCCTCTCGGCCTGCAGGAGGGGCAGGACTGCAGGGCCTGGCCAATCAAAGACCTTCCAGACCAGCTTCTGAGCCTGGGGGCGCTGCTGTTTACACTGGGAGAAGGCAGGGCAGTAACCCGGTCCCACCTGGGGTCCGCCCAGACCAGGGCCACCTGCTGCCACCTGCACACGTCCCCCTCCGCCCTGAAAACCATTTCCGCTGCCTCTGTCCCCGCTTTATCCTCAGGAAGGCACGACTTGGCTGGAGGGAGGCCCAGGGCAGCCTAGGACAGAGGCGCTCTCTGTGCAGCCCTGCAGCCCGCAGGCGCCGCCAATGCCAGCTCAGTGTCCGAGACTCAGCCAGGTCACTGTCATGTGTGTGGCACTGCTGCAGCTGCTGGCCCTGTTCACCCTTGCTGCTTCCTGGCGCTCTGTGGTGCGGGACACCCGTGGGAAGGGGGAGGGACATCTGCCTGTCCCCATGTGCTGCTCTTTACACCTGCCCCCATCTGAGGCTGAGAGGGCCATTCCAGACCTAGGGGAGGCTTTAGTTTGTTCAACTGTTTGGTTTGCTTCTTGGTTTTAGATGTTTGCCATAGTGTGTGTGTGTGTGTGTGTGTGTGTGTGTGTGTGTGTATGTGTGTATGTGTACTCCTTAGAGACAGGGAGAGAGGGTAAGTGAGAAATCACCTCCTGGGAGGATGGGAAGGGCCACGCTGCGATCCCTTCTCCTTTCTCCTCTCAGGACTTTGGGCATGTGCACACGCACGCTGCAGTTTTACAAGTTTCCCGGTCCAGGACTTGAACTGTGATCTGCCACGTGGGATTCAGTGCCTTAATTCTCATACCACATACTAGCTCTAGGTGGCTGCTGCATCTTTTTTTTTTTTAAATGATGACTTTGCACATAGACGTGCCAGACAGAGACAGATGAAACTTGTTGGAGTAAAGACGCAGAGGAAGCCTGTGGGGGGTGGAAGATGCTGGAGGTGGGCACAGGAGAAGAGACGGAGCCTCTGTCTGGGTGGGACACCTCTTTCTCCCACGTTGGAGGGTTGGATGAGGGTAGCACATGGAAAGAAGCCTGCAGGAGCCAGGGATTCCAAGCCGATGGCCTCCATTCTCTCTGAGAACTAGGAGGTCAGCCCATCTGCTGAGCGGGGAGGAAGTAAGGATGGGAATTCATGGGGAAGGCCTAGAAGAGCCACCGTGGGCAGGGGAAGAGGGTGCTTCCTCGAGGCTGGTCCCAGCACGTCTCAGACGCAGTGAGGACTGTGGGTTATTCATCTCCCAGCAGCATGCACCCCGGGTCCACGAGGACAGAGACAGGGTGGGCCGGGAGGGCTGCCTGTCGTGGACAGCTCCGGTGCTGCATGGGCAGAGGGCTGGTCGGTAGCCCTGTCTCTGCAGTGGCCAGGCGCTCTCTTCGCAGTGCACAGAGCACAGGGCTAGCACCTGGCCGAGAGGGTAGAGCCTCTGGTGGTCTGCCCAGACCAGCTATAGACCGCCGGCCCATAGCTCAGCCTCTCGGTCAAAAGCTGGGCACAAGACCTCACGCTGCCTCATTCACTGGGAGCGGACATGTGGGCAGGAAACTCACCAACCCCCTAGTGATGAGACCGGCTTTGCTTGTTTACTTATTTAGAGAGATTTTTGCTCGTATATTCACCAGAGAGATAAAGAGACAGAAAACAAGAAATCATCACTCCCCACCCCCAGGGGGATGGCCACACCACAATCCCTTCTCCACTCTCTGCTCAGGATTTTGGGCACACACGCACATGTGCCAGTGTGAGTTTCAAACCACAGAGTCCGGGATTCAAACCACGGTCAGCCATGTGGGAGTCCAGAGCCTTAACCACTATACCACCTACTGGTCCCAAGAGACTGGCTTTATTAAAAGGGGCTCGTTCTCAGAAGTCTTATTAATGGATGTTTAACTCACCGTAGCCGTGTGTCCACAAATGAGCAGTTTCCTGAACTTCCCCATCTGGGTGGGAGAGCTGGGGAACAGAGTGACTTGGAAACGTGTTTCCCAGCAGAGAATTTGTTGGTGGAGAAACCACACTGGGGCCAACCCTGTCCTTACGTATGAAATAGTCCGGTGTTTGGCCCGGACGCCCTTCCGGAGAGGCCTTGAGCACACAGCAGCCAAGTGCTTAGCTCTTCGGAGCCAGGTAAGTGTAAATTCACTGTGTTCGCATCCCCCCTCCCCTTTTTTTATACCACCTTGAATTGTGTCGATCCATTTATCTAAAAACGTAAAGGGCCAAAAATAAACACAAAACCCCTCCACTTATGCTTCATGTTTTATCTCAAAGTTCAGCTATTCCTCTCTGGCAAAATTGAGCCAGTGAGCATCAATCCGTGGTGATCCTGACGTGTCGCCACCTTGTGGTGAAAAGAGTGACTGCCTGTGTGCCCCAGGGTCTGTCCTGTTTCAAGGGCTGTGTGATGAGACCCTACTCCGCATCAGGCACTGGGTTCACTGCAGCCACGTCTTTTCTTTTTCTTTCAGGTTTTGGCCATAGGGCGCGTGCACTCATGGAGAGAGACACAGAGAGAGAGAGAGGAGAGAGAGACAGAGAGTGAGAAATCACTTCCCAGGGGGGTGGCCATGCCACAATCCCTTCTCGTCCCTTCTTCTGCTAAGGCATTTTGAGCACACACGCACACACCTGGTGTAAATTTCAAACCTCCAGGTCCAGGACTCGAACAGCGGTCAGCCGCTTGGGAGTCCATTCCACCTGCTGCCCTGCAGTCACATGTTTACTTTAGAAATAAGGGTCTGCCTATGTTCTAGGAGCCTTCCTCCTGGACGGGTGGTCACTGCCAGCCAGACCCTCAGAGCAGCGGTGTCAGGAACCAGCACCCTGGCTCCCTGCTTCATTTGTGATCTCACCCAGGACCTTGGACACTGACGGGCCTGGGGACTGTGTCACCATGCGCTGCAGATTAAGGTCAGGCATGGCCATGCGACTTTTCCTGCTGCAGTCATTTCCGATCCCCACACTTCAGTGGCTCTCAGTGCACTTCAGAGTCACCTGCAGGCATTTAAAAACGGCGGTGCTCAGGCCGCATCCCAGAGAGCGATTGAATAGTTCAGGGGTGAAGCGCTGGCATTTTTAGAGCTCTCCCGGTGATTCTAATGTGCAGGCAGGATTGAGAGATGCTATGAAAATTGGTAAGCATGGGTCTGAATCACCCTTTTATTACTCTTATAAACGGAGGGATTGTACCTCCCCGACCCCCACTTACACTCACCTCTCCCCACTCACCATACTGAGACAGAAACTGGAAACAGCACGGCCCCACCGTCTGAGAACTTCATTATCTTTCACGTTACAAGCAGCATTTTCTAAGTTCCCATTGGGCAGCGGTAGTCTTTGAGAAGCTCCACAGACTGCTATTAGGAACATGGCTGGTGTCAGCAGGTGGTGTGGTAGTTAAGGCAGCTGGATCCCACACGGCTGACTCCATAGTTCGAGTCCCAGACCTGACAGCTTACAAATCACGCTGGGTACATGTGTGCATGTGCCCAAAATCCTGAGAGAAGAACGGAGGAAAAGGATTGTGTTGTAGCTATTCCCCTTGGGTGATTTCTCACTTTCTCCCTCTCTCTGTCACTGTCTCTCTGGTGAGTATGCACACCCTATGGCAAGAATGTTGAAAAATAAAAACAAAAACAGGAGTATGGCCAGGGCCAGATGGTGGCACAGTGGTCCAACACCGCACTACGAGGCTGACTCAGTGGGGGTTCGGAGGTCAATGTCGGGACAACGGCAATGTGCATGCCCATGACCTGAGGCTGGCCGAGGCTGCGTGATTGGTCGGGTGATGCCCCTGTTGGGGTGCTGTCTCTCTCTCTCTCTGGTTCACAGAAGAAATAAACAAAGAGATGTTTTTTTTTTTTTTGAGAGATTTTCACTGTAGGGTGCGTGCGCTCGCCAGACAGACAGAGAGAGACATAGAGACAGAAAGCGAGAAATCACCCCCCAGGGGGGATGGTCACACCGCAATCCCTTCTCCTCCATTCTCCTCTCGGGATCTTGGGCACGCACGCACACGCACCCGGCGTGAGTTTTAAGCCACCGGGTCCGGGACACGAACCACGGTCGACTATGTGGGAATCCAGCGACATAGCCATTACGCTAACTGCTGGTTCCCAAGAGATGGTTTTGAAAGGTGCATGCTAATAGGCCCACTTTCCCATTCCTGACCGGCCTGAGGGAGCACAGTGGAAAGTGTAGTAGGACCGGCAGGGAGCATGGGCAGAGGGGTACAACCCGGTCACCAAAATATGCTCGAGTAGAA
>NW_006198322.1:721176-724244 GCF_000334495.1 Tupaia belangeri chinensis | reverse complement strand
GGTTTTTGCTATAGGGTGCATGAGCTCGCCAGAAAGACAGAGACAGAGAGACAGAAAGCAAGAAATCACCCCCCAGGAGGGATGGCCACACCGCAATCCCTTCTCCTCCATTCTCTCTTTATCTTGGGCATGCACGCACACACGCCCGGCGTGAGTTTTAAGCCACTGGGTCTGGGACTCAAACCGCAGTTGCTACGTGGGAGTCCAGCAACATAGCCATTATGCTATCTGCTGGTCCCCTTTATTTTTTTTTCAGAGTTTTTTTTTCTATAGGGAGTGTGTGCTCACTGGAGGGACAGAGAGAGACAGAAAGCGAGAAATCACCCCCCAGGGGGGATGGACACGCCACAATCCCTTCTCCTCCATTCTCCTCTCAGGATCTTGGGCACGCACGCACACATGCCCGGTGTGAGCTTAATTAAGCTGCTAGGTCCAGGGCTCAAACCATGGTTGGACATGTGAGAATCCAGTGCCTTAACCACTATGCCACCTGCTGACCCCTCTCTCTTTCAAGTCTATGCTATCTCTAGGATTTAACGGCCGTCGCTGGGAGGGGCGTGTGTGCATGTGCACGTGCAGCAGCTACTATTCTATGCGTATATGGGAGAATAAAGAGGTCTGGTCTCAGCTCACACTGGTGGGGACACCTTACAGAGGTCCCGGGGGAGGGTCCCCCAGCCCCCCCAGTTTCCCTGGCTCTGAGGGACTCGGGGAGCCCACGTTTATTTTGGACCAGTGTGGTGAGCCATTGGGTTACCATGCTGAAAGGAATAACAGAGTCAACTCAGTGAACTTCTGAGTTCAGTGGGGGTGGGAGATCCTTTCCTTGTGACAGGCCAGCCCCACAGGTGAGAGGTGGTGTTCTCAAACGCGGGAGGGGCGGCACGCCTGCCTCGGTTCACTTTGGCCTGCTGTATCGGAAAACCACTGATCGGGTAGCTTAGCACGATCCCACATTGATGGGCTCCTGTCCTGGAGCTGGGCGCCCAGCACCGAGGAACCGCATCCGATGAGGTCTTCTTGCTGCGTCGGAACGAGGCAGACGGCGTCACACAGGTGAGAGAGACCAAGGGGCTCAACTCACTTTCGAGCAGGAGCCCACTCCCAGAGCAACCACCCAGACCCACGATACGGGCATTGCTACATTCACGAGGGCAGAGCCTCCTGGTCTACTCACCTCTCACACGTCCACCTCTTCATACTGTCACGCTGCACATCGAGTGTCCACTGCGCATCTGCTGGTCCCCGAGATCCAGTATCCAGCACGTACTTTTTTTTTTCTTTAACAGCACGAATTCACTTTTATTCATTTACTTTTCATTATTTTACATCCTTGAGTGGTACAGCACCACACGGATTCTGTGTCCGATGGCCTTCGCAGGGAGGTTGCTTCGCAGTTTGGCTCGAGCCATGCCATGTTTCCTCGGGCACCGGTCACCTTTCCCCAGATGTCTCTGGTTTTGTCTGGTTGGCCACCAGGAGCCCCTGTGTTGTTCTTTGCTGTGTGCACATAAGCACTCCTCTTGCCTAAATAGAATTCCGTTTCATTTCGGCATAAACACTTTCCATTTTAAGGAGAGCCGTGTGCTCCTTTGGTTCTGGAGACCCTGATTATAGCCAGCAAAAGTGGCCTCGGACCACAGCCTTCCAGACACACTTGCTTCTTAGAAGTCCCGTTCCCAGCAGGCCCCGGTTATTTGTCCCCAAAGTTCGGCAGCAGGACCCTCACTCACGTGTGCTTTGAAAGGGATACGTTCAAACCACGGCAGTATCCCAGCAAGGGGAGGCCGTCTCTTCAAAAGCAAGGTCAGAGGAGTGTGACGGGGAGCTGGGGAGCACCCTCAAGGCTTCAGTGAAGCATTTCACTTCTTAGGAGGTTTTTCTTAAAAGCGCCAGAAAAATAATTGCAGGAAGCATCGGGATGTGGAGGTGGCAACCCACCCTGCCCCTTCCGAATGCAGAGAATTCTCTCTCTCATTTCATTACTGACCGAGAAGGCTGATGTAGAGATGAGTTTTGACTCACTTAATTTTGGACAGCAGCAGAATACTCCAGCAGAGACTTCCCATACATAAAGAGGAGAGGAATTTTATTTTGTTGAGAGGTTTTTGTCATAGGGTGTGTGTGCTCACCAGACAGACAGAGAGAGACAGAGAGACAGAAAGCGAGAAATCACCTCCCCAGGGGGGTGGCCACGCCGCAATCCCTTCTCCTCCATTCTCCTCTCGGGATCTTGGGCACGCACATGCACGTGCCCGGTGTGAGTTTAAGCCACCAGGTCCAGGACTTGAACTGTGGTTGACTACATGGGAATCCAGCGACATAGCCATTATGCCAACTGCCGGTTCCCCGAGGAGGGGAGATTTTAAGACCATCTGAGCAGTGTGGAAATTGTTCCAGCGTAACGCGTTTTGAAGCTGAGCACCAAGTGCTGGCCCTTATTTAGAACACCAAGACCCGGCAGGGGCGAGGGCCGCTGCGCTCCCCCAAGGCAAGAGCTAGCCCACCTGAGACGCACATCTCGGCCCAGTCACTGACCCAGCTCGGCTGTAGTGTTTGGTGTATGTCTCCCGGGCATCATCCTAATCCTGGTCATTTGAACGCTGACCAGACCGGAGGCAGCACATGAGAGAAAATTCCTGGGACGCTCTGGAGCACTGGCGGACGGTATCCCGTACTGGGTGTTCCGGTGCTGAGTCAGGGTACATTTTATTATTGATCTTTTCAAAGTCATTTTTGGAGAGTTTTGGTTTTGTTTGCTCAGCACAGCCGTTACCGCTGTTTGGGCAGAGCAGAACCTCGGGTCAGAAGCTGCCTTTTGTTCCCGCATACGCAGACGCAGAGCTTCCTGGGCAGAGGGTGTCGAATGGTTTCCATTGAAAAGGGAACTTGAAATTGATCCATGGCCTTGGCGGCTGTTCTCAGGCTAAGCCACTCCAGGGCTGGCCCCGTTCATAGAGGAGACGTTTGTCCATGACCAGGGTGACCAGGGCTGTGAAGAGGACAAAGCAAGGAGGAGGTGTAGAAATACCAGGAACCTAAGTGACAACGAGACACGGGCCACCCAG
>NW_006198322.1:712184-721145 GCF_000334495.1 Tupaia belangeri chinensis | reverse complement strand
GTGAAAGAGCTAACTAACATCAACATCTCTCGGCGCTTGGCTGAGATGTTTTTTTCTTTTGGTTGGTCAGAGGGCACGTGTGCTTACTGAAGAGAGGCAGAGATACAGAGGGAAAGTGAGGAACCCCACCCCACCCTCCAGGAGGGATGGCCATGCCACAATCTCTTCTCTGTTCTTCTCCTGGGATTTTGGCCACGCACACATACAGGGTGATTTTCAAGCCACCAAGTCTAGGACTTGAACCACCGTCAGCCATGTGGAAATCCAGTGCTTTAACCACCATGCTACCTGCTGACCCTCTCTTTTTTTTTTTAACGGGATGAATATTAAAATTCATCAGGCATCTTGTTAGCCCCAGCCTGTGGGTTTGGGCTGGCCTTCCTGCCATGGCCTGAGTGTGGGCACTGTGTAGACACCTGTCTTGGTTCTTGGGCACACCATGGCTTCTCTGCAGCCTCAGCCATGCAGGTGGGGGCCACCCAGCAGTGACGCCTGGGGCTCTGGACAGCCATGGCCACACTTACTTTCTAGTGTCTCTTAGGTCAGAGGTGCCAGTCCTGCCCTGCCCCGTTGTCCAGGACTAAGCCTCACTTGTCAGTGCGGAGCAGGGACTGCACAGGAACTGTCTCCGGAGGTGTCTGGACTTGCCTGGGCCGCCTGGTCTTGTGTTGATAGCAACAGGCCCTGATGCGGGCTGCGAGGAGGGCGGCCACAGCCTCTGTGTCCTGGATCCTGTCACCCCAAACCTGGGACACTCCAAGAGCTTGGGACACCAGGTCTGTTTATTCTGGAAAAGAGGGCCAAGGAAACACAGGGGAAGGAGCCCTGTCCATGCGCTGCTGCAGGCAGCCGAAGAAGGAAATTCCAGACATGAGGCAAACTGCTTTTTTTGTTAGTTTTCTCTCCATAGAGCATGTACACTTGCCAGAGAGAGATAAAGAGAGAGAGAGAGAGTGAGAGGGCAATCATACCCCCGGGGGATGGTGCTGCTGCAATCCCTTCTTTCTTAGTCTCCTCTCAGGATTTTGAGCACCCACGTACATGTGCCCAGCATGATTTTTAAGCCACTGGGTTCAGGACTCGAACTGCGGTTGACCATGTGGGTGTCCAGCACCCCACCAGTACACAACCTGCTGGCTCCGCCAATGGCTGTCTAAAAGCGAATCTGTTCCACCCAGTCCTCAGTTCCAGTACAAGTCCCAATCATGTGGGCCTCTCTTTTTGAGACATGATTACTTTTCCTTTTAATCATTTTTTTAAATAAAGAAGCACTTTTTCCAAAATATGTATCGCATATCCATTCTCCATATGGCAGTTGGAATGATCATCGAGAACACGGTTATCTCCCCAGGTGTTTCTGCAGCCACACCTGGGCTGGCCCCGTCTGTCGCTCCAACCTGGTCGGGTGGCACTGTCCCCGCCAGCTGTCTGAGCTCCAGTCACACTGGGCTTTAGGCTTCACCTTGCATTGCCAGTTTGGGAGACCTGTAAGGAGGAGGGGGTCAGGTTGCATACACACCTGAAACCACTGAGCGATCATTTGTATTATTTTTAAAAATACAAGTGAGGCCCAGCAAGTGGCATGGTTGTTAAGGGCACTGGACTTAGCACAGTTCGAGTCCCAGACCTGGCCAACCACAGTTTGAGTCCCAGACCTGGAGACTTGCTTTCTCTCTCTTTCTCTTTCTCTCTCTCTTTCTGTCCTTTTCTGGTCAAAATAAATAAATAAATAAAGTTAAATATAATAATTTTTTAAAAAGAAATACAAGTGAAATAAATTTTACTTTCGTTGTTTCTACAACTGCATAGTTTCTTATTGTCACCATCACAAGCAGTATGCCAAACAACCCAGACATTCAGCAGAATTCCCTTAGGCTGCCCTTCATAGTCCTTCCCCCGCCTCCTAGAAACCACTGATCTATTTTCTGTTCCTGTAGCTGTGGTATTTCCAGGTTGCCATGTGAATGGAATCATAGTGTGCACAATCTTTTGAGACTGGTTTCTTTCACTTGGTGGACAGTATCTGAGATTCATTCATGTTGTCATGTTCCTCAATAGCGTATTCCGTTTCATGGCTGAGTAGTATTCTATTGTATGGATGTACCACAGTTTGTCTATTCATTTACTTGTTGAAGAACATTGGGGTAGTTTCCAGTTTGGGGCAATTATGAACAATAGCACTATAAACATCATGTATATGTTATTATGTAAGTGTATTTTCATTTCCCTATAATAAATACTCACCATTGAGATTTTTTAGTCAAATGGTAAATATTTGTTTCACTTTGTAAGAAAATACCAAATTGTTTTCTGGAGTGCTATCTTGCTCTATTTTGCATTCCCACTAGCCGTGTAGGAGAGTTTCAGTTGCTCCACATCTTTGTCAGCACTTAGTGATATCATAATTTTTCATATTAGCCATTCCACTAGCCATACCAATTTATCACTGTGGTTTTTAATTTGCATTTCCCTGATAACTAATGGTGTTGAACAGCACCTTATATGTTTATTTGCCTATGTGTATATCTTCTAAGGTGTGTGTTTAAATATTTTACCCATTTGAAAAATTGGATTATTTTCTTATTGTTGAGTTTTGAGGGTTCTTTTTATATTCTGGCACAAGTGCTTTGTCAGATATGTGATTTGCAATTATTTTTCAGTCGGTGGCTTATCTCTTCATTCTCCTAGTCATTTCATAGAACAAGTTTTTGATTCAGGGCCAGCAGGTGGCATGATGGTTAAGGTGCTGGGTCCCATATGGCCTGCAGTGAGATTCGAGTCCCGGACTCAGCAGCTTGAAAAATACATCAGGTTTGTGTGTGTGCATGCCCAAAGTCTCAAGAGAAAAATGGAGGAGAAAGAATTATGGCCTGGGTATCCCCCTGCAGGCTGCTTTCTTACTCTCTCTCGTCCTCTATCTCTCTCCTATGAAGACATGTGACCTATAGCAAAAAAAAAAGAAAAATACATATAAAAAGAAAACATAGTTTTTGATTCAATTAATTTCACCTTATCTTTTTCTTTTTTTCTTTTAAGAATAATATTTTGGGAGGAGAGGCAAAGGGCAGGGCTTCAGAAGAAGACTCCTCCATTGCTGCTAAGAACTAGTCATTCAAGGGGAAAAAAAAAGAGAACTAAAGATATTCTACTGATAATTAAGCCTCCACCCCCCCAAACTTGAGTGGTAGGGAGCCCCTCTAGCCTTCTCTCTGTCTCTGTCTGTCTCTCTGTGCCTCTCTTTCTGTCTTCTCATTTTTTGGTAACTTTTCCTTTGTAAACTTTTTTAAAGTAAAGTATTCTCTTGGCTTTCAGTGCCTCCTTCAGCTTGCTAATAATCCCATCTCCCCTCCCCTCTAGGAGAGGCAAGGGGCAGGCCTTCAGAAGAAGACTCCTCCACTGCTGCTGAGAACTAGTCATTTTATTTTTTGCTTTTTTAAAATAAGTGTTTTGGTTGTTTTTTTCTATTTTTCCTTCTTTTTCTCCCCCCCCCCATTTTCTTATTCTTTTTCTTTTATCTCATCATTTTGCTCCTCAATCTCTATTCACTGTGTTTCTAGACAGATCTAAGGGAACCAGAGCTAAACATCCAAATACTATTAGAGTTAATATATTCCTCAATACCCACTGAATCTGCTACACAAAGGGATAAAAATGGTATGGCAAAGAGATTCCAGATAACCTCCTTCTGCATGCTCTTGAACGCTCAGATTGAACTTCAAGAATTAGGAAGAAATGCATCATCCATCAGATGACTAGAAATCACCACAGGATCACACAAAATATGGGAAAGCAAGAAAATATCTCTCCTCCAAGGGAAAAGAATAACTCCTCTTCATCCACAGACAGTTCAATGGAAATCATGGAAATGTCTGATAAAGAATTTAGAATATTCATAATGGCGAAGCTAACAGAGATGGAAGAGAAGAGAGACAATCAACTGCAGAAGAGGCAGGAAAAAGGAGCTGATGAGTTCCAGGAGGTGAGGAAATTCTTTGAAGATCTAAAAGAGGAAATACACACTATATTAAAAAAAAAGAATCAAATGGACCTGTTAGAGGTGAAGGCTATAATACAGGAAGTCAAAATCTCCCTTGAAAGTATTAAAAGCAGACTAGATCATACAGAAAAATCGAATTTCAGATGTAGAAGATAGAATCAGTGGCCTAGAAAAATCTACCATGAAGACTGGGAAAATTGCCAAAAAAAAAAAAAAAAAAAAAAAGAGGGAGCGAGAATAATATACGAGAAATACTAGATACCATCAAACGTCCAGACATCTGGATAACTGGTATCCCAGAGGGGAAGAGACTTACAAGGGAATTGATGATCTATTCCATGAAATCCTGCAAGAAAACTTTCCAAACCTAGAGAGGCATTCAAAGATCCAGTCCCAAGAAATACAAAGGACTCCAAATAGAATCAACCCAAGAAAATCTTCTCCAAGACACATTGTAGCCAGGTTGACCAAAACAACAGACAAAGACAAGATATTAAGATTGGCAAGAGAGAAACGATAAGTTACCATCAAAGGATATCCCATCAGGCTAACAGCAGACTTCTCATTGAAAGCAATGCAAGCGAGGAAAGAATGGGGAAATAAATTCAAAGTGTTAAGGGAAAAGCAATTTCCACCAAGAATACTATACCCGGCAAGATTATCCTTCATATGGGAAGAAAAGATAAGAACATTCTCAGATAAACAAAACCTGAAAGAATTTACCAACACCAGACCAGATCTCCAAGAAGTTCTCAAGGGAGTGCTATCCCAGGAAAATTAAATAAGAGAAAATAAGAGAAAATTAAATAAGAGAAATAAGAGTTCAAAAACTAAGAAAAGTGTCAACTTAACCATAGGGACAAGTCTGGAGTTGAATACTATATCCCAGAATTTAATCGGGAAGATTGAACCACACAGAAGATAGATTAAGCGCATGAGACTGAACTGGTGAAATAGAATGTTATGACTTTTGACTAAAACATTGCTGATTTTCTTCGAGGCTTTATTTTCTAGTTTTAAGGGTTTTTGTTCTGTCTTGAGCTGTCCATAAGTTCACCTGCTATTTGAACAGAATCCTAACCTGTTTCCTGACTTTAAGTTTAAAGCAAAGTTCCTTAGCATTTCTTTGATTTATTAAAGTTAAAACTGCTTTTCTTGAAATTAAAAAATATATTTAAAAATATCTATTTAGTGACCATAGTAAACTCTATAGCATCAGCTAGGTGCTACCTTATAGTACATTCATTCTACTCAGAGTTTCACACCTAAAGTCAGGCATGTGTTCACAGATGTACTTGCTATTGAAAGTAGTTATTTAAGAAATTTTGTGAATCAATAAAATGTGGGAGGAAAAGGAATGGAAAACAACTGCGGACACCTGAGATAGTGTGGGAGGAGGGTAGGAAAGGGAAGAGGGTCAGAAGTAGGGGTAAAATATATATATATATATATACATAGAAATGGAAAATTATTGACGATAACATGTATGAGTAAGCCACTAGACAGTATATTCTGGATGGGAAATCACATTTTGTATGCTGTGACGATGCTCAGGGAATAAATGTAAATTAATTAATATAAAAAAATGTTTCAGAAGAAAAAAATAAAATAAATAATGCACAATTAAAAAGAAGAAGAAGGTTTTGGGCCAGCAGGTGGCATGGTGGTTAAGGGCACTGGACTCCCACATGGCTGACTGTGTCAGGAAATGAAAATTAATATAAATGACAGAAAGCAGGTTAGTGATCGCCAGGAGTCAAGCTGGGGAGGTGAAGAGAGATAGGAAGGAAGGAATTACTAATGGATACAGGAAACTTTTTTTTTTGGAGAGGTTTTTGCTATAGGGCACATGTGCTCGCTAGAAAGACAGAGACAAACAGAGAGACAGAAAGCGAGAAATCACCCCCCAGGGGAGATGGCCACACCACAATCCCTTCTCCATTCTCCTCTCAGGATCTTGGGCATGCACACACACGCGCCCGGCGTGAGTTTAAGCCACCGGGTCTGGGACTTGAACTATGGTCGACTATGTGGGAGTCCAGCGACATAGTCATTATGCTAACTGCTGGTCCTGATACAGGAAACTTTTAAAGATAATGAATATGTTCATTATTTTGATCAGGTTGATGGTTTTACAGATGACAAAACATATCAAATTGTATACTAAAAGTATTGCAGCTTGTTGTAAGCCAACTATACTTCAATGAAACTCTTAAAATGACCATATTTTATGGATCTCTTTTTTGCTACATTTATCTCTTTGTCTATCTTTTACATATTGTATAATCACTGTAGCTTTTATTTTTAATTTTTTTTTAGATCTTTGCCATAGGGCTCATGTGCTTGTAGGAGAGAAACAGAAAGAGGGAGAGTGAGAAATCAGCCCCTAGTAGATGGCCATGCTGTAATCTCTTCTCCTCCATGCTCCTCTCGGGATTTGTACACACACCCACTGTGATTTTTTTTTTTTTTGAGAGTTTTTTTTGCGATAGGGCGTGTGCGCTTGCCAGACAGACAGACAGAGAGAGACAGAGAGACAGAAAGCGAGAAATCACCCCCCAGGGGGGATGGTCACGCCGCAATCCTTTCTCCTCCATTCTCCTCTCGGGATCTTGGGCACGCACACACACGCGCCCAGTGTGAGTTTTAAGCCACCAGGTCCGGGACGCGAACCGCAGTCGACTATGTGGGAGTCCAGCGACATAGCCATTACGCTAACTGCTGGTTCCCTGTGATTTTCAAGTCCGGAACTCCAGCGGTGGTCAGCCATGTAGGAGCCCAGTGCCTTAACCACCATGCCACCTGCTGACACCTATAATTTTATTTTTTTAAAGTTTGTTTACTTACTTAGAGAGAAGTTACCCTTCGCACGGACTCTCCACATCACTCTCCTCCTCCAGCCTCCCAGTCAGCCAAGCTCACAGGAGCTCACAGCCAGGCCTGGCATGTTCAAGTCAACCTGGGATTTAAACCCAGGCCTCCCATGTGGTTCTAGTACCCCATAGTGGCACCACACTTCCTGTGCCACTGCCTCGGCCCCTGTAATTCTGTTTTATAGTATGTCTTTTATTTTGGAGAGCTTTTTGCTATAGGGCCATGCATTCACCAGAAAGACGGAGAAAGAAAGACAGAAAGCGAGAAATCAGCCCCTGGGGGGATGGCCACACCACAATCCCTTCTCCATTCTTCTTTTGGGATCTTGGGCACGCACACACACTCTGTGTAAGTTTAAGCCACTGGGTCTGGGACTCGAACCGTGGTCAACTACATGGGAGTCCAGCGACATAGCCATTACGCCAACTGCTGGTCCTTGGCTTGTCCCTTCTAATGTGATGCAAGAGGAATATACAGGCAGCTGGCATAGTATTTTCACCAAAAAAATTGAACCTGAGACTGGCCAAACTCTCGCTCAGGGCCCAGGTTAGGGATGCTAAAAAAAAAAAAAATCAATCACCAAGATAAATAATAGGATGATGACAATACCTTTCAAACAATAATTGATGTAAAGAAAGGATAAAGTATACAGATTTTAAATAGAGGCAGAATCAGTATTATTCATTCTGTTGCTTTGGTTGCAATATCAGCCCTCATGGCTCCGTTACTGCTCCTGATCCTAATGGTAGAGTCTAGATCTAACGGCCGTTCTACAGGGCATACAGGGGGAGTAGCGATGTGGACTAAGTCCAGGATGGGGACACTCCAGGGTGAGGGTCAGTTTTGTCAGACGTAAACCGCGAGAAGAGCCCCTGGAGAGCCGCAGTCGTTACAGAGGTGCACACGCCACGGTGCCTCGGCAAACTACTCAAGGCAGAAGTCCAACTGCTTTTTTCTCTTCCAAAGCTGTTTCCAGGGGCCTGGGAGAGCCAGGCCTGCGAACACAGACAGAGCCTGCACACCGCCACTGGCAGTGGGGGCTACACCCTGTCCCTGCACAGGGCTTTCCTGCCGCCCGGCGGGCCCTCTTACCTCCCAGAGTAAAGAATGTTCTTTTGCTGATTTCTTTCAGGAACAGAGACTTGAGTTTTCTTTAACCAGTTACTAACCTAATTCAGCCTAATTTCAAACACCCTACAGCCGACAAGCTTCTGCTTCCGGACGGTCCATCTTTTTGGCCTGGCCAATGTAAGATACTCCTTATGCTGATTGACGCTACCTCTCTCAGAACCAAAGGGACCCCTGTATCTCAGCACCCCGAGAAACACTTCTGTCTTTCCGTGGGTCTAGGGTCACTCAGTGTCATGCTTAGTAATGAACTGCATTCATTATTATTTCTGCCGACTTTGGTTATTTCTCTTAACACTACTCTTTTGTGTATTTTCAATAGTATACACACACACACACACACACACACACACACACCTATATACATATACTTTGAGCGGTTTTTGTTACAGGGCGCATGTACTCGCCAGAAAGACAGAGAGAGAGACAGAGAGACAGAAAGTGAGAAATCACCCCCCAGGCCACGCTGCAATCTCTTCTCCTCCATCTTCCTCTCGGGATCTTGGGCATGCACAAACACACGCTTGGCATGCATTTAAGCTACCGGGTCCAGGACTTGAACCACAGTCAACTACATGGGAGTCCAGTAATGTAGCCATTATGTCAACTGCTGGTTCCATCAATAGTATATTGTTATGAAACATTTTTTAAAAGGTGGAAGAAAAAGTACCTAAATTTGGTTACCAAATTCAGGTGACTAGATTACAACTACTTATGTCGTTTCATTTTTAATGTTATTTTATAATGTTTAATAATTTTTAGTGATTTATAATTCCATAATTTACATAGCTATAATTACTGTTAAATGTCCAGTTATATCATATTGTTGTATATGATTTTATCATTTAATTAATTTTTATGAATTATAAATGTATATAAACTAAAGTTGTAGAAAACCTTGTCTGGCCCTCCCTTACTGAAAGTGTGGGGCAGCCCATGGCCTGGTGGTTAAGGTGGCTAGC
>NW_006198322.1:707776-712163 GCF_000334495.1 Tupaia belangeri chinensis | reverse complement strand
CTGTTGCGGGGGCCCGGGGAGAGCCGGGCCTGCAAACACAGACAGAGCCTGCACACCGCCACTGGCAGTGGGGGCTACACCCTGTCCCTGCACAGGGCTTTCCTGCCGCCCGGCGGGCCCTCTTACCTCCCAGAGTAAAGAATGTTCTTTTGCTGATTTCTTTCAGGAACAGAGACTTGAGTTTTCTTTAACCAGTTACTAACCTAATTCAGCCTAATTTCAAACACCCTACAGCCGACAAGCTTCTGCTTCCGGACGGTCCATCTTTTTGGCCTGGCCAATGTAAGATACTCCTTATGCTGATTGACGCTACCTCTCTCAGAACCAAAGGGACCCCTGTATCTCAGCACCCCGAGAAACACTTCTGTCTTTCCGTGGGTCTAGGGTCACTCAGTGTCATGCTTAGTAATGAACTGCATTCATTATTATTTCTGCCGACTTTGGTTATTTCTCTTAACACTACTCTTTTGTGTATTTTCAATAGTATACACACACACACACACACACACACACACACACCTATATACATATACTTTGAGCGGTTTTTGTTACAGGGCGCATGTACTCGCCAGAAAGACAGAGAGAGAGACAGAGAGACAGAAAGTGAGAAATCACCCCCCAGGCCACGCTGCAATCTCTTCTCCTCCATCTTCCTCTCGGGATCTTGGGCATGCACAAACACACGCTTGGCATGCATTTAAGCTACCGGGTCCAGGACTTGAACCACAGTCAACTACATGGGAGTCCAGTAATGTAGCCATTATGTCAACTGCTGGTTCCATCAATAGTATATTGTTATGAAACATTTTTTAAAAGGTGGAAGAAAAAGTACCTAAATTTGGTTACCAAATTCAGGTGACTAGATTACAACTACTTATGTCGTTTCATTTTTAATGTTATTTTATAATGTTTAATAATTTTTAGTGATTTATAATTCCATAATTTACATAGCTATAATTACTGTTAAATGTCCAGTTATATCATATTGTTGTATATGATTTTATCATTTAATTAATTTTTATGAATTATAAATGTATATAAACTAAAGTTGTAGAAAACCTTGTCTGGCCCTCCCTTACTGAAAGTGTGGGGCAGCCCATGGCCTGGTGGTTAAGGTGGCTAGCTCCCACACGGCTGACCCTGTGGTCAGAGTCCTGGACCCAACGGCTGAGAACCGTGCGGGAGCGTGTGTGCATGCCTAAAATCCCGAGAGGAGGAACGGGAAAGAAGGGCCGTGGTGTGATCATCCCCGTGGGGTGCTTTTCCACTCCCTTTTTCTCCGCCTCCAGCGTGCACATGTCCACTGGCAGGTTTTGTTTTTAAGATGCATCTTAATATACATAGGGGGTGATGTAAATGAAATCTAAGGTTTGTTTAAAATACCTTAGCAAATTTAGAAAGGAAGGAAGGAAGGAAGGAAGGAAGGAAGGAAGGAAGGAGGGAAGGAAGATAGCCAAAGGGCCAAATGAAATAAACATGGGAAAAGCTGATCATTGTTAAATATGTGGAAGGAACGCATTTGAGTTCTGTATTCCATCTACTTCCATGTCTCCTTGACATTGTCTCATCAAGAATGTAAAAACAGCTCTTTACTCCCACCTACCGTCCTGCTTTCCCCTTCCACAGTCTCTGTGCTCTTATGGCGTTTATCTGCGCGTGGCCTGCCTTCCCCCAGGGGTGAGCGCCACCCGGTGGGAGGTCCCTGAGGCTCGTTCCTTCCTCTAATACTGGCACTTACCAGAGGTCCCAGCACCCCATGCATGTTCTAGGAATCGCATCTGCATCCTACATCCAATACGATTTCTCTAACTGCTATGGTGTTGTAGTTGGTGGCTATTTTTTATTTAACTTATTTTTTCCTCAGGAAATTTTCGCTATGAGAGTTACATGCACTTGCTGGAGAGACAGAGACAGAAAGTGAGAAATCACCCCCCCCAGGGGGGATGGCCACGCCACAATCCCTTCTCCTCCATTCTCCTCTCGGGATCTTGGGCACGCACGCACACGCGCCTGGTGTGAGTTTAAGCCATCGGGTCCAGGACGCAAACCGCAGTCGATAATGTGGGAGTCCAGCGACATAGCCATTACACTAACTCCTGGTCCGTCACAAAAGGCCTTAAACTAAAGTATGGACAAAGCTAGAATCTAGTGATGAGTGCACTGTAATTTTCTTCTGAAACTTTATTTTTCTCTCTCTATTCCCTCTTTTACTAAAAGAGGTATAAGCTAACTTCTTTGCCAAAAAAAAAAAAAGTTTAATCTCAATTTGGCCCTACCTTCTTGAAGTTAACTCTGAGAGTTAGAGGTGTGCGGAGGAGAGGACCTGCAATGTTTCTGCAGGTCCGTCTCCTGATCCTCACCAGACAACCTGCACCTTTGTGAATGGAACTGAATATTGCCAAGGCCTCACAGTTTCAAGGGGAACAGGTGCGTCTAGGCTGAGCTGCGCGGTTTCCACTAAGAATTCAGAGGTGTGTGGGGGAGATGCGCGCACTCCCTGCAGCTCCGTATTCTCCCAGCTGCTCACTCTGCAGACTCTCTTCTCTGACTTTCAGTCATTTGGTGGTACAGTCACGGCTGACTAACTCGTTAGATTTCTGCTACTGTAAGCCCATGTGCTTGGCTTTACTGTGAAGTCCTTCTCGGCCTATTTCTCCTATTTCTCCTCTACTTCTGGTATCCACAGAAAGGAACTTCAATTTAGATTTATAAAGATGAGTTTCTCCCTTTCTGTACCAGCTCAGTGGGGGTTAATGTTCTCTACGACCCTAAAAGTATTCAGATGTTTCACTACCGTGCTGCGTGCTGCGTGCTGCTAGACGCTTGTGTGGAAGGTGACAAGCAAGGTGAGAAAGTCAGGTGAAAGAAATGAAACAAAGGGGGAAAGACAAAGAGGAAAAAGGGACAAAACAAAAAACGAAAAGGAGAAAATACACAGCAACCGAGGCTTTCTGGTTAAAGGGGCAGGGCTAGGCCCACCTCAGATGCACACAAACTCTAAAATCAGCAAGAAAAAGAGAGGTCAGAGACAAGAGACACTACCTACAGAGTTTTAAAAGACACACACACACACACACACACACACACACATATGAAAAATTTCGAGAGAGGGAGAGACAGAAAGAAGACAGAGACCACCCACCTGGTTTTTCACTGGGTATTGGGCCCGAAGGAGAGGTTTTCCGGTTAAAGGGGCAGGGCTAGGCCCACTTGAGATGCACATGGATTCTGGCTTTTCATGGGGTGTTGGGCCAGAAGGCTGGTTTATGTTCTTTTCTTGATTGTAGGTTTGTAAGCTTTTGGTATTAGAATAAAAATTTTGGATAAAGAACATATGTATTCATGTTTATAACAGCGCTTCCTGCTCTTCCCTGAGCAGACTTGAGATGGCATTAGAGACCCTAGTGTATGAGGATAATTGAACTCCTCTGGCCCTCCCTCGCTGGGTCAGCCCGTCGGAGTGCTCCAGGATGGGACCACCGCTCTAACCCACAGGGAGGCAGCTCAGGGGCCTCTCGGATCCCAACCTCTGAAGGTCCCTACCTCCCCCTCTGTTAGCCAGGCTGCTCCCCTCCCATCCTAGAAGCTCATTCTCCTTTCGGGGTGCTCAGCGGTCCCCATCCTAGACTTCATCATGCAGAATATGCTTTCCCACTCCCATCCTTAGATGGGAGCTATCGCCACTCAGAGGTGGGTTCCAGGCCCAGAGTATTCCAGGACAAGTGCTGAAGAACGGAGTCCTTAGACTCTGCCTGCTCCGCCCGGGAGTCTGCTTCAATGTTTGGAAATGCTAAACTTATATTATACTGCGCAGTGTTTTGAAAGTTTTTTTTAGTAAGGTTGAATTCAGTACATATTCAACAGCTATGTCCTGAACTCCCACCATGGGCCAGACCCTACATGGTTTTTGTTTGGTTTTTGTATATAATTTGCTATAGGGCATGTGCACTCATGAGAGAAAGAGAGAGACAGAGAGAGAGACAAAGAGAGAGAAAGCACTCCCAGGGGAATGGCTCTGCCATATTCCCTTCTCCTCCATTCTTGGAATTTGGGCACACACACGTGTCCAGCACAGACACTATGTGCTAAGATATGTGGTACTTTACCTCACGGCACACCATCCAGTAGGGAAGGGAGCACAAAGAATGGACGAAAAGCCAGGACCAGCAGTTGGCGTAATGGCTACATTGTTGGACTCCCATGTAGTCGACTGTGGTTCAAGTCCCAGACCCAGTGGCTTAAACTCATGCCGGACACATGTGCATGTGTGCCCAAGATTCTGAGAGGAGAATGGAGGAGAAGGGATTGCAGCATGGCCATCCCCCGAGGGAGGTGATTTCTCGCTTTCTGTCTCGTGTCCTATAGCAAAAATCTCTCCAAAAAAAAA
>NW_006198322.1:705019-707348 GCF_000334495.1 Tupaia belangeri chinensis | reverse complement strand
GCACACGCGCCCAGCATGAGTTTAAGCCGCCGAGTCCGGGACTTGAACTGCAGTTGACTACATGGGAGTCCAACAACATAGACATTGCACTTACTGCTGATCCCCTCCCCCCATTTTTCTAACATTATTTGGTTTTAATTTTAAGACTTCTTTATATGTTATGAATAGCATTGTTTTGTTCTTTGTATATATTGAAAGTATTTTTAATTTGTCTTTTGAATTTGCTTCTGGTGTGTTTTACCATGATAAGCATAAAATATATATGTAGACACTCCTTTTTAAAAAATGCATGATGCTTTAGAGAGAGACTCTTAAATAAAGCTGATTGGAGGACCAGCAGTTGGCGTAATGGCTACATTGTTGGACTCCCATGTAGTCGACTGTGGTTCAAGTCCCAGACCCAGTGGCTTAAACTCATGCCGGACACATGTGCATGTGTGCCCAAGATTCTGAGAGGAGAATGGAGGAGAAGGGATTGCAGCATGGCCATCCCCCGAGGGAGGTGATTTCTCGCTTTCTGTCTCGTGTCCTATAGCAAAAATCTCTCCAAAAAAAAAAAAAAAAAGGACGAAAAGTGACAAAAGAGCTTGGACAGGTCCCTCTTGTCCTTCTTACTTAGAATGACATTTTGTCCAGAGGTTGCTAAATTACACTAAACTCGGTCTGAGGAGGCCCCATACTTCAAGTCCTTCTGCAACAAACTGCAGCCTACCTTAATAGGCAAACTACTTAACATAGGAGTATTTTTTTGGTTTTTTGAGAGAGAGATTTGTGACATAGGGCACATGCTTTCTCCAGACAGAGACAGAAACTGAGAAATTACCCCTCGGGGAGATAGCCACAGCACAATCCCTTCTTCTCTATTCTCCTCTTGGGATTTTGGACACAGGAGCACCCACACCAGCCTGGCATGAGTTTCAAGCCACTGGGTCTGAGACTTGAACCATGGTTGGCCGTGTGGGAGTCCCGCAATGTAACCATTAGGCCATCTGCTGCGAGTATGTGTCTGTAACACACAGTGGTGTCTCTGCCAGTCACAGTGTTGAGCTTCATTCACAGGCTGAGCAGAGCATGCTCAGTGAGGACCGGTGGGGCTGAAGCAGCCGCTATACCTCCTCGTTCTCCCATCCGGGAGCTGCAGGTCCACCAGGAGGCACCTGTGCTCTCTGACCCTCTGTTCATTCTAGGAGGCACCCCATTCACTGACTGGTCTTTGCTCACTTAAACTCAGTTAAATTTAATTTGTCTAGAGTTTTCATTTTGGGCCAGCAGGTGGTGTGAAGCTTAAGGCACTGGATCCACATGACTGACTGAGCAGTTCAAGTCCCAAACCCGGCAGCTTGAAAACCACACTGGGCATGTGTTTGTACATGCCCAAAATCCCAAGGAGAGAAGGAGAAGGGACTGTGGCATGGTCATCCCCCCAGGGGGTGATTTCTCACTTTTCCTCCTGCTCTGTTTCTCTCTGGTGAGCACACATGTCCTATAGCAAAACTTAAAAATAAAGTAGTTTTAATTTTGTTAATAGCAAAGTTTCAGTGTTGATACATTTTTGGAGCAATTTCTGCATGCTATGATGATGAACCTTCCATAGAGGATCCCCTTTTTTAATTTATTATTATCATTATTATTATTATTATTTGGAGAGGTTTTGCTATAGGGCACGTGTGCTTGCCAGAAAGACAGAGAGAGACAGAGAGACAGAAAGTGAGAAATCACCCCCCAGGGGGGATGGCCACGCTGCAATCCCTTCTCCTCCACTCTCCTCTCGGGATCTTGGGCACACACGCACACACGCCCGGCGTGAGTTTTAAGCCACCGGGTCCAGGACTTGAACCGCAGTCGACTCCGTGGGAATCCAACGACATAGCCATTATGCTAACTGAGAGAGGGAGGAGCTTCATAACCGGGCAAGCGGCAAGACTGGAACGCGAGCTTGTCTTCCTTACCCCATGAGTACCCTTAGCTTTGCAGGCCCACTTTGGACCCCTTCTGATAGGCCGGTCCCGACTGGACACTGGAGGGCCCTGCATCGACCCCAGGGGAGGACGCCTCGCCACCACTGCCCACTGCCCACTTGGTGCCCCGCGGAGTTCACCTCCCAGGTTCGCCTTGTCAGGGGGTGAGCTGGACGTGGAGCTGAGAAGGCGGGTCAGAACCTCTCCCTCCGGGGACACGGGAAGGCCAGCATGGCTTGGGATTCGTCCTCGTCCAGCACTTGGACCCCGAGCAGGCATCCTGGTCGCCCGTGGGCTCGCCCGGCGCCCCAGAGCAGCCGTGGCTGGCTGTCCCCCCCCCAGGCCCAGCCGCACAGGGCGAGCGCTAGGTG
>NW_006198322.1:704661-704975 GCF_000334495.1 Tupaia belangeri chinensis | reverse complement strand
CGCCCCCCCCGCCGGTGTCCGGGACGACAGCCGCCTTCCCGGCCCCTTCAGCGCCCCTCCTGGTCCCCCAGGCTTTCCCGTCGTGGTCACGGCTCACAGAAAGGGCATGTGAAAGAACACGGCTGGAGAGGCTCTCCGGTTTTGCGGGAAAATACGAAAAATAACGGATGAACCAGCGTGCTGTCCGGCCCTCGCTCGCGTTTCCGTCTGACGGGCAGAAACAGCCTTTCCAACCCAGCTGCACCCGGGGATGCCAGCTGGGGGAGCCGCCGGGCAGGAGCCGGGGTGGGGACCGGCTGGGGCGGCGGGCCGAC
>NW_006198322.1:702018-704625 GCF_000334495.1 Tupaia belangeri chinensis | reverse complement strand
CCCCGGGCGTCCCTCTGTGCTGAGCGTGGGCGTCCCTCTGTGCGGGGATCCCCGGGCGTCCCTCTGTGCGGGGCGTGGGCGTCCCTCTGTGCCGGGCGTGGGCGTCCCTCTGTGTGGGCCCCGGGCGTCCCTCTGTGCGGGGCACGAGCGTCCCTCTGTGCCAGGTGTGGGCGTCCCTCTGTGCTGGGCCCGGGCGTCCCTCTGTGCTGAGCGTGGGCGTCTCCCGCCTCTTCGGACCCGGGCGTCCCTCTGTGCCGGGTGTGGGCGTCCCTCTGTGCTGGGCCCGGGCGTCCCTCTGTGCTGAGCGTGGGCGTCCCTCTGCGTGGGCCCCGGGCGTCCCTCTGTGCCGGGCGTGGGCGCCCTCTGTGGGGCCCTGGGCGTCCCTCTGTGCGGGGCGGCCGGGCTCGAGGGCTTGGGCCTTCCTCTACACCCAGGAAGAGGCAGCAGCATGCTTTCAAGTAGGGGAGCTGGGCGAGAACTGTCTAGGGGCGCCGTTTGGTGGCCGGCAGGGGACAGGCGGACGGGGAGATGTGTGGAGCCAGGCAAGCACCGGGAGGGGGTGCATGGAAGACACACTCCGAGCTGGGACGTGGGAGACGCGGAGAGGGCCTGAAGAAGGCACCGCCACGTTCCGGTGCGTTTCTCAGTGCGAGTTACTGAGCCTGGGACGGGCATCAACCCCTTAAACGCCAATGAGTCCTGTGAGGTAGGAACTTCCACCACTCGCCTTTAATCGGAGAGGAAGCTGAGACAGAGCCTAAGTCATCTGCCAGAGGTCACCAGGGCGCAGCAGCAGGCAGTGGGGGCGCGGAACCCGCATTCTTCAGTGCACCATGGGGTCCCGTCCCGGCCTGGTGACCTGGGGACGGTGGCGTCACCGCTGAGCCAGGGAAGGCAGGAGGAGATGGCGTGTGCGTGGAGGGGAAGGGGCCAGACGAGGTGGTGTTGTGGACATGTGTGGAGTGTAGGTGTCCAACAGCACCTCGCCTGCAGGCGCCGGACAGGCTTCCCCACCCGTGTGGAGAGGGAGCCAGTGTTCATTAAAAACGGAAACATCTGAAAGAGCTCTGTTGGTGAGTCCCAGCTCCACTGTTCTGGGGAGGCCGGCTGTGCTGACACACAGGAGGGCCAAGTCCTCTGGAGGTCAGGCCAGTGCTGTGGAAGGTGCATGTCACCCAGGGCCGCAGACCCCAGGCACTCAGTGCCACATGGAGACGCCTAGAGAAGGCCAGGACAACCCTGGACAAAAGGAGGGAATGAATGTCCCCAAGGCTCCCTCTGCATCTTTTCAATTGCAGAGGGCACATCCACTCCCCTGGGAGAGGGACGGAGAGAAATCGCCCCCCACGGGGGCGTATTCATGCCATAACCCCCTTCCCCCAAGACTGTGTCCTGACAGGATCTTGGGCACACGGGTACATGTGCCTGGCATGCTTTTCATGCCACCGGGTTTGGACTGGAGCCACCGTCAGGCACGTGGGCGTCAGTTTCTAGAAACAGCACTTACCCCGTGCTCCGCACTGGTCTCCCCTCCGCATTGTAAGGAACCAGCACCCTCAAAGCTGCCTGCTCACAGGAGCCAATGGAGGGCATTAGAAACACTCATGCCCAGGCCTCACCCAGGACCAGTTAGACACCTCGGTGGGCCACAGGCTGTTCCAGAAGCTCTCTGTGTGATTCTAATGCCAGGCCTGAGTAAATTACCATAGCAAAAGAAAGGAGGGGCCCAGCAGATGGCGTGTTGTTAAGGCAGCTGGGTCCCACATAGCTGACTGCTAGGTTCAAGTCTCAGACCTAGCAGCTTGAAAAACACGCAAGATGTGTGTGCATGCCCCAAATCCCGAGAGGAGAATGGAGAAGGGACCATCACTTTTCTCACCTTCCCTCTGTCTCTAGTGACTGCAGGCATCATATCAAAAGGGAAGCTCGGAGAGCAGGTAAGTGAAGGCTAACACCCACAGAGCACTTTTCTGCACACGAACCACTTGCACACAAGTGGCCTTAGGGAAGGAACGCATACCAATTTCAGGGGTATCCACTGGTCGGATGGGGAACCCACGGACCAAACAGACATGACTTGTTCACAGCTAACGGTCGCTTGCCAGAAATGCCATGCCTCGGGGCTGCTGACCCCAGATCAGGGTTCCTCGTGGGCAGTGTGTGTGTGCACGTGTGCCACGTGTTCCTCTTTGGCAGGACCTTGCTGTGTTGCAATCATCCTGCCTCAGCCTCCTCCACACTGATTTCAGGGAGGACTGGGAATCAAACCTGGCCCCCGTGAAGCCCAAGCCTGCGGAGCAGTGTCATCCAGTGAGGGCTAGCGCCGGCCGGCCTCATTCTTTCCAGAGTCACTCCGGGCAATGCCCCAGACAGATCTGCACCCCCACAGAAAACTTAGGGTGCAGTTCTTTTTACATTGTTTTCAGGTTTTTGCCATAGGATGTGTCCACCCATCAGAGAGAGACAGAGAAAGGCAGAGAATGGGGAAGATGAGAAGTCATCCCCCAGAGAAATGGTCCTGCCACAATCCTTCTCTTCTCCTCCTGCCATTTTGGGCAATCACACACACACATACACAGTCTTGCTCTCAAGCCACTGAGTCGGGGG
>NW_006198322.1:689855-700010 GCF_000334495.1 Tupaia belangeri chinensis | reverse complement strand
CGGGCGCCCCTCTGCGCTCCGCCGGGCCGTCCCTCTGCGTGGGCCCCGGGCGTCCCTCTGTGCGGGGCACGGGCGTCCCTCTGTGCTGGGCCCGGGCGTCCCTCTGTGCTGAGCGTGGGCGTCCCTCTGCGTGGGCCCCGGGCGTCCCTCTGTGCCGGGCGTGGGCGCCCTCTGTGGGGCCCTGGGCGTCCCTCTGTGCGGGGCGGCCGGGCTCGAGGGCTTGGGCCTTCCTCTACACCCAGGAAGAGGCAGCAGCATGCTTTCAAGTAGGGGAGCTGGGCGAGAACTGTCTAGGGGCGCCGTTTGGTGGCCGGCAGGGGACAGGCGGACGGGGAGATGTGTGGAGCCAGGCAAGCACCGGGAGGGGGTGCATGGAAGACACACTCCGAGCTGGGACGTGGGAGACGCGGAGAGGGCCTGAAGAAGGCACCGCCACGTTCCGGTGCGTTTCTCAGTGCGAGTTACTGAGCCTGGGACGGGCATCAACCCGTTAAACGCCAATGAGTCCTGTGAGGTAGGAACTTCCACCACTCGCCTTTAATCGGAGAGGAAGCTGAGACAGAGCCTAAGTCATCTGCCAGAGGTCACCAGGGCGCAGCAGCAGGCAGTGGGGGCGCGGAACCCGCATTCTTCAGTGCACCATGGGGTCCCGTCCCGGCCTGGTGACCTGGGGACGGTGGCGTCACCGCTGAGCCAGGGAAGGCAGGAGGAGATGGCGTGTGCGTGGAGGGGAAGGGGCCAGACGAGGTGGTGTTGTGGACATGTGTGGAGTGTAGGTGTCCAACAGCACCTCGCCTGCAGGCGCCGGACAGGCTTCCCCACCCGTGTGGAGAGGGAGCCAGTGTTCATTAAAAACGGAAACATCTGAAAGAGCTCTGTTGGTGAGTCCCAGCTCCACTGTTCTGGGGAGGCCGGCTGTGCTGACACACAGGAGGGCCAAGTCCTCTGGAGGTCAGGCCAGTGCTGTGGAAGGTGCATGTCACCCAGGGCCGCAGACCCCAGGCACTCAGTGCCACATGGAGACGCCTAGAGAAGGCCAGGACAACCCTGGACAAAAGGAGGGAATGAATGTCCCCAAGGCTCCCTCTGCATCTTTTCAATTGCAGAGGGCACATCCACTCCCCTGGGAGAGGGACGGAGAGAAATCGCCCCCCACGGGGGCGTATTCATGCCATAACCCCCTTCCCCCAAGACTGTGTCCTGACAGGATCTTGGGCACACGGGTACATGTGCCTGGCATGCTTTTCATGCCACCGGGTTTGGACTGGAGCCACCGTCAGGCACGTGGGCGTCAGTTTCTAGAAACAGCACTTACCCCGTGCTCCGCACTGGTCTCCCCTCCGCATTGTAAGGAACCAGCACCCTCAAAGCTGCCTGCTCACAGGAGCCAATGGAGGGCATTAGAAACACTCATGCCCAGGCCTCACCCAGGACCAGTTAGACACCTCGGTGGGCCACAGGCTGTTCCAGAAGCTCTCTGTGTGATTCTAATGCCAGGCCTGAGTAAATTACCATAGCAAAAGAAAGGAGGGGCCCAGCAGATGGCGTGTTGTTAAGGCAGCTGGGTCCCACATAGCTGACTGCTAGGTTCAAGTCTCAGACCTAGCAGCTTGAAAAACACGCAAGATGTGTGTGCATGCCCCAAATCCCGAGAGGAGAATGGAGAAGGGACCATCACTTTTCTCACCTTCCCTCTGTCTCTAGTGACTGCAGGCATCATATCAAAAGGGAAGCTCGGAGAGCAGGTAAGTGAAGGCTAACACCCACAGAGCACTTTTCTGCACACGAACCACTTGCACACAAGTGGCCTTAGGGAAGGAACGCATACCAATTTCAGGGGTATCCACTGGTCGGATGGGGAACCCACGGACCAAACAGACATGACTTGTTCACAGCTAACGGTCGCTTGCCAGAAATGCCATGCCTCGGGGCTGCTGACCCCAGATCAGGGTTCCTCGTGGGCAGTGTGTGTGTGCACGTGTGCCACGTGTTCCTCTTTGGCAGGACCTTGCTGTGTTGCAATCATCCTGCCTCAGCCTCCTCCACACTGATTTCAGGGAGGACTGGGAATCAAACCTGGCCCCCGTGAAGCCCAAGCCTGCGGAGCAGTGTCATCCAGTGAGGGCTAGCGCCGGCCGGCCTCATTCTTTCCAGAGTCACTCCGGGCAATGCCCCAGACAGATCTGCACCCCCACAGAAAACTTAGGGTGCAGTTCTTTTTACATTGTTTTCAGGTTTTTGCCATAGGATGTGTCCACCCATCAGAGAGAGACAGAGAAAGGCAGAGAATGGGGAAGATGAGAAGTCATCCCCCAGAGAAATGGTCCTGCCACAATCCTTCTCTTCTCCTCCTGCCATTTTGGGCAATCACACACACACATACACAGTCTTGCTCTCAAGCCACTGAGTCGGGGACTCGAACCACAGTTAGCCACGTGGGGTTCCAGCACCTTAACTACCACACCACCTGCTGGCCTTGAGGGTGCAGCAATTTTGAAAGTACCTATGCTCCTGTTTGTTTATATAAAGACCAAGCTGCGGCTTGTGTGCTGGAGCCTAACCGGGCTTAATGTTAAATGTGACCGGCCACGAAGAGCTAGCAAGGTCCAGATGGCCTGGAGGTCAAGGGGCAGGCGGGGCGGCTGCGGGAGGGCCCAGAGGGGACAATGGGAGCAGACCACAGGGAGGGATGCAGAGGGCCAGGGCACTGCCCAGGGTCAGGAGGCCTGGCAGCCTCGGCTCCAGACAGAAACCAAATCCGAAAAGCTCCAGGAGGCGTTTCCTAATAGGATTTCCGGGCCTCAAGGGAGGCACCGTCTTAACCACCTGGATGATAATCATCTGCTAATTTGTACAGAGCAGGATAATTTAAAAGACACGTTCTCTTCTTCCCTTTCACAATTGATTGAGGTGAGTGTTATTTTCCTACCTCCGTGGCTGCAGGCGTCAAACTGGTACAACAGCGCCTTGTAGAAACACCGGGAGGGCGCGTGGAGCCATGTGTCCGACCAAACACCTAGCAGTTAGGAGGTGCTGAACAGTATCAGCCCCATCTGTGGTTGCTTCTTTGGGAACAGGATGGTAAGCTTCGGAAATGTGCTGGTGAAGACGGGCTGCAGAGTCACGCCGGGGCAAGCTCAGCTTCGGCAACCCAGCGGCTAAACCCTGGACACATTAATTACGGGCGGCTTAGAGAGGGCTGTTCCTCAAGATTCACGTGCTGGAAGCTTGGTCTCCGATGCGCTGGTGCTGAGAGGGACCAGGGCCTGGTGGGCAGGGTTAGGCTCTGAGAGGCACTGCCCTAATGGGTCGATTAAAACTTTCTTGGGGCCAGCAGGTGGCATAGAGGTTATGGCTCTCAACTCCGACATGGCTGACCACAGTTCAAGTACCAGACCCAGGAGCTTGAAAACCGCACTGGGTGTATGTGCACGCATGCCCAAAATCCTAGGAGGAGAAGCGAGGAAAACGGATTGTGGTATGGCCATCCCCTTGTTTTTTTTCTTTGTTGTTTTTTTTTTTTTTTTTTTTTTTTTGAAGAGGTTTTTTGCTATAGGGTGCATGTGATCACCAGAGATGACAGAGAGACAGGAAGCGAGAACTCACCCCCCAGAGGGGATGGCCACGCTGCAATCCCTTTTCCTCCATCCTCCTCTCAGGATCATGGGCATGCACGCACATGCGCCCAGGCATGAGTTTAAGCCATCGGGTCCAGGACTCGAACCACAGTCAACTACATGGGAGTCCAGCAACATAGCCATTACACTAACTGCTGGTCCCAGGGGGGTGATTTCTCACTTCCCTTCTCACTGTCTCTGTCTCTCTCTGGTGAGTACACATGCCCTATAGCAAAAACTTTATAAAAAAAAAAAAAGAAAGAAAAAAAAGAAAACCTTCTTGAGGGAGAGGTGAGTCTGCGTGGGCCAGTCCCCATGAGCAGGCTGCTGGGAACAAGCAGACTGCCACAGGTCCCTGTCGCCGTACGCACCTACGTTCCTCCTGGCTTTCTCGACCACGTGTGACACGGCACCAGATGCCAGCCGGATGCCAGCCCCATGCTCCTGGACTTTCCAGCCATCAGACCGTGAGCCAATAACTTTCGTGCTTGACAAAGTCCTGGTGCGGCAGGGGGCCTGGTGGTTGGGGTGCTGGTCCCACATGGCCTACTGTACAGTTTAAGTCCCGGACACGGTGACCTGGGAAACACACCAGGCCCATGCGTGTGCATGCCCGAAACCCTGGAAGGAGGGGGGAGAACAGACTGCGGAGTGGCCACGTCCCGGAGGGGTGCTGCTCATGTTCCCTCTCTCTGCCTGCTCTCAGGTGAGCGCACACACCCTGCAGCCAAGATAAATAAAGGAACAGGACTGCCCAGTGGCAGGCATTTCTGTTTAGAAGCAGCCACGGAGGACGACATACCCACGTCAAGGTTCATTGGTTTCTGATATAAAACGGACATAACACCTGAAACGTCCTCCGTGGGTGCTGGGAGGACTAGATAAGGTAAGGCGTGGACACTCGCTTCTGCCCCTCGGCTCTATCGCTGCTCACACTCGGGCAGTTCTAGCGACTCCCCAGAGGCCGTGAGTAAGCCGCAGCTGCGATCCGCGCCAGGGCCCTTTCTGTTGCCGAGGCGCTGCTGACAATAACGCGGACGAGGAGGGAAAGGCGCTGACACAGACGGGGCCTGCTGCAGTCCAGAGACTGACCTCATGACCGAGCACGCCACAGGAAGACCAGGGAGGCCGGGACACTCCCAGGGTCACACAGACTGACCCGTGTCCCCCTCTGTCCAGCGTACATCATGGTCATGAGGGCTTGCCCTTTGAGGCTCTGACTCCGGAGGCCATAGGTAGGACCCGAGAACAGGCAAATCTTTTCAGGCTTTTGCCATAGGGAGTCTGTGCTCACCAGACAGAGAATGTGAGAAATCACGCCCTGGGGATGGCCACACTGCAACCCCTTCTCCTCCTTCCTGTCAGGATTTGGGGCACACATACACACATGCCCAGCATGAGTTTCAAGCAGCTGGGTCCAAGACTCGAACTGTGGTTCACCATGTGGGAGTCCAATGCTTTAATCACCAAGTCACCTGCTGGTTCCAGAACTTAAATTTTTAGCAGGTTTCCAGGTCCCAGACCATATCTAGACACCCATTCGTCTATGCCAAGCTGCCTTGGCTGGTGAGATCCTCTGTGAGGAGAGGCCTCTCGGGCTGCCAGGAGCTCCCAGGAGAACCCGGGCCACACAGGGCATGCTGAGGGAACGTCTGTGCTAAGCCCGAGGGCCTCGTGACATTCCTGCAGCTCTGTCAATGGGGGCAGACCTCTGTAGGCATGGCTTGTGAGCTCGGGACCAGTGCTCGGTGAGAGTTTTATTATTTATTCACGTGACAGGTAACACTCGCCGGGGCGACAAGACCCCACGCTCCCGGTTTCATGGCTTGCCGTTACACTACAGAACGCCTCTGGGTGCTCGGGAAGCTTCACGGCTGAGGACAGCTGTCACCGCGGGGGGACATTCTGTCCCGAAGAAGAGGCCTGAGTCCAGACCTTCCCTAGGGGTCTCTGTCCCACAGCCCTTCAGAGCCATCACACTCACACGTCAAGCATCGTCAAAACAACAGGAAGCAGCCATGCTGGGAGGGCTGGGCGTTCGACCCGGCAGGTGGCTTACGGCCACAGCGTACCGGACACGTTACGCACATTGCAAATGTATAAATTAAGAGGTCGACGTGTGTACGAAACCTTTTCAAGGGGACGAGTCCCATCTTATGTCATGCCAGGTGTCTGTGAGAGCTTTGAAAACAAAGGCAGTTTTCAAAGAAGCTGGAATTAAAAATAGAAGGTATTTACACGCAGGCCCTGCTCCTCTCCTGTCCATGAAAGCCTCTGGTGTTGTCAGGGCCCCTGGGCAGCCTCAGCACCCCCACAGGCACCCTCTCTGCAGTCTGCAACTTCCGGGAGAGCAGTGGGCTCGGCCCAGGGCTCTTCTCCTGGGTGCCCCCCATCTCGGCCTGGCGGCGCCTGCGAACCCAGGGGCTGCCCGAGGGGGTGACGCTGCTGTCCGAGGAATAATCCATGCACTTGCGAAAGATCTCGGGGCTGGTGCTGGAGTTCAGTCTGCCTTCCTCTGCCAGGGGGGACTTTCTGGAAACTCCTTTGCGTTGGGCCAATGGGCTGCTCCAAGGACTTGAACACGGGGAGGCGTTGGGGCTCAGAAAGAGATTCTGGTGGCCAGAAGGACTAAGCTTATTGGCGGCCACATGCCGCCGGCCAGCCATCGGGGACGTGGGGTTGCTCTCAGGGTCCGAGGAGCTGTTGGCGGAAGACTCGTCGCCCATGTACTGAAGCTCCTCGACTCTCTTGTTCAGGGACTTGTTCAGGTGAACGGTCACAGTGGGCTCCTCGTCATGGTTCTTGTCTCTGGGGGGCTTCTTTTTGGGGGGCTTCAGCCCAATCAGGACAGCCTTCATGCTCTCTTTGCTCTGGGATTCTGTGATCATGAACTCGTGGGCTTTGATGGCCGCTTCCACCTCCTCGAACTCCACAATGGCGCACTCTTGGGTCCCCACCTGGCTGTACCGGCTGCTGATCCTCCGGATGTCGGGGGGCAGCTCCCTCCCGGGCTTGAGGATCCGCACTGACGAGATGACCCCAAAGGTCCCGAAGAGCTTGAGCAGGTGCTCCATCACTTTCTCCTGCACCCGCCCATTCTTCTGGGGGGCGGCCGGGGCCCACAGCCTGGGGGACAGGTGGAGATCGTAGACCAGGAGCATCTTGCTGGGCAGGTTCTCACTGGGGAACAGCGGGACCGGGGTGGTCCTCCTCACCTTCCGGTGGTCCTCATTCAGCTCCAGGGTCACCGAGTGCGTGAGGGCGTGCGCGGTGGTCCTCCAGTCCCGGGTGAGGTGTTTCACCTGAAGAACACAAAGCAGGGCAGTAATGGCTGGTGTCCTGGCCCACCCGCACGCTCAAGAGCACCTCTCCCGAAGGCAGCGCCTCCCTCCAGCAGAGGGCGTGCAGGGTAAGTGGCTGGATCCCACTTGGCAACCGCACATTTCGAGTCCTGGACCCAGCAGCTTGAAAATCAAGCACATGTGCACATATGCGTGTGTACCCAGGGACTGCAGTGTGGCCATCTCTCAGGGGGTGCAGATTCTCTCTTTCTCTCTCTCTCTTCTCTCTCTGGCAAGTGCATGTGTCCTATTGAAAGAAAAGGAAAAAAACTCTCCCTCCTGCCTTCCTTACCCCTGTGACACTGGCCTCTAGACTCCCACCGGGCAGGTGTGTGACTCAGAACCCTGGTTGACGCGTACGTGAATGAACACGCTTTCCACGACTTCCAACACGGCAGCACAGTGGAGGGCAGCCCTGCCCACAGCACGCCGGGACGAGTGCTCGATCCCAGGACGTGTGGAGGTTAGTCCTGCAGGCTCCCAGGCAAGGCTGTGCACGTGGAGAGCCGAGGCCCAGCCCCACTGGCAGCAAGGCCTGGCAAGTTATCCACTCTCTTAGTGCCACGACTTCCCCATCTATAGAGATGCTAACACGCCTGCCTTACCGAGTTGTCATGGGGATTACATAAACACACGCACACACATGTATATATAAAACTCAGAACGGTCTCCAGCTCGGACTTGCGCTATCAATTTCAAACATTCCTTGCAATGTGAACATCTGCACGCCTCTCAGAAGCTGTTGTTATTTCTGCATTTGATATGAGGTTCCAGAAGATCTTTCACATTTGACTGCGGTGTCTCCTGAGCGTGATGCAGGCTGTTTCTACTAGGAAGTCAGTCCAGTTTGGGTCTCACGAAGAATGATGAAATAATCCCTCCCTCCTCCTGCTGGGATGGAAACGGAGTCGTCTGCAGCACATGAAAGCTCTATTTATATTAAAACTGTAATTCTCTAGATGTCCTCCTGCTTCCGGTGGAGAGTGTGCCGGGGGAATTAGTCATCCCAGAGGAGCAGGGGAGACAAGGGGGTGGTGACCTGCACCTGGCATGGCAAGATGGCCCGCCCTGCAGCCAGGTCTGGAACTGCTCGGAAACGGAAACGGAGCCAGGAACTCCAGGTGCTCCCAAGCCTAAGGCAGGACCCTCGGGAAACTCAGAGGAAGTCCCAGCAGAGCCATTAATACAGCGTCCTGCAGAAAAAGCTGTCCCTGAGGCTGTGGCCTGTGGGCCCTCGGGGCAGGAACCATGAGTCACCTACACACAGAATCAGCCACTGACCACTGGCCCAGCCCGAGGGTCGGATTTCGGGGACAGAACTGACTGGGAATCCAGAGGAGGAAGGTGACAGCAGCTCAGCACGGCTGTGGGACAGCGGGCAATGGCTCTCTGTGGGGAAAAGTGGAGCTTTCTTCAAAACAGCCCAACAGGAAACACTGAGGACAGGAGCAGCAGCCACCTGGTCATCCCGAAGCCCGCTGGGGTGCCGGGTGCTGGGGAAGGCGAGGCCCTGCTCCGAGGGTCATAGACGTTTCTGGAGACCACGTCCGATGGAGAGAAGGCAGGCTCGGGTGAGGCTGCACGGCCACGGGGAGGCCCACTGGGGACGCGTGGTGACTGAGCCCCCCAGCTGTGGCCGTGACCCTTAATAAGGCGTGTACAGGCACCACCAGGAAAAGCAAAGGGACCCAGGCGTTTCGGTCCCTGTGCAGTTACTACGAGGACTTCGCAAGACTTTCAGGATCGATGGGATTTCTCTGTCGGCTACTTTGGCCACCCGTTTCGACTGCGACTAATGGAAAGTCCTTTAGAACAAAGGGCTTTTGCTCTGATTCCGGAGGTGATGAATATCTGTCTCTGCTCTGCAGCCGGATTTCGACAGAAGAATGCTTCTAAGTAGGTCCTTAAGCAGCAGCATAAAAAGGAAGGAACACGGGCTGACTTGGAGTCCCTGGAGTATGCAAGACTGGGGCCAGCAGGTGGCATGGTGGTTAAGGCACTGGACTCTTACGTTGCTGACCACAGTTCAAGTCTTGGACTTGCAGCTTGGAAATCACACTGGGCATGTGTGCGTGCCCAAACTCTGGAGAGGAGACTGGAGAAGAGACTGCAGCGTGGCCATCCCCGCGGGGAGTGATTTCTCACTCTCAGTCCCTCTGCCAAGCACATGCATCCTATGGCTAAATAAGTAAATAAATAAATAACAACAACAACAACAAAAACCTTAAAAACAAAAAGGAATGCACAGGTCACTCTCTGGCTGGTTGTTGAGGTCCCGCAGACACTTGCCACGTGAGAACATGCTCACTGCCTGGGCGGGAAACGCCCTGCCCTTCCCCTGTTCCTGTACCCTGAAAGCCCCTCCTCATCTTCCAGGATCCTATTTCAATGTCACCACCTCTGGGAAGACTTCTCAGCTGTCCAGGCAGGGTTAGCTGCTCTGATCGACCAGCTGCCAACGTACACGGTCTTCCTCTTGTCACGCGGTTGAGGGTCACACTGTCATTTTCCACCAATCTCTCTCCTTTATGGGACTGCGAGCTTCTCAAGGGCAGGGGTGCCACATTCATCCTGTACCTCCTGTGCCTACTGCAGCCCTCGGCAGAGAGAACGGATGTGTGAGGAGTGACTGAAGGAAAGAGCAAGGGCTGAGGGCAGTTCACCAGTGGTGGGGCCAAGAAGTGCTCCGGGGAGAAGAGCTCACTTCCCAGTGCTTGCTGACAAAGCCCGGCGACTTGGCCGGGGCCCACTCGTTACGTATCCTGTGTTGCAACAGCTGCATGTGCTTTTCCACTCCAGGGATGCCCCCACGGGAGGCACGGAGTTCTTATTCCAACTGGTCTGTCAGCTCTCTGCGAAGCAGGGGGTTCACAGCCCAGATGCTGCATCTGTCACAGCAGGGACAAGCGGGGTCTGCCCAGATGGCAGTCACTCTTTTTTTTTTTTTGAGAGGTTTTTGCTATAGGGCGTGTACGCTCGCCAGACAGAGACAGAGAGACAGAAAGCGAGAAATCACCCCCACCCCCCCGGGGGGAATGGCCACGCTGCAATCCCTTCTCCTCCATTCTCCTCTCGGGATCTTGGGCACGCATGCACACGCGCCCAGCGTGAGTTTTAAGCCACCAGGTCTGGGACTTGAACGGTGGTCGACTACGTGGGAGTTCAGCGACATAGCCGTTATGCTAACTGCTGGTCCC
>NW_006198322.1:687490-688784 GCF_000334495.1 Tupaia belangeri chinensis | reverse complement strand
CCCGGGGGGAATGGCCACGCTGCAATCCCTTCTCCTCCATTCTCCTCTCGGGATCTTGGGCACGCATGCACACGCGCCCGGCGTGAGTTTTAAGCCACCAGGTCTGGGACTTGAACGGTGGTCGACTACGTGGGAGTTCAGCGACATAGCCGTTATGCTAACTGCTGGTCCCGATGGCAGCCACTCTTAAACATCTCCCGTCCCAGCGGCAGAGTGGAGGATGTGGGCGGCATGTACGAGAGCACGCTGGAGTCCTGGTGAGCTTCACCTCCTGGAGTTCTGCACACTCATCCCCTCCCGCATTTCCTCAGCCTGACAGACTAAAAGCTCGGTGCATGCAATTCCGGGCCTGACCGGTACTGTTAAAGGCCTTCGAGTGCCCTGTCCTCACAGCATGCTCCTGGTCACCACCACCTACCTGCATTTTACAATGGACAAGAGTGACTCGTAACTACCCTCGGCTGAGATCTGTCCCAGCGCCTATAACCCTTTTAATGGTGTGGGAGTATATTTATATGTACGTGTGTATGTGTGTGTGTGTTTAAGGTTTTTGCCATAGGGTGCATGTGCTCACTAGAGAGAAACAGAGAGAGAGACAGTGAGAGGGAAAGTGAGAAATCACTCCCCCTAGGGGATAGCCATGCCGCAATCCCTTCTCCTCTATTCTCCTCTCAGAATTTTGGGCGTGCATGCACACGTGTCCAGCTTAAGATTCAGGCCACTAGATCTAGGACTCCAACTACAATTGGCCAGTTGGGAGTCCAGTGCCGTAACCACTATGTCACCTGCTGGCCCCAAGAATACATTCTTAATAACCATCCTGGGCCAGCAGGTGGCATGGAGGATAAGGCGACGGGATCCTGCCTGGCCAACTACATGGTTCAAGTCCTGGACCCAGTGGCTCAAAAAACATGCCAGCCACGTGTGCACGCATGCCCAAAGTCCTGAGAGTGGAGAAGGGATTATGGCCTGGTCATCTCCTCTGAGGGTGATTTCTCATTCCTCCTCCCTACTCACCCCATCTCTGGTGAGTGCATGTGCCCTATAGCAAACTTAAAATAATAATAATAAAGATCCTAAATCCTTTCTCTTGATTATTTTTCTCTTTTTCAAGCCTCGAAGAAAATAAAAACAGCTAGTCATGGGGTTTCAAGGGAATAAAAAAGGAATTTGAAAGCATAACTCCAACACCACTGAAAGCCTCGAAGCAGCTCCCGAGCACACCTCACCTTTTTGAAGGACGTGAGCAGCTTGACGCTCACATAGCCCAGCTTGTTCCTCCGCACGTGCTACA
>NW_006198322.1:670036-687398 GCF_000334495.1 Tupaia belangeri chinensis | reverse complement strand
CCAGGTCGTCACGCTCGGTCTCGCCCCCACTCACGGCGCCGCTGAGACCAGAGGACACACAGGGTTATGGGTTGAACTGTGCTCCCCTGAATGCACATGGCGAGGTCCCCACCTGACTCTGAGGCGTGAGTTCAGGGGGGCCACAGCTGCCAGCTCTGGGTCCTGGCTGCACAGCCAGACTGTCTGGGCTCAGGTACTGAAAAGGGTTGAGCATCCCCAATCAGAAATTCCAGAATGAGAGGGAGAGAAAGAGGAGGCAGACCCTGACAGTCTCCCCACACCCCATTCTCCCCCCAGCCTCCCAGCCAGGACCTGCTGGCACGCAAGGCCTCCTCAGCACACTCAGGTCACCCCGAGATCCAAATGTGGGCCTCCTATGTGGCTCCCGTATTGTGTAGTGGCACCCTACAGTCTGTGCCACCCCAAACCTGAACATTTTCCAGTGCCAGCATGATGGTACAAGTAGAAAATTCTATATCTGACCTCATGCAACGGGTCACAGTTAAAATGCTGCTATACAAAGCAACTGTGTGTAATTACCTTGAAGCCATGTGGCAAGGTCCATATGAAACAGAGGAAGATACTGTGTCTCATTATGTACAGCTGACCCTGAAATAACAGAGGTTAGGGGAGCTGGCTCCCTGCACTGTCGAAAATCTACAAGTGGCCAGCAGGTGGCACAGAGGTTAAGGTGGCCGAATTCCACACAGCCACCTCTGCAGTTCAAGTCCCAGACTGGGCAGCTTCAAAATCATGCCAGGTGTGTGTGTGTGTGTGTGTGTGTGTGTGTGTGTGCCCAAAATCCCAAGAGAAAAATGGAGGAGAAGAGATTGAAGCATGACCATCCCCTCTGAGGGTTATTCCTCTCTGTTTCTGTTTCTCTCCAGTGAGTACACACACTCAGTAACAAAAAATGAAAAAACAAAAACTTTAAAAAACTTTTTAAAACTGCAAAAAAAAACCTTTTAAAAACTCAAAAAAAAACAAAAACTCTATAATTTTTTTATTCTCTCAAAGCTTCTGCTGGCCAGAAGCCTTACCTAAAATAACACATATTTTATATGTTATATATATTACATATTGCATTCTTACAATAAAGTAAGCTAGAGAAAAAATGTTAAGAAATTCATGAGAGAAAATGCACTTACAGTACTGTGCTATATATATTCTCCCCCAATGCTTACTTTTAAAAAATCTGTGTATATAGGCCAGCAGGTGGCATAGAGGTCGAGGCACTGGACTCCCACATAGCCAACTGCCGCCGTTCAAGTCCCAGACCTGCTGGCTTGCTTTCTCACTTTCTCTCTCTCTCTGTCTCACTGTCTCTCTCTCTGGTGAGCACATGTGCCCTATAGCAAATTAAATAATAATAAATAAAATTTAAGAATTCTTTTAAAAAATAAATAAAAATCTGAGTATAAACAACCCCACACACTTCAAATCTGTGTTGTTCAAGGGTCACGTGCATATGCAAATATTCCAAAATCTGAAAAAAAAAATAGATAAAAAATCCAAAACATTTCTGGTCCCTGGCATTTCGGATAAGGGATATTCAGCCTGTATCGCTATTTAGTAGCTGAAGGGACTTAGGCAAGGGACTCTACTGTGCTGCACGTCCACTCCATATTTTGCAAACTGGGGATCATTGCAGACCCTGTCCGATGGCACTGTGGTGACAACTCTATTAATTAATGCATGGAAAAACCTAGACGAGGACATGGCATGGCCTGAGAGCTCAGTGAAGGAGAGACAAATTCTTTTGCTCGTTCGTAAGAGGCAGATCTAAGATTTCATTTCAAACTCTCTGTCTCTGAAAGTCATATAAATAATTCCTTCTTTGTTCTGTTGAGACTCTGCCATGGGATCTGGAAACACAATCGCAATACCGTGATTCTTCTAAGTGAAGCCCACAACCACCAGCAGCTCCCCGTAGGCTTCCTCCCCCTCCCTGAGAACATGCGGACATGAGAACCAGCCAAAAAAATCCTTCTTTAGTTCATCTTTCATAAAGAAACGTAAAAAATGTAAAACTATAAATACTTGGGCAATTCACGGTCATCTGTGTCATAGTTGATGCCATTGGTAAAAGTTGGTAAAGGGGGGTTCTCTTGTATATTTTCATGACCAAATGATGTATTCCCTAAATATTATATAGTATTCGATCAAAATTACTGTGGGCGAGACCTAGAGCGTGGTGGTTACAGTGAGTCAGATCCCACATGGCCAATTGGAGGCTTTGAAAACACGCCGGCATGTGTGGACGTGGGCCAGATCCCCACGGGATGGAGAGATGGAGGAGAAGGGGCTGCAGAAGGCCACGCCTCGTGGGGAGGGTGCCTTCTCACTTTCCCTCTGTCTGTCTGTCTCTCCCTGGCAAGCACATGTGCCTGGTTGGTAAAAAAAGAAAAGATGAAGGAAAAAAATCACTTCCTGGAAAATAAAAAAAGAACTGCTGTCCCGTATTACAGCTTGACGTCTAATAACGCAACCGTCAGAGCAGAGTCCCCTCCCCGTGGTCTGAGCAGAGCAGCCCGGGAGGCTGCACACACTGACCCACCCGCCCACTGCGCTGGGGGAACAAGCTGCCTGCCGCGAGAGCCCAGAGGGGCCATAGCACCCCCAGTCGAACCCACTGTGCTGGGGGAACAAAATGCCTGCCGCGAGAGCCCAGAGGGGCCACAGCACCCCCAGTCACAGTGAGACAGCTATGCCGTGGGGACCAGGGCACTAGAGAAAGCTGTGGAAACGTGGAATGAAAGCACGAGTTCACTTTGGTGCAAACAGTTTTTGAAAATCCAGGCACAGTTTTTTCATGATATACGTTGTCCACGAAGATTCCTTGTATTGGTTTGCCTCAAGAAAGAAGGAAATTCTGGCACATGCCACGCCAATGGATGAACCATGGCGACATAAGCTAACTGAAACAAGCCAGTCCCAACACGACAAATATCCAGTCCGCTGTACGAGGCGTTCAGAGGCATCGAATCCATAGAAACAGGTAGCGGAGGGTGGGTGCCAGGGGTTGAGGACAACTAGATGGGGGTGTTATCTCATGGAGACAGAGCTGCAGGTGAGAAAGATGAACCAGTCCTGGAGATGAATGTGGGGACGACTGCAGAGCAATGAGGACGCGCTCAACGGCCCAGAAATGTAGAAAAGCGATTGGTTAGGGCAGGCCCTGTAGCCTAGTGGTTAAGGGAGCTGGATCCCACATGGCTCACTACAGTATGAATCTCGACCCAGCAGCATGAAAAACATGCCTGGCATGTGTGCACAGGTGCCCTACACCCCAACCGGACGGACAAATGGAGAAGGGACTGCTGTGTGACCATGCCCACTGGGGGATGCTTCTTCCCTCTTCCTCTCTGTCTGCCTGTCTCTCTCTGGCAAGTGTATGAGCCCTCTGCCATTAAAAAACAAATAAAAAATCAATTGATTAAAAATAAGAAGGTAGTAAATTTTATGTTTTATTTTACCAGTATTAAAAAGATTTTAAAGGACGCCTTCAGTGCACACCCACACATACACACAAATGTAGGTTTACATGTTTCCTTTATAAAGGAGCAAACAGCATTTCACTGGGTCAGGATTAAAGTGTTAAACAAAAATAAATAACCAATTTTAAAAGAGGGGGGAGGCAGGACCAATAGATGGTTTAGTGGTTAAGGTGCTGGACTCCCACATGACCAACTGTGGTTTGAGTCTCAGACCCAGTGGTTTGAAACTGTGCATGTGAGTACGTGTGCATGCATGTCCCAAATCCTGAGAGGAGACTGGAGAAAAAGGGATATGGCATGGCCAACCCCATGGCAGGGTGGTGGTGGTGGGGGGTGATTTCTTGCTTTCTGTCTCTCTGTCTCGTCAGTGAAAGCATGCACTCTATAGCAAAAATATGTCTTAAAAAAAAAGAGAGAGGGAGGTGAAATCAGAAATTGAAAGCAACCTATTACTGTGACAGTTTAAAACTAGGAAAAAAAGCAACTGTAGGGACCAGCAGTTGGCTAAATGGCTACATCGCTGGACTGCTATGTAGTTGACCACATCATGCTGGGCACATGTGTGCATGCCCAAGATCCCGAGAGGAGAATGGAGGAGAAGGGATTGCGATGTTGCCATCCACCTTGGGGAGAGATTTCTCACTTTCTGTCTCTATCTCTCTCTGTCTTTCTGTTGAGCACACGCGCCCTAGAGCAAAAACCTCTTTAAAAAAAAAAAAAAAAGCAATTGTAAAAATACTGTATTTAATGAAATATTCCAGCAGAAAAGTCGGAAAAATCATGACACATTTTTGCATAGAGAAACATAGAAATATCATGACTTTTCCAATGACCCCATAAAGCAATCTCACCTTTTATTTATTTATTTATTTATTTATTTATTTATTTATTTATTTATTATTGTTATTATTTTCAAATTTAGGCAGTTCAAAATATAGCATTGCTTCATTTAAAAACTGAACAGTTTAGGGACAGCAGGTGACGTGGTGGTTAAGGTGCTAGACTCCCACATGGCTGAACTGAGCTCAAGTCCTGGACCCGGTGGCTTGCTTTCTTAGTCTCTCTCTCTCTCTCTCTGGTGAGTGCATATGCCCAATAGCAAATTTAAAAATAAATGAAATCAAATAATTATTTTTAAAAAAGAAGAGGTTTTGATATTTGCCTGTAGGCAGCCTAGAAATGTTTTTTATTTTATTTATTATTTACTTTTCTTAGTTTTTTTTGTCATGGGGTGTAGCTACTTGTCAGAGAGGGACAGAGACAGACAGAGAGAGGGAATGTGAGAAGTCACCCATCAGAGTGTATAGTCATCCCACAATCCCTTTTCCCCCATCCTCCTCCTGGGATTTTGGACACACAATGTACACACACCCAGCATGAGTTTCAAGCTACCAGGTCTGGGACTTGAACTGTGGCCGGCCATGTAGAAGTCTAGTGCCTTAACCACCATGCCACCTGTTGGTCCTGGGAATGTTTTTAAAAACAGCTTATTGATGTCCCAAGGCAAACATATAGTGAAGGAAGAACAATCCTCTGAAAGACTAATTTTAAAAGTATTTTTTAAGAAAATCTTTTGGGACCAGCAGTTAGCGTAATGGCTATGTTGCTGGACTCCCATGTAGTCAACTGTGGTTTGAGTCGCAGACCCGGTGGCTTAAACTCACACCGGGCGTGTGTGTGTGTGTGTGTGGAGTGCACGCGCCCTATAGCAAAAATCTATTAAAAAAAAAGAAAGAAAAGTAAAGAAGAAGAAAATCTTTTAAATGGGATGATAAAATAGTAGCTGTAGCAGATGTGAGGCCGACTCAACCCGCACCGAACAGCAACTTCTCAGCTGTCCTCTTTTGCTGTAGAGGCTATACGGACCAAGCACTTTCCCAACCTCTCGTACAGGGAGCAGCCATTTGTCATGTGATGGCCAACGACACACGAAGGAAACCCTCTTGGCCCTGGCCCTTCCCCTTTTACCTGCCCTGAGTGTGGATGTGGGGGCTGGGTCGGTAGCACCTGTTCTACATTCTATGAACCCAAGGAGAAGGCCGGGAGCAGCAGCTGAGCCTGACGTAGAGACACAGCAGCCGAACCAACTCCTGGAACGACGTACCTGCAGTGCCTGCAGGCCGCTGGGAGTTACGTGAGCGAGCGCACATCCTGTTCAAGTCACCTGTCTGTTGGGTTTTCTACCATAACCACGTATAAACAGTAGCTAGGAGAGCAACGCCATGACAAGGAAAGAGGGCCTCAAACACCAAAGGGAAAGGCGTAGGACAATCAAAGGGTGCAGGATGCAAGGCGGACAGGCCAAATCTCTCACTTCATTAGAGAAAGCTTACGCCCTAAACAGTACCAAGACAGGCTGTGTATACAAGACAAAATAACCGCAGATGCCCAGGGAATTCTGAGCGCAGCTGGCAGGGATGCTACTAAACAGCAGAGCGGGGCACAGGGTGTGTAAAATCGATCAGTGAAGAGTTCTGGGTAGACTCGGGGTATCCAAAATGGCCTGCCTTCCTAAAAGTAGCCAGTGTATCCGAGGCGACTGGACTCCCAAAGGGATCTGCAGACACCGGTAAGTCCTACTCCCAGCAAGAGCGGTCGGTGTTATGAAGGGTCAACTCCGACATAAAGCCTAGAGGACAGAAGGGGGAGTCATTTTTCAATTTCTCCAGTGCCCTTCTACAGCCTCCCAGTCTTCCCAAGGTCTGCCATGTCTGCTTTAGTCCTGCAGATGGCGCTCTCGGATTGGACTGAGATCAAGTTCATCCCGTTGGGTTTCTCTAGACCTCCCTTGACCTAGCCCTCTCTGCTCTGTGTCTGGACGCACACCAGGCAGCCTGCTTGCCGAATTCAAGTGCCTCTTCTCCATCTCAATCCTCCTGTCCCGCTGTGTGATCTAACACTGTTGATCTCCTTCCTCGGGAGGCGCTCCAGGCTCGTGTGACTTGTTTTCCGATTCTTCCTCCCTTTTGAGTGCTCTTTTGGTCTCCTCTTTCTCCTCCCATTTTGTTTATTTTATTTTTTCATGAAAGAGAAAGCAAGTTCACGTGCTTACGAAAAAGAGGACGGGAGACCTGACCAGGGTCCCATCATGCCACAGTCCCCCTTCCCAGCCCTCCAGGTAGTGTGGATCTTGGGTATGTGTGCACCCAGCGTGTTTCAGGTAGACTCAGGATCCAAACACGTGGCTGGCCACGTGGCTTTCAGCGCTGCAGGTCAGTATGCGACCACGTGTGCCACCAAGGCTGGGCCTGTCTTCCCATTTCTAAAAGTAAGAATTCCCCAAGAATCTCGATTCCTTATCTCTTGGCAACTTCTACATTTTGGCCCCCACAAAGTCATCCAATTCTAGCTGGCCTCTCTACCTGCCCTCCCCCTTTCTTCCCTCCTAAGCTCCAGGCCTCAATCCCCAGCTGTCTGTCAGACACTTCTAAAAAGGTAATCTGATATGCTTCAAATTCAGTATGGCCACAATCAAACTTATCACCATCTGCAGAACTCAGCTAGGACCTGCGTTCTGGTCCTCACTTAGAACCAAAGTTTAGGCCCAGGGAGAGGCATTCTATCTGGGAGCTGACCTTTCTTCCTCCGTCTCTCTGGAAATAATCATACTGTACTGGGGATGACTTTGCATCAGTATTTGCACATTGGCACCCAGGAGCAGACAGGCAGGTAGTCGGAGGTTCCAGAACAGGTGGGTAGGCCTGAGGTGGCGTAACAGTCCTCTGAGAGTGACAGGTGTTCCGCACTCGGAGGGCTCCTCCCTCTCCACTGGCGCTGTCGTGGCAGCCAGGCAGCTCTGAAGAGGACCCCTAAAGAGCTGGAAAGGCCATGTGGTACCCGAGAGCAGGCTACACTGTCTCCTACTCTGTGCAACAGCACTTGAAAACAAAATACCCTGTATCCTTCATGAACATCCAAGATGCTTATACCCTTTACATGAATATTGTCCATTACAACCATCCTGTGACAGCCATATATGACAGGTCTTTAAAAGTCCATTGACAATGTGTGTTATAGGGGTCAGCAGTGATATGGTGGTGAAGGTTCTGGACTCCCACATGGTTGACAACAGTTCGAATCCTGGATCCGGAGGCTTGAAACTCATGCCAGGAGCGCATGTGTGCATGCCCAAAATCCCAAGAGGAGAATGGAGAAGGAACTGAGGTATGGCCATCCTCCCTGAGGGTGATTTCTTGTTCTCTTGTCTCTCCTGCAAGCACATGTGCCCTATAGCAAAAATCTCTCAAAAAAACTCATGAATAAATATCAAATAAATAATTCTCTAAAAATAGAAAGAAAATGTATATTATAAAAGGCTATGGATGATTTTCAAAAATTTTTTTGCACAAAAATAAATTCATACTTTAATTCCATTTTCCGTGAACTTTTTGAAGACCCCACTTACCTTTCCTCCCAATTCACCCTATCAGTTGCTTTCCCTATTCACTCTTCCATGCATTTAACCTCCAAACGTAAGATGAATCTGCAGTATCACGTATCTGTTCTCTCTTTCCATGCCTACCATCATCAGTAGTTCTCTCTTGGACAGCACTAAGAGCTCATCAGAAATTATTCTAAAAATGTAAAGATTTACACATGCAAACTAAAATAGGGAAATGGTAAAGAAAATCAACAACGCCCTACTCCACTCTCCTCACTAGGGACACCCTCTACTCAGCTGTCTAGTTTTCAGGAGCATTGTCTTACAGGTCTATAAAATATACTCACAGTTCTAGTTCTCACTTGCCAAAGATAGGCAGTTTCTATTCATGTCCTATGACATCAACTGAGGATCTGGAGTCACCATATCCCAGAACCTCTTCTAGTCATAAAAAAAATTATATTATTGTTGGTTCTTCTATTAGTCTTCTATTTGTGTTTTAAATAATACACTTAAATGGTTTCTCATCCCGCCAATCTCAAATAATATTTTTGGTTACAGCTAAATACGATGTCCGTAAGGTGAATCTCCTTTTCCTCCACCTGTTCCCCTAATTCCAACCTTTCAAATTCTATTGTCTATGACAGTAACAAGAGTCGAAAGTCAATCAGTTCTATTTTATTACTCAGACAATGTAACGGAAACAAAAATGAAGACCACTGTTCCATGCAGGACAAAAACGCTTGCTAAGATTTTAGTTATTTTCTTCGAGTCCTGACTGACTCACCCGACTGACACTCCACGTTTCTCTTTCCTATCACGTTAGCTGCCTTTGCTTTTGTCTTTAATGTAACAAAGAGGTTCCACTGACATTATCTTCCAACGTGTCCTAGTGACCTTTCACATTCCAGGAGTGACTGATTTAGTCACTAAGAACTCTTGTTGGTGCTCGGATTGTTCTTTAAGAGAATCCATTTGGTTCCAGGAGGTGGCGTAGTGAATATGTTACTGGAGTCTCACATGGTTGACTCACAGCTCGAGTCCCGGACCAGGTGGCATGACACTCATGTTGGGCATGCGTGCGTGTGTGCCCGAGATCCTGAGAGGAGAATGGAGGAGAAGGGATTGCAGTGTGGCCAACCCCCGGGGTGGGGGGAGGTGATTTCTCACTTTCTGTCTCTCTATCTCTGGCAAGCGCATACACTACAGCAAAAATCTCTCTAAAAAGAAAAAAAAAAAAGATCATCCTGTTCTTGTTTTGCACATGCAATATTTTAAATTCTCAGGCACTAACTGGAGTGCATGCTTTTAGACTTAGGTTCTAACATCATCCGCTCTTTATCATCTGGAGTCAGTTCTTCCATTTAACTTTCATGTCACTGACTTTCTTCATGTGACTAGAGAATTATTCCATCTTTTTCTTTCTTAAAAATGTTTTAATAAACTGGGTGGGAAATATGGGAAAGACATAAAAGTGAAAATATGGGGACCAGTAGTTAGTGTAATGGCTATGTCACTGGACTCCCATGTAGCCAGCAATTGGTGTGGCCATTCCCCCTGGGGGGTGATTTCTCGCTTTCTGTCTCTCTGTCCCTCTCTGTCTTTCTGGTGAGCGCACGCGCCCCATAGCAAAAACCTCTCCGAAAAAAAAAAGTGAAAATACGATTAGATTTACAGAAAAGTTCTGAAAATAGCACAGAGCTTTCCATCATTTACAGAAAAGTTCTGAAAATAGCACAGAGAGTTCCCATACACCTCACACTAGGTGTGCTTCAGTATGAATACCTTGTCTTAGTATTGCACATTTGCTACAAATGATGAACCAACGGTTATGTTATTATTAGCCGAAGTGTAAACTTTATCCTGTACCCTTAGTCTTTTCCTCAGGTCCCTTTCTCTGCCTCAGGCTCACATTTAGGCTCCCACAGTACACTTAGGGTCACGTCTCCTGAAGCACCCCTGGGCTCTGAGACTTTCTTGGACAGCTCTTGTTTTCAGTGACCTTGACGGTGTTGAGAATTAACCGTTAGGTATTTCGAAGAATGTCCCTCGATTAGGGTCTGTCTGGTGTTTCTGTTATGACTAGCCTGAGGTTGCGGGTTTTTGAGCGAGGCACCCAGGAGCATGTTTACACTCCCAGAGCATCATGCTGGGGAACAACCACCAACACAACTTCTCACCATGCACGCTCACCTGGCTCGCCTGTCTGAGGCAGTGCTGTCAGGGTCCCCACGGGGAAAATGACTCCTTCCTCCCACCCCACTCTCATACCGGACTGTTTGGAAGAAAGTCAGTCTACACAGCCCACACGTAAGGAATGGGGAGTTAGGTGCCATGCTCTGTATTTTGAAGAATGAAGGTCTGGGATGCATTTTCTTGGTGAGTGTGTGGGTTCCCTCTGCAGCTGTGTACTCTGGCTCTCTTCCTTGGTGGCTCTGGGCCACACCAAGTGACAGCCTTCTGTTTGTGCTGGGGTGTGCAGGCAGGGCGTGGTAAGTTGGGGCCTAACACCCAAATAAAGGTGCTGTACTCTGCTGGTACCAGCTCTGCCTTAGCATGCCCAGATCTGTGCAGTGAGTCCATTCGATTCCTTCGGAAGATAACCTTGTTTCTTTGTTCCCCTTGGAAGGAAACAGTATGGGGTACTCTTCATCGGCAGACAGAGAGGCTGGGAAATTGCGTACTGAGGAATTCAGCGCCCTCTGGGCTCTCTGCACCCCTTTCCACTCTTACAGCCTTCGCATAGTTCCCAACCAGAGCCTTTCGAGAGTTCAGTCTTTCCACCTCCCACCACCCACTGTGTTGTATTTTGGGCTACAGCCTCCTCCACTCTGTGCCATATTACGTGTTTTGAAGAATAACGATAACATGTCAGTGTGCTACTTCAATAATAGAGAAGGTTTTCTATTTCCTAATCGGTAAAACCCAAAGTCTTCAGCTCCTTATTCAGATTCATTTAGCATCTAGCTGTGACCACCTCCCAAAGTTATTTCCACCAATTCCCCTTCTGATTCTTTGCTCCAAGCAGACAGAAGGACTCGTCGTCCCTGTAAATGCCATGAGTCTTCTGGACCCCACCCTCCGTGCACGCTGCTGTACCTCTGATGCCCTGCCCCATTCTCCGAGGTCCAAACCCTCGCTGTGCAGCAAGGTTCACCTCCAAGGCAGCTCTCCCAAGAAGGAGATCGTTGCTACTTCTAACTCTTGTCTAAACACACGTCAGAGCTACTTATGTGCATGGCGTACTAGTTCCCCAAACCCTAAGTTGAGGGTAGGGTTCACAATGGTTTCCTTCATTACGGTGCCATTCCAGAGCCTTCCGTGCGGTAGGAATTTCAAATCACCGTTGTAAAGTGCATAGTTTCTTGAAGGATAATGCACACTTCTCAGGATCCTTTGAGGGAGGAAATACGACTATTGGTGAATATGTTCTTGGTGGCCTTTCAAGAAGACTCAAAAAAGGTTTATAGTTGAGGGTCCTCTTAAAATTTTTTGTTTTTCTTTGATAAAACGTTGTAAATTGGGATGAGGTTTTTTGTTTGTTTGTTTGTTTGTTTTAAGCTTTCTGTCATAGGGCATGTGCACTCACCAGACAGAGAGAGGAGAAATGATAAATCCCCCCTAGGGCAGATGGCCACATTGCAGTCCCTTCTCCTCCTTTCTCTTCCTGGGATCTTGCGGACATATGCACACATACCCAGCATGATTTTCAAGCTGCCCGGTAGGGACTAGAACTGCAGCTGGCCATATGGGAGTCCAGAGCCTTAACCACCATGCCACTTGCGGGACCCAGCGTGGTCTCTTGGCACAGTTATAACTTGTTAGAAATGAACACAAAGGGAAATATAAAAGCAGATAATGTCAAAGCAGATAACTGGTTCCATGGGTCAGGGTCAAAATATTTACCATATTTATAAGTGATTTAGAGAAACATTATTTGCAGTAGAAGACCCTTTAGGGCTTTTAAAAATTGATTGATTGATTGATTGATTGATTGAATGGCTACAGGGTATGTGTGTGCTTGTCCGAGAAAGGCAGAGAGAGACAGCAAAAGCAGGGGCCAGGGAAGTGAGATGGCCACACCACAATCCCTTTTCCCCTCAGGATTTTGGGCGTGCATGCATATGTGCCCGGTGTGTTTTTTCCAGCCACCAGGACCAGTACGTGAACCCTGCAGTCAGCCATGTGGACTCCAGCTGCCTTCACCAGCACACCACCGGCTAGCCCAAAGCTGCTCTTCTCATGAACTCTCCAGCTAATCTGGATGTGTTGATTAAGTGGTTAATCAAATGATAACACACAAAAAGAGAATCCAAACTAAAATAGTGGAGTAATGGGATCCTCACTATGACTTCTTTTTCATTTTTTTTTCTTGAGGTTTTTGCCACAGAGTGCATGCCCTCACCAGAGGGAGACAGAGACAGTGAGGGGGAAAAGTGAGAAATCACCATCCAGGGGAGAGGGCCACGCTGAATCGTTCTCCTCCATGCTCTTCTCAGGATTTTGGCCACGCATGCACATGCACATGCACCTGGAGTGATTTTCAAGTCACCAGACTCAAACTGCAGCTGGCCAAGGGGGAGTTCAACGCCTCAACCACCATGCCACTTGCTGGTCCCCCTTACTATGACTTTCAAACCCAGAAAAATTTCTTGAACTAATCATCTCTCCTTGCAGATGGTCTAAAGTGGTCTGTTGGCCACTGAGATTAGGAAAAGGGTGAGGGCAAGAGGCAGGATGCTGAACACTAAGAAGAAACATCACTTAACAAAAAACACTAGGTCCAGGCCTCTCTGTGTGAAGTTTCTCTCAATTCACCTCTAGAATAAGAGAATGAATCTGAAATGCTTCATAGTGAACAATAATACAATAAGAACACATGCAGAGTCAAAAGATAAAGGCTCTTCATTGGGATAAGCTGCAAGGATGGTTCAACCTACGCAGACCAATAAACATGATACAGCACGTGAACAGAGTGAAGGGTAGGAGGACCACAAATGACCTGTTCACTGAGCTGGGAAAGCCACCCCCGAACAATGGGAAAATCTCCTAATCCATCACGAATAGGGGGTACCTTCCGAGATGGGGAACATAAAGCTCGAGGCTTGGCCTGTGACATATTCTTACCTAAATGTTCAAGCTGAATCCAACCACGCCCTTAGCCCTGAGTCCTACCTCCCAGTTTATGGGACGTACATGATTCAAAGAGGCAAGTTAAATGAGGCCATGAGAATGTAATCAGACCAAATCAAAATATGGGACATTCAGGAAGACGTCTGGCCTCTTACATCCAAAATGGCAAACCATAACAAATAAAGAGGAAATGTTCTAGATGAAAAGATTCTGGGCCAACCAGATGGCACGGTCGCTATGATGCTGGACTCCCACATGGCCCACCGAGAGGTTCGAATCCTGGACCTCGTGGCCGGGCACATAGCATGTATGCTCAAAATCCTGAGAAGAGGGACCAGCAGTTAGCGTAATGGCTATGTCGCTGGACTCCCACGTAGTCGACTACGGTTCGAGTCCCGGACCCGGCGGCTTAAACTCACGCCAGGCGCGTGTGCGTGCGTGCCCAAGATCTCGAGAGGAGAATGGAGGAGAAGGGATTGTGGCATGGCCATGCCCCCTGGGGGTGATTTCTTGCTTTCTGTCTCTCTGTCTCTCTCTGTCTGTCTGGCGAGCGCACACGCCCTATAGCAAAAACCTCTCCAAAAAAAAAAAAAGAAGAAGAAAAAAATCCTGAGAAGAGAATGGAAGAGAAGGGACTGCAGCATGTGTGGCTTCCTCACTTCTTCTTTCTACCTCTCTCTGTTTCTCTCTAGTTAGAACACATGTTCTCTAGCATATATGTTTTTTAAAAGAAGAGATTCTAAAGAGTATGTCTGACAAAAGACTCAAACTGGATTGGATTCTGGGTTGGGGAGGGGGGGAGAAACAGCTGTAAAACAATCGTGGGGCAACTGAGGGAAATCTGAATGTAGAATTCGGCTACTGAATTATTTTAGGGATTATTGTTGAATTATTTTAGTTATTGCAATAGTATTATGATTTAAAGCGAATGCTTTTTTTTTTTTTAAGGTTTTCGTCATGGGTGCATGCACTCACTGGAGAGAGACAGAGAGAGACAGAGAAAGGGAAAGTGAGAAATCACCTGTTAAGGGGATGGTTACAATCCCTTCTCTTCCAATCTCCTCTCAGGATTTTGGGCATGCAGGCACACATGCCTGGTGTGATTTTCGAGCTGCTAGATCTGGAAATCATAGTTGGTTATGTGGGAGTTGAACGCTTTAACCACCACACCAACTGCTGGCCTGGGAATACTATTAGTAAGCGCTAAGAAATGAAGTATTCAGGATGTAAATATCTTGTGTCATATACTTGCAGAGATGAGTGAAAACCATGCATATAATATGCCCATCAAACAAATATGGCAAAATACCGACCAGTCTAGATGATAGGTATATAAACACTCAGTACTTTTCTTCTATATATTCTTATGTTTAAAAATTTTTATGTTAAAAAAGTAAGAATAGGGACCAGCAGGTGGCATGGTGGTTAAGGCACTGGACTCCAACATGGCTGATCACGGTTCAAGTCCCAGACCTGGTGGCTTGCTTTCTCACTTTTCCTTTCTCTCTCTGGTCAAATTTAAAAACAAATAATAACAAATACAATTAAGTAAAGAAATAATTAATTTTTTAAAGTAAGAATAAAAGAAAAGATATCTTGGGCCAGCAGGTGGCATGGAGGTTAACGTGGGTTGACTATACAGTTCGAGTCCTGGACATGTTGGCCTGAAAAATCATGCCAGTCACATGTGCATGAGTACCCCAAATCCTGAGAGGATAATAGGCCATCCCCCCAGGAGGTGATTTCTTACTCTCTTTCTCTCTCTCTGGTGAGCACACACACTCTAGAGCAAACTAAAAAAGTGAACAAATAAAAAGGAGGTGAGAAGGTATCTTTTTAGTGCACAAGTAGTGGGGAGAAGACTAATAAACACTCAGAGGTTGTGAGGACTCCCCTCATTGTCCATTTACTCCTCGTACCCCTGAGGTAAGCCAGTACTGGGCCAGGTACCAGAGAAATGGAGAGGACCGCGAAAAGGCAGCTGCTCTCCATGACCACTGTCCAGTGGAGAAGCAACGCCACGGCTCCCAGCCACGGAGCGAGAGCAGTAGAGACACGCACTCACTCACCCGCTATTGCAGGACGCCACGGTTCCCAGCCACGGAGCAAGACCAGTAGAGTCACACACTCACTCACCTGCTATTACAGGACGCCACGGCTCCCAGCACACAGAGCGAGAGCAGTAGAGACACGCACTCACTCACCCGCTATGACAGGACGCCATGGTTCCCAGCCACGGAGCAAGACCAGTAGAGACAGGCACTCACTCACCCGCTATTGCAGGACACCACGGTTCCCAGCCACGGAGCGAGAGCAGTAGAGTCACGCACTCACTCGCCCGCTATTACAGGGCTCCTACTCTGCCCTCGGAGCTGTGCTGGGTGCTGAAATATGATGAGAAGGAGGAAGCAAGTCTGATCCGAATTCACAGCACTCAGACTCCAAGGAGGGAGGCAGAACTATAGAACTATGACCATCATACATGACAGATGTGAGACATACAGCGTGACCCCGAGGACAGGACACCAACCCAGCTCTAGGTTGGTGGGGTGGGGAAGGGGCAGCAACGTTTGGAAGGCTGGCAAGATCGAAATCAGTGCATCCGAGGGCGCAGAGGTGGGAGTCGGGCATGCAGGCACAGAGCAGTACCCTGAGCTTGGGCCGGAAGGACATGGCACTGCAGACCGGACTGTGCAGACAGGCAGGGAAGGACGCTGCAGGGTGGGGTGGTGCCACACGGGAAGAAGCAGATTTGGAAGCGGGGCTGTCTCCTGTGGGCCCGAACGGGGGACAGAGAGCACCCTGTTCTTGGCTGCAGCTCCTTGTGCCCTGGATGCCTGCCTGCTAGGCTCTGTCAGCCCTCCTACCCTGAAGAGCCCTGGGGTTCTTGGGGGTCACTGCTACGCCATCGGGCTGCAGCACATGCTTCAGACTCAGCTCCCCACAAGCCTCAGGCCACAGGAGCTGAGGGAGAAGGGTGGCCCTGGAGGAAGAGAACCAGGTGTGAGGGCAGGGGACCACCATATGGAGCATCCGCTTCCCCAAGGCCTCGGGAGGGATCTTCATGAGCAGGGCTTTCATCCCTCTAATAGTACGATCCCAGACGTTCTGCCCTTCGGGTAGGGTTGGTTTTTGCCATAGTGACAGTTAAATAGACGTTTAAACCACTCCGGGCTCTTTACACGCCCTCTGAAATTATTTCATCAGCCACTGCCCTCTCCCACCGCGGGCTCTCAGTGACCACAGTCCCTCCCTCCCTCGCAGTCCACGGCACGGAGGGCACGAGGCAGGCTTTCCTGTATAGGTGTGCAGGTGTGTATACCGTGCCTTGCACATGCTGCGGTCCAGTTCTCCTGCCCAGCTGTGGGCTGGGCTTCACTGTTCCCGCAGCAGTTCCTCGGGGCTGCCCCTTCTCTGGGTCCCAGTCCAGACCTTTCTAATGGGGAAGGGTCGTCCAGGGATGGGGAGTGGCTGTGGGTCCTCGCACCTGCAGGTGAGCGTCTCCCAGTGAAATACACATGTATAAAACATGTTTTTGTGGGTAAATACTTGACATATATTACATATATATTACATATATATGTGTACACACACACACACACACACACACACATAATCTGCCAAGAAATAATCTTACAGAATCTTACCAACCCAAAGCCTGACAGGTCCCACAGGAAGGCAGGCACCCTGTAAATACCTACTAGCACCCCCAGAGTCTGGAGCTCCTTGCCCTACTCTGGTTCGTCTGGACGCTCCTCCTGCATCTCCTGTCAACAGCTGGACAAGTCCTCAGTCCCAGGGACCCGGCACGGGGGCACCAGCCTAGGGTGTCCCGCCGGCAGCAAAGCTCCAGACCCAGGGGCAAGGTCGGGTGGGCGCCATACCGACTCCAACTCCGAGCTGCCCGCACCTCAACCCACCCCAAGGCGGCAAGACGCTGGGGGGAGACTCCTGAACATGGGGCTCCGCGGGGCCAGGACGGAGAGCAGCACGCTCTGCATAGCGCTCTGACCAGGGCCGGCGAGGTCCCTGCTCCGCGACACACGCCACCATCGGCCCCGCCAGCGTCAGCCTCGCCTGGCCCGTCACCACCCGGAGAGCCGCGGAGCGCCCGGGACGGCGGGCGGGCCAGACGGCTCCGACCCTGCCGGCTCGGTGGCACCACTCGCGCGGGAAGGCCCGGCCTCCGGGAAGCGGGGCTGGGCTGGGCTCCGGGAGGTCTCGGTCCCCACGGAGAATGCGTCCCCTCCCGAGGGCATGCACGATGCCGGGAAAGGTCTTCCCCGGGCTCCCAGCTCAGCGGCGCGTCCGGGCCCCCGGGCTCCCCGCCGCCAGCCCGGGAGCCTGGGTC
>NW_006198322.1:660771-669622 GCF_000334495.1 Tupaia belangeri chinensis | reverse complement strand
GGGAGCCCGCGCGCCTCGCTCCGAGCTCGTCCCGCCCCGGTGGCGGGCGCAGAAGACGCTTTCCCGCCCCGTGCCTCCTGCGTGCCTGATGGGAGAAAACCCTCGTTGTCAGGCTGCTCGGCACCGCCACCGGGCCGTGTGTCCAGGTTAGCGGCCTGCGATGCCCTGCACCGGGACCCTCCAAGTGCGGTCCCCAGAGCACAGCCTTAGCTGGGAGCTCGCGACTGCAAACCCCGGGGCCCCGCCTTCTCGAATCAGAATGTGATTCGGAACTGGGTATCAGCAAGCCCCGCAGGTGCCACTGAAGCTCAGTGAGGCGCTGACGCCAGGCCCTGCCGGGCACCTGCAGACAGTGTGCAGTGGAGGACGTGCCGACAGCCCAGGCGCTGCTGAGATGTCGGCGTGCTCTAAAACCTCGCTACCTTTCCACAGTTGGTGCTAAACCGAGGTCTATCTCAGTCCTTCAGATGTGATCCAGGAACTAGGGACAGGGCCACTGAGATGCGTCGGCCTGAATCTGCTTTCGTGAGGCCCCTAATGCCAGGCCTGCAACATGATCTGTCCCAATCGCTTGCCTCCAAGGACTCCCAAGAACTGACTCCTTCGGGACGGCCTGATGGCAAAGGCACCTGGATCCACGTGGCTGGAGTCCCCGGCTTGGTGGCTTGAGATACACCCAGGTGTGCATGTGAGGAAAATCCTGAAAGGAGGGCATGATGGAGGAGAAGGGATTGCAGTGTGACCATTCCCCAAGGGGGCTTTCTCCCTCTCTCTCTCTCTGTCTCTGACAAGTCTACACTCTGTTGTCCCCCTCTCCCAAAAAAGGTGGAACCCTGGACCAATCATTTGTTGGAGGAGAGTGTCCCTGCAGAAGAACAGCACAAGGGGTCCTGGGTGTTTGGTTGAGACGGGAGAGACCAGAGGCCTGCAGAGCAGCTATCTGAGCACCTGTATTTGTGGGGTCTCTCCAATAGATCCTCCAAGAATGAGGACGTTATTGTTGCTGCTGTCTGCACCAGAACAGCCCACGGCAGGGTCTGAGCTGCGGGAACAAGACGCTGGAGGTTTGCAGCACCTCTCCCAGCCAGCAGCAGGTTCTTCCGTTAGAGAGGTTACAGAACCTTGCACTCCTGCCTTGAGCCTCAGGAAGGTTGGCAGTGGCCTCTGTGCCTTTCAGTCTGGTAACTCAGCTCCAGAGTTTCACAAAGCGTGATCTCACGATTTTACGTAGTCCATGCTGTGTGGCCCAGGCTTAAGGAATTCGTATCCTCACCCACAGTAATGACTCTCGTTTGCACCTGACTTCACAGTTTACGAAGAATTGGTACATACCTTATCTCAAAGTTCTCAAATGCCTGTCATAGCAGTCTCCTGAGGGATTTCTTATGAAAATAGATATTCTGAAAATACAGTTTGGGAACTGAATCTGGTCTGCAAAAAAGTTTTATTTGGTTAGAGTATAGAAAAAAATCATTGAATGTGTATGCCTCGAGTTCAACTATATCTGCCTATGTCTGCTGTTGCTGGCATTATTTATTTTTAATTTCTTTCTTGAGATATGGAAAGGGGAAGACAAGCAGCTCTCACAGGACTGTGATCCCTCCCCCAGCTTTCCTAGCCAGCCAGCATCACGCCACCATGCTCCCTGTATGTACAGGCTGACTCAGGAACCGAACCTCCGTCCCCATATCACTTCCTGCATTGCAGAGCATCGTGCCCTTGCTGGGCCACCATAACGACTGATGAGATTTCTTTCTCACTCCACACAACGTCATCCAGCCCTGGGCTTTTCCTGGTAGAGGTGGGTGGCCCCAAGGGTACAAAACTTTCTGCCAGGGCCTGAATAATTCATTGGGTAAAGATGGGCATCCTTCTGGGATATTAATTTTCTTTTTTCTTTCTTTTTTTTTTTTTTTTGGAGAGGTTTTTGCTATAGGGTGCGTGCGTTCACCAGACAGACAGAGAGAGACAGAGAGACAAAGCGAGAAATCACCCCCGGGGGGATGGCCACACCGCAATCCCTTCTCCTCCGTTCTCCTCTCGGGATCTTCCGCACGCATACACACGTGCCCGGCATGAGTTTTAAACCGCTGGGTCTGGGACGCGAACCGCAGTTGACTACATGGGAGTCCAGCGACATAGCCATTACGCTAACTGCTGGTTCCTCTGGGATATTAATTTTACTCAAATATTAGAGAGAAGAGAGCCATGTGTATATATAAAAACAACTTGAGTGCCAACAGATACGTGGAGGTTAAGGCACTGGATCCCACATGGCTGGCTTTGAGGTACAAATCCTGAACTCAGGGACTTGAAAACCATGCTGGGAACATGTGTGTGTATGCCTGAAACCCAGAGAGGAGACTGGAAGAGGAGGGATTGTGGTGTGGCCATCCCTCGCGAGGACAGAGGAGAGATGATTTCTCACTTTCCAGTTTCTTTCTCTCTCTCTCTTTTTCTCTCCTTCTCTCTCCATCTCTCTGTTTCTCTCTGGTGAGTACATGCACCCTATAGCAAAAAAAAAAACAGGGGGCGGGGGAGATAGGGAGCAGCATGTAGCACAGGTCAGAGCACTGGACTCACACATGGCTGACCACAGTTTGAGTCCCAGACCCAGTGGCTTGAAAATCATGCTGGGTACGTGTGTGTGCATGCCCCAAATCCTATGTGTTGGGGGGAGGCATGGAGGAGAATGGATTGCAGCATGGCCATCCTCCCGAAGGTGATTTATCTTTCCCTCTCTCTGTCACTCTCCCACAAGTGCACACACCCTATGACAAAAATCTAAAAAGGAAAAACTCAAAATATCTGTGAAATCAAATGCACAGCTTGCATGAAACTTCCAAGACAACTTCACGTACATTTCTCTCCTGCAGTGGTTGCTTTAGTATGATGTTTGGGAGGGGGAGGATCGAAACCTTCGTCTGCATTTAGGGTACAGTCATAGGCATCATTAATGACAGGAATACACTCTAAAAAATGCATCAGAAGAAATGCATGATGTTTGCATCACAGAATGCACTCACAGACCGAGCTGGTATAGCCCAGTGATTCCCAGCCTTCCCAGCACCAAGGACCAGCCTTGCAGAAGGCAATCCCTCCATACATGGTGGGGTGGGACACGGATGGATTGGCTTTGGTCCTGGGATGACCCAATCCCACCACATCCACCATGCACCCCATTTCCACCATTACTACAATGCAATGTGTAATATAATGAAACAAGCACACAACGACAGGGTTTACACGTCCATAGACTCGAATACCACTGCAGATCCAGCAGGAGCCCGGGTGGCCATTGCAAGTGAAGGGGAGTGGCTGCAAAAACAGATAAAGCCTTAGCTTACTCGCTTACTGCCCACCCTCACTGTGTGGCCGGGCAAGGTCCAGGTGTGTGTGTGGGGTACCAACAGGCGACTGACTGTCACTGGTCTACAGCTTGGGGATTGGGGACCCTTGGTACGATCTACTATATACCTGGACTGTAGATACAGTGCATCGCTCCACTGTCATTCATGTGATTCCCCACGGACCGCAACATTGGTGCATGGCTGTGCTTCATAGGAGAACTCATCAATTGTGGTCAAATGCAGAAAGTGAGCCCCAGCAAGGCTTGCAGGGGAGGGCCTCTTCCACATTGCCGCCCCTCCACTCTGTCTAGTGGAAAGTCTTACATCTGGAAACACTTGGCGATTAGAGTTGATTAGTCCTACCCACACAATCCATCATCTGTGTCACCGGTGAAGAGTTTCAAGAGCCCCTTCTGGGGGCCGTCAGGTGACATGGTGGTTAAGGGCACTGGATTCCCACATGGCTGACCGTGGTTCAAGTCCCGGACCTGGCGGCTTGCTTTCTCACTTTCTCTCTTTCTCTTTCGCTCTGTCCCTCTCTGGTCAAATTAAAAAATAAATACATAAATAAAGTTAAATAAAATAATTCTTAAAAAAAAAAAAAAAAGAGCCCCTTCTGGTTTCTGGTTCCTTCCTCTCCAAAACCATGGCCGGAGGAGGCTGGTCCCGCCCAGGTCTGGCGTGGGCATCATTGCTATGAGCTTGCGTCACCGGTGAGATGATTACCGAAGTCTCTCTAAAGAACATGGTGACCTCATCCTGGAGTTGGCATCTTTCCCTTCCCCTAGAATTCTTGAGGGCTCATTTTTATAGTAAACTCAAAACAGGACAAGTATTTTTTCCTGAGCCCCTGAGGACGAGACAGATGGAGGTACATTACTGAGGTATCAGGATGGACAGAGGTTCGGCCGGGGCCAACATTCAACCCTGGAAGACCTTTCTGCTTTATAAAACGATGTTTTTTGGGAATCAGTTGAAAATATTTTGGTGTCTGGCAGCAGAGTTGGAAACCAAGGGCTTGGAATAAGGTATTAATGTGGTAAAATCAGGCCGAGGCCAAGTGTTGAAGGGAAGGCTTTGGGGTGGTGCTTAGTGAAAGGCCGGTTTTAATGGAAGGTTGAGGGAGTTTATTTACTCTCTTAATCATTCGTCTAAACATGCACCAGATCCCAGGCCTGTGCTGTGCTGGATTTGATTTTGTAAACTGACTAAGACGTGTTCCATGAATACCAGGAGACGATCGAGCCTGGAAAAGAGTGTCTAAGACTATGAATGTGCTTACAATACAGGCTGTAACAGAGATCCGCACAGGGGGGACAGCGGTGCGAACATCCAGGATGTCTTGAGACTGACTTGAAGCTCACAGTGAGCGGCACGGTGTGGGGGAAAACACTCGCTTAGGTATCAGCAGAGCCGGATTCAGGCGTCAGCTTCGTAACCTCTGAACAGATATAAACAACTGCTGTTCGACCCTCCTACCTGTAAAACGCTCTGAAGGGCCTTTGCCTCATTGAGTTGGCACACGGATTAAACTGGACCGTGGGTGGAAAATGTCCACTCCAACACCTGGCCCAGATTAGCTGCTCAGTACCTGCTAGTATACTATGGGGGGGGGGCTTTCCCAGCACCCCGTTCCTTAGCCTAGATGGGAATACGAATATTCTAATTGCAGATATGTATAGTCTTCCACTGAAAATTAAGAAATTGAGTTTTTATGCGCAGATGTCAAATTCTATTTTTTTTAACTATTGGGTCATCAGAAGTCATGATGCATTTTTGCAAAGAAAATATAGATCATGATCTTTCAATAGACCCAATATTTGTTTTAATTTTTATTGTTATTATTTTTTTAATTTAACCAGAGAGAAAGAGAGAGGGAAAGTGAGAAGAAAGCCACCAGGTCTGGGACTCCAACTGCCCTTGGCTATGTGGGAGTCCAGCACCCCAACCACTGCCACCTGCTGGCTCTGATGCTAAATTCTTGCAAGTGGAGGTGGGCATTCAGAGCCAGCTTCATTCCGAACATGCTGCCCAAACAGAGGGCCTCTCTGGGCATCTTCCTATAGTTTATTTCCACCTTCGGTGAGAACTTAAATACTGGCAGGTGTAAGGTTTCTTCGGCGTCTTCTTCATCAAGGTCTTTTCTCTTGTTTACGACTATCAATTGCTAGTTTAGTTGGATTTTTGACCACCGAATTAGCAATTATATTTCCTAGTCTCCCTGGTATACTGGCGTGGCCATGTGGCTAAATTCTGGCCAAGAAGTTGAAAATTAAAATGTCTTCGCCACTTCCTGGCTGTGCTTCTAGAAATGCAGATGTGCTTCCCAGGCTTTTCCTCTCTGCCCGTTGCCTGGAGCAGTCATGTCGAACTGAGGCTGGAGCCACATGTTTGGCTGGACTTCTTTGCTGAACCATAATCTGGAGCATTATTTGAGAAAGAGATTTCACATCTTCTTTAATTCACTGAATCTGAGATCTCTTTCTTACAGCAGCCCCTGTTCTAATATCTGACTAACACTGATGAATTGATGAAGCGAGGCATGGCTGTACCCCAAATGCAAATGAGGGTTTCCGTCCTCCCCTCCCCCAGCTGAAGAACAATCGAATGATGCGGCAGTTGGAAGTATCTAGTTCAGGACCCAGGATATAGCAGCCATTCGACTAATTGATGTTAAACTGGAATTTTAGAAATTCGATTACAAAAATTCATTATATGACAAAAGTATACAAGTTATGTGGTAAGAACAATGTCAGATTCCCAAAGGTCTAAGAATGTCCTCCTCCCATTAGAAAAGGAGCTGGGGCCAGCAGGTGGCATGGTGGTTAAGGCACTGGACTCCCACATGGCTGATTGCGGTTCGAGTCCCAGACTGGGCAGCTTGAACATCATGCCGGGCATGTATACGTGCATGCCCAAAGTCCCAGAAAGAGAAAGGAGCAGAAGGGATTGCAGCATGGCTGTCCCTGCTGGGGTGTGATTTCTCACTTTCCCTCTCATTCTCTCTCTCTGGTGAACACATGAGCTCTATGACAAAAACAAAAACAAAAACAAAAACAAAAACAAAAAACAAAACAAAAGCAGAAGAGCTCATGCTGTAATGGTGGGACTAGATTATCTTCTCTTTCTAACCCTTTCACGAGAATGGCGTCACTGACATTATCAGCGGAGGTCCAGTTACTGCCGCAAAAACAATGTAGGGACTTCTAAAAGGCCATCGGCTGTGGTCTCCCACTCCTCTAAGTATAAGGTACCCCACAAAAAGACACAAAATCCCAAATTTGGGTCTTATCACTTAAAAATAACACTTTGCTGGGGCCAGCAGGTGGTGTAGTGGTTAAGGTGCTGGGCTCCCACGTGACCAGTTGCGGTGTGAGTCCCAGACTGAGCAGCTGGCAAAATCCTGCTGGGTGTGTGTGGCATGGCCAATCCTTCTGGTCTAAGTATAAGGTACCCCACAAAAAGACACAAAATCCCAAATTTGGGTCTTATCACTTAAAAATAACACTTTGCTGGGGCCAGCAGGTGGTGTAGTGGTTAAGGTGCTGGGCTCCCACGTGACCAGTTGCGGTGTGAGTCCCAGACTGAGCAGCTGGCAAAATCCTGCTGGGTGTGTGTGGCATGGCCAATCCTTCTGGGGGCAGGGGTGATTTCCCACTTTCCCTCTCACTGTCTCTGTCTCTCTCTACCTGGTGTATGCCCAAAATCCTGAGAGGAGAATGAAGGAGAAGAGATTAAGAGATTGTGGCATGGCCATCCCCCCGGGGGGTGAGTTCTCACTTTCCTCTCTCTGGCAAGCACACGTGCCCTACAACAAAAGCCTAAAAATAATAATAATAATTTTGCTATTGTAACACTAATTTCTTTGGAACTTTTCAAATTTACACACACACACACACACACACAGAAAGAGACACAGAGAGAGGGAGAGAGGGAAAGTGACAAAGCAAGCCACCAGGTCCAGGACCAGAACTATGGTCAGTCGTGTGGGAATGATCAGTACCTTAACCACCATGCCACCCCGTGGAGCCCACTTTAAAGAGTATTTTTAACCTTTCCCCACCATTTATGCCTTTGGGGGACTTATTTGTCAAACTGCTGGGAAGTGGGACACATAAAGAATAGATGGGCTTGGGGCCAGCGGATGGACTTCCTTGCATTGCTGGACTCCCACGTGGGCAACCGTGGTTTGAACCCCAGACTCAGTGGCTTGAAACACACACAGGGTCCGTGGGCGTGTGTGTCCAAGATCCTTAGAGGAGAATGGAAGAGAAGGGATCGTGGCACGGCCAATCCCTCTCGCTGTCTCTGTCTCTCTCTATCTGGAGAGTGCACACATCCTAAGGCAAAAGCTAATCAGAAAATGAGAGAATAAGTGGACTATTTTATTTGGAGAGGGAAGTGAGAGGACGGCTCCCTCTAAAGTAGTAATCATAATCACAGGTATGAAGGTTATTGGGAGCAATGCCAAGAGGCACAGGCGAAGTATTCATTTTTTTTTTAATTGCTAGAGGGTGCTTGCATACATCAGAGAACGACAAAGAGACGGAAGGTGACAGCACCCTCAGTGGCCAGGACACAATTCCTCCTCCTCTGATGCTCCTTCCCATCAGGAATATGAGCACCCACGGATGCTTGCTGGCTGTGTTTTGATTTTTCTTTTATTTCTTTTTTCTTTTCTTTTCTTTTCTTTTTTTTTGCCATAGGGCGTGTGTGTGCTCACCAAGGAGACAGAGACAGTGAGAGGGAAAGTGAGAAATCCTCCCCACCATCCTTTCCTCGTCATTCTCCTCCCAAAATTTTGAGCACACATGAACATGTGCCACCAGGTTTGGGATTCGAACCATGGTCAGCTATGTGAGTGCAGCACCCTAACCACTACACTACCTGCTGGCCCTGCCTGTTGTGTTTTTCAAGGTACCAGGGATCTGATTCCCTATGCACATTGTTTAACTTCTGTTGAGAAAAACCTAAAGGAATTACACAAAGCCGGACCACACAGAGCAGGAGAGCCAGCTGCCTGCCCTGGTCAGAGGGCGACTTCCTCCATGGTTTTCCAGTCCCTAGGAAGACACACAGCAGTCAGCACAGCTCCCCGACCAGGTGACAGCTCTCGGGACAACAATTCTTATGTTTATCTGCACTTTAGAATCACTGGGGTGGGTAGGGGCGTGGGCAGCAGGTGGCATGGTGGTTAAGGCGCTGGACTCTCACATGGCTGATCATAGTTCAAGTCCTAGACCTGGTGGCTTGAAAATCACTCTGAGTTGTCCAGCAGTTGGCTTAATGGCTATGTCGCTGGACTCCCATGTAGTTGACCACTGTTCAAGTCCCAGACCCCGTGGCTTAAACTCACATCGGGCGCGTGTGCGTGCGTGCCCAAGATCCCGAGAGAATGGAGGAGAAGGGGTTGTGGCGTGGCCATCCCCCGTGGGGGGTGATTTCTCGCTTTCTGTCTCTCTGTCTCTCTCTGTCTTTCTGGTGAGTGCACGTGCCCTATA
>NW_006198322.1:655573-659926 GCF_000334495.1 Tupaia belangeri chinensis | reverse complement strand
AAAGATCTTTCTGCTATTCCAAAGAGTACACCAGATTTTGGCTGAAAAACTACATTCTTATCTTGAGAAAGTACGCTTGATTGCTAAACGCCCACTGCATTCCTCCTCCTCTGATGCTCCTTCCCATCAGGAATATGAGCACCCACGGATGCTTGCTGGCTGTGTTTTGATTTTTCTTTTATTTCTTTTTTCTTTTCTTTTCTTTTCTTTTTTTTTGCCATAGGGCGTGTGTGTGCTCACCAAGGAGACAGAGACAGTGAGAGGGAAAGTGAGAAATCCTCCCCACCATCCTTTCCTCGTCATTCTCCTCCCAAAATTTTGAGCACACATGAACATGTGCCACCAGGTTTGGGATTCGAACCATGGTCAGCTATGTGAGTGCAGCACCCTAACCACTACACTACCTGCTGGCCCTGCCTGTTGTGTTTTTCAAGGTACCAGGGATCTGATTCCCTATGCACATTGTTTAACTTCTGTTGAGAAAAACCTAAAGGAATTACACAAAGCCGGACCACACAGAGCAGGAGAGCCAGCTGCCTGCCCTGGTCAGAGGGCGACTTCCTCCATGGTTTTCCAGTCCCTAGGAAGACACACAGCAGTCAGCACAGCTCCCCGACCAGGTGACAGCTCTCGGGACAACAATTCTTATGTTTATCTGCACTTTAGAATCACTGGGGTGGGTAGGGGCGTGGGCAGCAGGTGGCATGGTGGTTAAGGCGCTGGACTCTCACATGGCTGATCATAGTTCAAGTCCTAGACCTGGTGGCTTGAAAATCACTCTGAGTTGTCCAGCAGTTGGCTTAATGGCTATGTCGCTGGACTCCCATGTAGTTGACCACTGTTCAAGTCCCAGACCCCGTGGCTTAAACTCACATCGGGTGCGTGTGCGTGCGTGCCCAAGATCCCGAGAGAATGGAGGAGAAGGGGTTGTGGCGTGGCCATCCCCCATGGGGGGTGATTTCTCGCTTTCTGTCTCTCTGTCTCTCTCTGTCTTTCTGGTGAGTGCACGTGCCCTATAGCAACCCCCCCCCCAAAAAAAAAAAAAAGAAAAAGAAAATCACTCTGGGCATGTGTACCCTACAGCAAAAAACCTTAAAAAAGAAGAAAAGAAAAGAGAAGAAGAAAAGAACAACATAAACAGAAAGAAAAAAAGAACCATGGCTTTAAATCCTGATGCCCAGGCTGGATCCCTACTGGGGTGAGACCCAGGCACCAGGCGTTAGACCCCGATGCCCAGGCTGGATCCCTGCTGGGGTGAGACCCAGGCACCAGGCGTTAGACCAGGCCCAAAGCTCCCCGAGTGACTGCAATGTGAAGAGCTCTGTGTTCCATCTTTCACGCTCATATTCTCTAGGCCGCTCTCAACAGGTCTGGAGACACTGGCTCTTGGTTCACCTGAATTCCACATGCGAAGAGCCAACGCAGTTCAACGCTGGCGCTTCCTGGACTTACTGAGCGACTGGTGACTCAGAGATGAACTTCTCAGGTGCACTATTCCTTAGCAGGAGCAGCCTCAGACCAGGCTGCGGACAGCCGTGAGGGTTGTGCACAGCACACAGATTTGGGCAAAGGGCTGCGGGGGCGGAAAGTACTGGCTGAACTCTGCTCTGCAGGTCCTCGCCTTGCACTCAGACCTCAGCAACTGGAGGGCCTATCTTTTTCCGACTCTCACAAAGGCGGCTAAAGGGCTAACAGTGGCTCCAGTTCAGGCCTGCTGAAGATAGAATTAAAGTGAGATTCCAGGGCCACCTGCATCATCTGGGAGCCCATTAAGATGCATAGTTCTGGGGCCAGTAGGTGGCACGGAGGTTATAGCAGCTGGATCCCACACGGACAGCTCCATGGTTTGAGTCTCAGATCTGACAACTTGAAAAACACGCTGGGTGCATGTGTGTGCATGCTCAAAATCCCCAGAGGAGAACGGAAGGGAAGGAATTGCGGTATGTCCATCCTCTCCCTCCACACACACCCCGGGCAGTGATGTCTCACTTTCCCTCTCACTGTCTCTGTTTCTCTCTGGTGAGCATGCAGGCCCTACAGCCCAAAGTAGAAAAAGAACAATAATGTGTATTCCTGGACCCTCTTTCCAGATACAATAGACCCGCGCTCTGGGGAGCGAACCCGGGAATCTATGTTTCTAACATTCCCCCGAGTGGTTTCCATCAGGTGAAAATTTGGTGACTGCTGGCCCAGGGTATGGGATAGTCTTTCACTAAGAACAATGTCGAGCTGGGGGCCAGCAGGTGGTGCGGTGGTTAAAGCACTGGACTCCCACATGGCCAGCCGAGTTCGAGTCCCAAACCTGGCAGTTTACTGTCTCTCTCTCTCTCTCTCTCTCTTTCTCTCTCTAGCAAAAGCATGTGCCCTATAGCAAATTTTTAAAAATAATAATAATAATAAATAAAATAATTATTTGGAAAACCAAACCGAGCACCTCCCCCATGGCAGGCCCAATCAGCCCCTCCCCCTCACCCACCCTGGTTTTAGTGGGAGACGGACAAACGGTGAAGATCCCAGGAGGAGCCCAGACTGCGGCCTTTGCTCAGGTTCAGACGAGTCTGGATTCAGAGGGCTCAGACTCAGAACTCTCTACAGAAGGGGCTGAAGCTCCTCCCAGGAGAATAGTCATCGCAGGGCAGTGGGCGCCAGGCACCGCAGCCTGGCCACCAACAAAGCCGGCGTTGTCGGGAAGGACGCGTGTTCTGGGACACATCAGGGTCTGGGCGTGTCTGTTTGCCTGGGGACCAAGGCCTCACCACCCCACCCAGTGTACACCCTGTGGGTACGTATCTGAGTCTCACAGAAACCAGGGGACTGTATTTGGAACAGAAGGAGCTGTCTCCTGTAAGCCCTATAAGCTATCTGAACAGAAGGAGCGGACTTGAGATTCCCACTCGCTGAGTGTACCATGAATGGTGCTCTCTGGCCCACCCGGATGACCTCGTACCGCTCGGAAGCCGCCGGGGTGCCTCACCGCTGCAGGATCAGCCTGTACCTAGTGGACACAGCTGTGCCCAGGCCAGTGTCAGCACGCCTGGTGGACAGGGCATTGTGCAGTACAGAGGGCTGGGCAGTGGGGGAGGGCTTGTGGACTCCAGCTGGCAACAGGATCACTCAGCCTTGTGAGACACCCCCAGGAATGTCCACAGAGACTGGAGCAGGATTTGGGGCGAGGACCATGTGCTCATGGCATTAGCACATAGATGAGAGGGGGCAGATGAAGAGAGCCCGAAAGACATGGGTGACAGACAGCAGACACAGGTTCTCTCCTGCCATCCGCTCCTTCTGCAGCGAGAACTCGGTGCCTGATCAGGGTGCCTTCCAACTTGTGCCCAGACTAACACTCTAAAGACACTGAGGCACAGCACTGGGGCGGGCCAGGGGTACTGCGAGGGAAGGAGCAGGACCCTGGGGTCCCAGGCTGAAAGGTGGGCATTTTCTTTGCTGGTCAGGAGGGTATAGCACCTCTGGCTTCTGCCCGCCACCCCTTCCTCGCCTCATGTCACCCTGGCCCTCACTCTCAAATGTCTTGAGACATTCTCCTTCATTCTGCCCCTGGGATTTTGGGCACGCATGCACATGCGCATGGGGAAATTTTTTTTTTTTTTTGGAGAGGTTTTCGCTATAGGGCGTGTGCGCTCCAGACAGAGACAGAGAGACAGAAAGTGAGAAATCACCCTCCAGGGCAGATGGCCATGCCGCAATCCCTTCTCCATTCTCCTCTCGGGATCTTGGGCACGCACGCACACGCACCAGGCGTGAGTTTAAGCCACTGGGTCCGGGACGTGAACCACAGTCAACTACATGGGAGTCCAGCGACATAGCCATTATGCTAACTGCTGGTCCCATGCACGGGGAAAATTTCAAGCTGCCTGGTTTGGGACTCCAAACACGGCAGTCATGCGCCGTCTGGTGCCTTCACCATGGTACCACCTGCCGACACTGACTCCTCCTACTTTTGACTCTGATTAGCGTCTAGATTTCCCGATGGACAGAAAACGGCATGAGGGCAAAGACACGTACGTCTCTTCTCTTCACTGTAACCCCTCTGTCTGTATCCCTGCAGTGCCGGTATATAGCGAGTGTTTATTAAATACTGATTTTATAAAGCAACTGGATGAATCAAGTGAAATTCAGTACTTATTTATTTATTTATTTATTTTTAATTTGCCAGAGGGCGTGTGCACTTCTCAGAGAGAGACACACACACAGAGAGATACACAGAGAGATACAGAGAGAGAGAGTGAGAGAGCACCCCATGGGGGATGGTCACCCACAACCCCCTCTCCTCCATCTCTCCCCCACTTCAGCACTTTGGACTTGCAAGCACGTGTGCCCACACGGTTCTCCAGC
>NW_006198322.1:654180-654712 GCF_000334495.1 Tupaia belangeri chinensis | reverse complement strand
CGAGCACACATGCCCTATAGCAAAAACCTCTCAAAAAAAAAAAGTAAATAAAGTTAAATAAAATAATTATTTAAAAAATAAATAAATAACATAATAAAATAAAATAAAATAAACAATTTTTTTTAAAAAATGAGAAAACAGAGGCAAAGACATCATTAGGTGTTGATAATAATTGTCCATATGAAAATCAACTAAAAATATTAGAGAAAATAAGAGCAGCTCACTAGGGTGGCCACGTAAACTAGCTGTACAAAGAGTGACACCTGAGAATCCAGTTGGACGCCCATGTGGGCTGGGATTCCGGAAGCCCCGCGCCTTGACCAGGCCCAAGCAGAGATGCCACCTCCGTGTCGCCTCTTTCCTTCTTTCTCCCTCCCCAGAGGGACGTCTGATTGGGACCCAGGCTGACCAGGGAGGGCTGGCTTTGTGACAGGAGTCCTCATTTCAGATGCTTTCCAAAGAGAGAGGCATCAGGGGCACTGTGGAGTAGCTAAAAAAAAAAAAAAAAGGAAAGCGCTTTTTGGGAGCCATC
>NW_006198322.1:652509-654115 GCF_000334495.1 Tupaia belangeri chinensis | reverse complement strand
TTGAAAGTCACACTGGGCATGTGTGTGTGTGCATGCCCAGAATCCCAAGAAGAAAATGAAGGAGAAGGGACTGCGGCGTGGCCACCCCCTTGGGGAGTGATTTCTCACTTTCTCTCTCAGTCTCTCTCCAGCAAGCACATGAACCCTATGGCAAAGACCTAAAATATTTTTAAAATTTAAGAAGGGGGAAGGAAGAAAGAGAAGAGCTTTTTGAACATAAGAGAACTTCCTCACTGAAGGGATTTTGAACTACACGAGGTCTGCTTCTCCACTTCGACGCCCACGGTATTTCGTACGTCTCTCACACATGGGGACTAAGTGAGAAGAGGCCAAAGCAGTGTGAAGGAGGTGACGAGAATGACCATTTACGGAGCAATGAGTGTGCCAGGCATACGGCCTCGTGTACTGCCTGCAGCTGTCCCGAAGAGGCCTTAGGAAACTCAGGCTGGCCAGAATGAAGGGGCCCCTTAAAGACTGCGTCTGTGGGCTGTGGCAGCCACATTCCAGGGCGTGGAGATTTATCATTTCACTGACTTCAAATCTATACCTTCCCCTCTTGACCTCACTGCATTCTATTTCAGAAATATAATAGAATAAGATCTGACCAATCTTAAAAATGGGGGCATGGAGGTCAGCAGGTACCGAGGTGTTTAAGGCACTGAACTCCCACATGGCGGACCATGGTTTGAATCCTGGACCTGCCAACTTGAAACACTCCAAGGGCATGTGTGTATGTGCATGCCCCAAACCCTAGGAGGAGAATAGAGGAGACTAAAGTTAAATTAAAAAAAGAATAGAGGAGAATACAGTTAAACAAAATAATTTAAAAAATAATAATGGCCCTGAGGAGGCCTGCAGGTGGTGTGGTGGTTAAGGTGCTGGGCTCCCGCATGGATATGGCGTGGCCATTCGCTCTGGGGAGTGAGTTCTCACGTTCCCTCTCACTGCCTCTCTCTGAGTCTCCAGTGAGCATCCATGCCCTGTAGTAAAAACGTTGGGAGAAAATTGGAGCACTGGAAACACTTTCTCCCAACTTTCTCTACCACACTCACCGTAGTACGTGACATCTGGGAACCAAACACTGCTTCGAGAAGCACATTGGGCTCATGCCTCTCAGGGCACTCTTCTGTTTGTTTGTTTTAGGGCACGTGCACTCACTAGAAAGAGACAGAGAGAGGAGAAGTGAGAAATCAGGTGTGGAGTGGCTACGCCACAATCCCTCCTCCTCCATTCTCCACCTAGAACTTTTGGCATGCATGCACACACACCTGGTGCGATTTTCAAGTCACCAAGTTTGAGCCTCGAACCACGCTAGTCGTGTGAGGGCCCATTGCCTTAACCACCAGAGCACCTCTGGCTTCCTCAGGGCCATTCAATTTTTTCTTTTTTTTTGGAGAGGTTTTTGCTATAGGGTGCATGCACTCGCCAGAAAGAGAAAGACAGAGAGACAGGAAGTGAGAAATCACCCCCCAGGGGGCATGGCCATGCCACAATTCCTTCTCCTCCATTCTCCTCTCAGGATCTTGGGCACGCATGCACACGCGCCCAGTGTGAGTTTAAGCCACCGGGTCCGGGACTCGAACCGCGGTCAACTACATGGGAGTTC
>NW_006198322.1:638675-652421 GCF_000334495.1 Tupaia belangeri chinensis | reverse complement strand
TTTTTTTTTTTTTTAAAGAATTATTTTGTTTAACTTTATTTATTTATTTATTTTTACTTGACCAGAGAGAGAGAGAGACAAAGTGAGAAAGCAAGCCACCAGGTCCGGGACTCGAACCACAGCTGGCCATGTGGGAGTCCAGTGCCCTTAACCACCACGCCATCTGCTAGCCTTCTCAGGGCTATCCTAAGCGAACTGTGTGACCTGCTGGTAGTGGAGTCAGGTGGTCTGTCCTCTCTGTCTTCCGTATTGATTCATCCCAGACGCTCCAGCAGTGCCGTTTCTCGGTAAGAGCTGTGAACTCGAGAGCGCTGTGTTTTCCTTCTCTTTGGCTTGATTGTCCTTCACCCTTGGGAGGAGGGGAGGGGATGCTAACAGCCTGGAGAGTGGCCAGATGACTCCATTTTGCAACCTCCGGTCACAGCTGCTAAAGAAAACTTACACTGTGTTTTCATTCAGTGGGGAAAACATGTTTTGCTTTGCATTCTTGCGTAACCGTGAAACATCTGGGGTAACTTAGCTTGAAACTTTCTTCCAGTGTCACATTTGGACTTAACGATACAGAAAAACGTCACCTTGCAATGTAGGACGTGACAGTATCAAGTCATTATTACGCGGGTTTGGATGCATACGCAATGGGAAGTTATGCAGGACACACTCCCCGACGCCCAGCCCAGTAAACTGAACCCACCACCTTTACACCCCATCACGGTATAACCATGTCCCTTACACACCGTGGGGCCCAGAAATGACATTCCTACCCTCGAAAGCAGGGAAACACTGGGGAGGGCATACAAAGCGCTTCTCGGACTTGAGCGTGCATCGGAATTGCCCGGAGGGCTTGGTCAAACTTAGCCGGCTGGTGCCTGTCCCCTGGAGTGTTGATTCTGTAGGTCAAGGGTAGGGCCTAAGAGTGTGCGTTTCTGTTTTATTATTTTACTTTTTTTTTTTTTTAAAGAGAGATTTTTGCTATCGGGTGTGTGCGCTCGTCTGAGAAAGAGAGAGAGAAACAGAAAGGGAGAAATCACTTCCCAGGCAGGATGGCCACACTGCAATCCCTTCTCCACGCTCCTCTCGGGATTTGGGGCACACGTGCACTCGTGCCTGGTGTGAGTTTTAAGCCGCCGGGGCCATGACTTGAACCACAGTCGGCTAGGTGGGAATCCAGCAATGTAACCATCATGCCATCTGCTGGGCCCAAGAGTGTGCGTGTCTAACAAATTCCCACTGATGCTGCTGATGCTGCTGGTCTGGGGACCATGTGTTGAGAATCCAGGGTTGAATTATAGTCAACTGAAGTGAGAGACCAAATACAGTGCGTGGGGCTGGGGGAACTGCACAGTGACGATGCCCGTTTCAGGCTTGGCTTTGTTTTCCTCAGTGGGTAAGAGCTGGTACGAAAACAAGACGACCTTACTTAGTCATTGCTGGTGAAGTGCACCTTGCTGCACCTTGTGAAATCCAACTTGCAGGTGTCGCCAAGAAAAACATTGGAAATACGCACGCATATTAAAGCCCAGGAATGTGTATCATGACTCTACATAAAAGGGTAGACATTTGGCAATCACATGGATATTCAGTAGTTCACACATATATCCATATCGGAGCTGGCAGGTGGCGTGTGATTAAGGGCACTAAACTCCCACATGGGCGACCACAGTTCAAGTCTTGGACCCGGTGGCTTGTTTTCTCACTTTCTCTCTTTCTCTTTCTCACTCTGTCCCTCTGTGGTCTCTTTAAATAAATAAATAAATAGTAAAGTAAGTTCAATAAAATTCTTTTAAAAATATCCATACAGGGGCTAGCAGTTACTGTGATGGACTCCCACAAGTCTGACTGTGGTTCAGGCCTCAGACCCAGCAGCCTGACAATCACGCCGGGCATATGTGTGTGTGTGAGCAAACTCCTGAGAGGAGAACGGAAGAGAAGGGATGACAGCATGGCCATCCCCTTGGGGAATCATTTCTCACTCTCTCTCTCCCTGTCTTTCCAGCTAGTGCAGGTACCCTATGGCAAAACCTAATAACAATCATAACAATATCCATACAGTGGAGTAATCTGCAACAGTCAAAATACTTGGGGAAAAATTTCAATAATGAGAGGAAATCTTTGTGATGTATTATCAAACGAAAAGCCTGGGACAAAGAGCTAGCTTATTAACAATACAACACATACGGGGACCAGCAGGTGGCGCAGTGGTTAAGGACGCGGACTCACTAGGCAGAGGGGCGTTGGAGTCCTGGACCTGTCAGCTTGAAAGGCACATCGCCTGGCCAGCAGGTGGCACTGACTAAGGGCACTGAACTCCCACATGGTCGACCACGGTTCAAGTCCCAGATCTGGTGCTTGCTTTCTCTCTCTCTCTCTCTCTCTCTCTCTCTCTCTCTCTCACTCTGTCCCTCTCTGGCCAAATTAAAATAAATAAATACATAAGTAAGAAAGTAAAGTTTAATAAAAATAAATATTAAAAAAAAAAAGAAAAGAAAAAAGAAAGTCACATCAGGGTCTTATGCCAGGCGTATGAGCGTGTGTGCCCAGAATCCCAGGGGGAGAATGGAGAAGGGATTGCGGCGTGGCCATCCCTCCTGGGGGGTGAGTTCTCACTTTGCCTCTCACTGTCTCTCTCAGGGGAGCATGTGCACCCTGTGACGAAAACCTCATATATTCCGTAAGAACTGCTGCGGTCAGATCATGGCTGAGGAGACACCTGGAATGGTGACAGTGATGACTTCCTGATGGCGTGATGCTGGTTCTGTGGAGGCCAGGCGTTTCTTCCCCACCGCGTCTCTTACACAACCTGCCCCACAGCAGCCCCCGCCGTCTGTGATGTCTCCCTCCCAAGGGGACGCTTAGCACACCACGCCCGCATCAAGCTGTGCGCCTTCCCAGTGTTAGGTGCTGAACGCTGGGCGGACACCCGGCCCGAGGCGGCTGTGTCTCTCTGTAAGAATTGGACAGCTGGGCCCGGACGGTGGCTGGACGACTGTGTGTTGTAGGGTCATATATGTAGGACCACGGCCATGTTAGGCTGGCACTGCCCCGGAGGCTGCTGCACCCCTGCATTGTCGGTTATTACGGTCAGGAGCTCAGCAGCTCACGCCGGGACACCCAAGCATGCATTCCGCGAAGGGCAGAGGGGAAAGACTGTCGATATGAAACGCTAATCCCTGTCCCTGTTACGCTTGCAAGACCCTCCCTTGTCGATTAGATCTCCTCTTTAGACTAAAGAGGGTTTCTCTTCCTGGCACTAGTGTCCTAAAATAACAGGCAAGTTTTAATGATTTGTCCATATTTGCTTTTTCTAAACCTCCCACACTGATTGTATTTCTGTTTTTATTAACAGGAAAATATTCTTAAAATTAAAACAGTAAGCTACAGCTGAAAAAGTAAGGTTTCAGTGGAAAATTTCCTACTTGATTACCAGCCCCCACCCTGGGGCCCTCCTAATTCTGCCACTCTGAGCTTCAGAAACTGAGAGATTCTCTGTTTCTTACATTTGGTTTGAATCCTAGGGGACCATTTATTTTTCTTTCTTTCTTTTCTTTCCTTTTTTTTTTTTTTTTTTTTGGAGAGGTTTTTCGCTATAGGGCTCATGCGCTCGCCAGACAGAGAGAGACAGAGAGACAGAAACCGAGAAATCACCCCCCCAGGGGGGATGGTCACGCTGCAGTCCCTTCTCCTCCATTCTCCTCTCGGGATCTTGGGCACGCACGCACACGCACCCGGCATGAGTTTTAAGCCACCGGGTCCGGGACTCGAACTGCAGTCGACTACGTGGGAGTCCAGTGACATAGCCATTACACTAACTGCTGGCTCCCTATTTTTCATTTTTGAAAATTTTATTTTGGCTTTTTTGTCATAGGGTGCATGTAATTTCCAGAGAGACAGTGAGAGGGAAAGTAAGAAATCACCCTCCCCTCCACGCCAGGAGAATGACCACGCTGGAATCCTTTCTCCTCCATTCTCTTCTCTTCTTGGGATTTTGGGCACGCATGCACACGTGACAGGTGAGTTTTTTTCAAGCCACTGGGTCTAGGCTCAAACTATGTTTCACCATGTGTGGATCAGCCCCTTAACCTGGAGGCCATGCATTTTAAGTTTTGAAGGGTCCATGCAAAATTCTTTTCCTGCTCTGACCAAAGAGGATTCTGACAGCAAAGACTGATGCAGAATAAAGGCGTGGAGTGTGATTTCCCCCACGGCTTTATAGACATGAAGATCGGACTGGATGAGTCACCAGCAAACAGAGTTGGGAGGGCTGGTGGCAGGGCAGCCCACGCACTGTCATAAAACCCAGCTGCATGTACACTAGTGCAGCCATGGCTTTGCGTCTTCAGAAATGCAAGCGAGTGCCAGAGAGTTCATCACCACTTTTTTGTGACACTTTGTAACCTTTTACCACCCCTAAAGCCTGGCGCGGTTCAGGATAAGACCATTTGGGATAAATCCATTAGGTAACCCGTATCCCTGCCGAGGTCATCATCTCAGTTCCTTCCCCACTGGGAGTCAGACTCCAACTAGGAGATGACTGGAACTTGTTGTGAGTCTTTCAATATGCGGTAAGATCTTCCAGGGCGGGACTGATTCTGTTATGCTCATTTTTGCCTCCAGTCTGTTGAATGAGCAAAAAATGTTCACATCCCTGCTGAAAGGTGAACCTAGGGGATAAGTGCTGGGAAGTGCCTTCCCAAGGGGTCTAGTTTGGAGAGCCAGAATGGTGGTTTAGACGCCTGGGATGAGGCGGGAGATACAGCTGGGATGCAACCTAGAGTCTCCCAAAGTGCATATGTTCTAAAAGGATCAGACGATGGTCAAGAAGAAAATAATTGGCACTTGAAAAAGAGGAAGTTTAGGGGTTGGATGAAGATACAGTGGTAAAACACGATGCTCTGTGACACTGACCCACATGGGAAGGTCCCGGGTTCACATCCAGAGAGCTCCCTGAGTGTCCCAGGCTCGGGCGCATAGCCACGAGCCACGCTGGCTGAGGATGGCAATAAAGACACTCTCGGGTTCGTCGACTCTCTGTCTGTCTCTTTCTACAACTCTCTCACTTATAAAAGAAATAAATAAACTAAAAAAGAGGAAATTGGGGTCAGCAGTTGACGTGGTGGTTAGGCATTGGATTCCCATATGGCCGACTGCGGTTTGAGTCTTGGTCCCAGAGGCTTGAAAATCGTGCTGGGTGCATGTGTGCGTGTGCTCAAAATCCTGAGAGGAGAACGGAAGAGAAGGTGTTACGGCATGGCCATCCTGCCGGGGGTGATTTCTCACTTTCCCTCTCTGCATCTCTCTCTGTATCTCTCTTGGGACTGTGTGCACCATGTGGCAAAACAAACAAACAAACAAAAACAACAACAAAAAACAAATAAATAATTTAATTTAATTAAATAAAAAACAGGAGGACCAGCAGATGGCGTAATGGGCACGTAGCTGGACTCCTACATAGTCGACCGCAGCTCGAGTCCCAGATCTGTTGGCTTAAAACTCACACTGGGCACACGTGCGTGCGTGCCCAAGATCCTGAGAGGAGAATGGAGAAGGGATTTTGGCGTGGCCATCCCACCCGGCAGGAGGTGATTTCTCACTTTCTGTCTCTCTGGTGAGTGCACATGCCCTATAGTAAAAAAAAACCAAAAAAACAAAAAAACAAAAATCTCTCTAAAAAAATAATAAAATAGATAGACCAGAGGAATCCCACAAGCAGAATCTAAGAAAGCTATATGAAGAGAGAGATTTGGTCATGAAACCATGAACTGCTTAGAAAAAAAGTAGGACCTTTTCTACCCCCCCCTTTTTTTTTTTAAAGTTTTTTGCTGTAGGGAGCATGTAATTACCAGAGAGAGACAGAGACACAGAGAGAGGCAGTGAGAGGGAAAGTGAGAAATCACTCAGCAGGATGGCCTCTCTTCAGTCCCTTCGTCTCTGTTCTCCTCCTGGGATTTGGGGCATGCGTGCACACATGCCTGCTGTGATTTTTCAAGCCACAGGTCTGGGACTCAAACCACAGTGGGAGTCGAACGTCTTAACCACTATGCCACCTGCTGGTCCCAACAGGACTTTTCTTTAAGAGAATCCAAGACCTGTGAGAGAAATGATTCTAGCTTAAAACGTCTTACAAGTTCACCATACTTTTTTTTTTCTTTTGGTCTGAAGGTGCATGCACTCACCAGAGAGGGACAGAGGAGAAAGGGAGAAAGCTCTCCTAGTGGAGCGTGGTCATGTCAGAATCCCCTGTCCACATTTCTCCATCCTTTCGGGGTTCTGGGTATGCATGCGCATGTGCCAGCCTGTTTTTCAACCCACTGGGACCAGAGTTGAACTGCAGATGCCCATGTGAGATCTAACTCCCAGTGTACTGTGCTTACCTACTGCACTTGGTCTTGGCCTTGAGTTATTTTTTTTTAAGAATTATTGATTTAATTTTAATTATTGTTATTATTATTTTAAAATTGGCTATAGAGCACGTACACTCACCAGAGAGAGAGGGAAAGGGAGAAAGCTAGCTACCAGGTCTGGAACTTGAACTATGGTTGGCCATGGGGGGGTTCTTAACCACCATGCCACTTTGAATTTTGTTTTAACTAAAGTTTTTTTTTTACATTATGAAATAAGGAAGATTTTTAAAAGAGATTTTTGCTATACTTGCCAGAGAGACAGAAAGTAAAAAAATCACCCCCCAGGTGAGATGGTTGTGCTGCAATTCCTTCCCCTTTCAGAATTTCGGACACACATGCTCATGCACCCAGGTGAGTTTTAGGCTTCCAGGTCCCGGACTCGAACCACTGTCAACTACGTGAGAGTCCAGCAACATAACCGTTATGCCATCTGCTGGTCCAAGTTGAGGAAGATTTTCATCTCAACTCTGCCATTAACCAATTATGTGAGTGTGGCCAAATCACCTCGTTTTACTTGCTCATTGACAAAATGAGGCTTTGTGATTGGATGATTTTTCCCAAGTTCTTTTCAGTTCTAACATCTTCAGAGAAGCTAGGAAAAGAAAAAAAAAAGATAAAAGAAAAGGATTGAAATGCGTATGAACGGAGTGCATCTGTCAGAAGGACTCCCTTAGAGGACATTGTAGTAAGTACAGAGGAAGATGTGTGATCTCTAGAGTTTTCTCTAGATAGCTCTCTGTTTCTTCCACAGTAACTGAACACTACTGTGGGCTGGTTATAGCCAGAGCAGTCCCTGAATAAGAGCTGCTTGTTCCTGCCCTGTGGTTTTACAGCATTGTTTGTGGTTGAGATGAGCCTGCAGAACTCCACTACCAAGACTCAAAAGCACATCTGCCTTCATTCGTCGATGATTCTGATGAAGGGGGGGTTGGATTTGCCAGAAACGGGGAGATGGGCTGCCCAGAAACTCTCAGATGGGGATTATAGCAAACAAGCCCTGATCTTCCATTTCTGCTTCTGCAAAATGAAAGCATGAAGTAGATCCTCTAAAGTTCCCAGCTCCTGACTCGGTCTCTGACGTGCTCAGCTCAGCAACCCCATCTAGCGTCTGTGACTTTATAGAAAACATCTGATGTGTGAATGATCAGTTGAAAACGAGAGGCCACTGAAGATGGCGAGGACAGGCTTCAGGATCGAGATGTCCCGGGGAGACATCGGTGGTGATGAGGGTCAGAGCGGGTTTCTCAGACAACCGACTCATACACTTGCCACTGCACCGTGCTCGCTACACCAGCTTCTTTTCTATGTCTACTAATGGTTCTGCCTTTTACATGTTGTTACTTAGGCTAGAAAATCCAGTCATTATTTACTCTTTCCTCATTCACAAACCCAATGTCTAAATTAGCCATCATTTCCAGTCAGTTCTTCCTTGTCAATTTCTCCTCCATTTTTTTTTTTTCCTACTCCAGGTTAATCTTCTCACCAGGTCTATTGCAAAAGTATATCATCTTGAATCTCAACAAATTCTCTTTTTTCTAATTCTTCTGCACGGTGCTTTAGAGTCGTTTATCTGACATACTTTTCTGCTGGAAAATCTTGAAGGCTTCAGTGCTCATAGGTTAAAAACCAATATTATTCGGGTAACATACTGTCTAGCAATGTTCTGCCCCTCTTCCTCAATCTCTCAGAGCTCCCCAGATCCCTAGTAAATCTTCTGCCTTCAATCTAACGATGCCAGTATACTTCTTAAACATACACACACACACACATATACACAACACACATATATACACATACATATATGTATTCATATATACACATTCAATTATTGTATGTCTTCACAGCATACGATATGGGTTCTCAAAGCATAGATGCACATCAGACAAGTCAAACATATTACCGCACACGATAACTTTCCATTTCTGTGTCTGTTAAATGTTCTGTTTCGTTTTCCGAAGCTCTTCCTTCCCGCCCCCGATTGTCCGCCCCTTTCTACAGTCTCTGGTTCCCCCGATTGTCCGCCCCCGATTGTCCGCCCCTTCCTACAGTCTCTGGTGTCTACTTCTAACCAACTCAGCTCCTGCTTTTTACGCATTCATGCTTGAGCTGCCTTCATTTTATTTTTTGTTTGTTTTGCCAGAGGGCACGTGTGCTCACCAGAAAGAGATTAGAGAGACAGGGAGAGGAGAAAATGCCCCCATGGGGAATGGTCATGCCGCAATCCCCTCTCCTCCATCAATCCCTGCTCCTCCGCTCTGCCATCCTGTTGTGATTTGGGGGCATGCGTGCATATGCACTCACTGTGTTTCTCAAGCTGCCAGGTCTAGGACCCAAATCACACCATCAACCTTGTGCAGTGACATTCTTTACAGAAATAGAGTCATAAGATTTACCTGGAATCATAAAAGGCCCCATATCACCAAGGCAATACTGTGCAAAAGAAATAAAATAGGAGGCATCTCATTAATTGGCCTCAAAACATATTACAAAGCTTTGGTAATCAAAACAGCATGGTTCTGGCACAAAAACAGACACATAGATCAATGGAACAGAGAACCCAGAATTAAACTCAAAATGGACAGTCAACTGACAAGGGGTATAAGAAAATGCATTGCAGAGAAGAAAGTCTTCAGCAAATGGTACCTTTTGACCATTTGAATATCCTCCTTAGAGTGTTGTCTGTTCAGCTCAGTTGCCTGTTTTTAAATGGATTTTTGTGTGCGTGTGGGTGAGCTAACCTATCCCCTGCATATTCTAGCTATTGATCCCTTATCTCTAGCATAGTTTGCAAATACTCGCTCTCATTCTGAGGGCTGTCTCTCCACTCTAATTGCTGTTTCCTTTGCTGTGCAGAAGGTTTTTAACTTGATATCATCCTATTTGTCTATTTTTGTGATAATTGTCTGTGCTTTAGAGGTCTTATTTAAGAAAGCTTTACCAACTCCAATATCTTCAGAGTTTCCCCTGTGTTTTCTACCAGTAGTTTTATAGTTCGAGGTTTTACATCTAAATATGTGATCCATTTCGAGTTGGCTTTTGTTAATGGTCGCAGATGGGGTCCAGTTTCATTTTTCTTCAGGTGGATATCTGCAGTTCTTCTGTGATCTAGGAACAACTGAGGCAGATGAAGGGCAAGCAAGTAAAATAAGATGTTTTGAGAAATCACATAATTTTTAAAATTTTTTTAAAGAGAGAATTTTGTTATAGGGCGCATTTACTCACTGGAGAGACAGGGAGACAGAAAGCATCACCCTCCCTCCCCAGGGGGCATGGCCACGCCACAATCCCTTCTCCTCCATTCTCTTCTCAAGATCTGGGCACACATGCAAAAGCACCTGGCATGAGTTTCAAGCCATCAGGTCTGGGGCTTGAACTGTGGTCGACCATGTGGGAGTCCAGTGATGTAACCATCATGCTGTCTGCTGGTCCCCATAACTCTTTTTTTTGTAAAGAATTATTTAATTTGGGACCAGCAGTTAGCATAATGGCTACGTCACTGGACTCCCACATAGTCAACTGTGGTTCGAGTCCCGGACCCGGTGACGTAAATTCACACCAGGCGCGTGTGCGTGCGTGCCCAAGATCCCAAGAGGATAATGGAGGAGAAGCGATTGCGGTGTGGCCATCACCCCTGGGGGGGGTGATTTTTCGCTTTCTATCTCTGCTCTGTCTGTCTGGCGAGTACATGCGCCCTATAGCAAAAACCTCTTAAAAAAAAAAGAATTATTTAATTTAATTTATTATTATTATTTTAAATTTGCTATAGGACATATGTGTGAGCAACAGAGAGGACTCTGCCAGGTCCAGGACTCAATCGACAGTCAGCCATGTGGGAGTCCAGTGCCTTAATCACCACACCGGCTATAATTCTTATTATAGTATAGTACTGTATTTGTTCTATTTTGTTATTGTTGTTACTCTCTTACCATGCCTACTTTATAAATTACACTTTAACTGGGCACGTATGTATATGAAAGCGCAGTAGATGCTGGGTTTACTGGTACCTACCGTCTCAGGCGTCCACTGGGGGTCTTGGAATATATCCCCCTGGGCAAGAGGAGACTCCCATATATCCTTCAAGTATGTCTTCTGCCTGCTACAGAAATGAAGTTTCTCTTTATTCTAAGTTTGCTGGTAGGTTTCTATCATAAATGGATGTTGGCTTTTGTCAAGTGTTCTTTGAGTCTAATGATTTTTTTCCTCTACTCTCTTAATGTGGTGAATATATTGATTGATTTTTTTTGAAGGTGAAACAAATCTTGTATTGCTGATTTAAACTATCAGGACATGATGTATAATTTAAAAAATACATTGCAAAATATGTTTGCTTAGTTTGTTACGAGTATTCATACCTATGTTCACAAGGGATGTTGGTAATTTCTTGGAATGTCTTTGCCTAGTTTCAACAATAGGGTAATTCTCATTAGATGGGAAAAGTTCCCTGGTCCACTTCTCTTGGAAGAGTTTGTGTAAGACTCATTTTCCTTCTTACATGTTCAATGGAATTTAAAAGTCGTCTAGACCTTTGCATTTTCTTGCAGAAAGGATTATTACTACACGCGCAATCTCTTCAAAAAGGGCTATTCAGACTTACTGTTTCTTTTTGTGACAGTTTTGATAGCTTGTCCATTTTTGGTTCTAGGATTGCCATTTGGTTATTTCCCATGTCTCTGCTTCATCATTACATATTTTTCTCTGAACATATTTATAATAGCTACATTAAACTTCATATTTGCTAATTCCAACTTCTGGCCATCTTGGTTTCTATCGATTTCTTTTTGCCTTGACTATGGGTCATATTCTCCAATTTCTTTACATGACTAGTAATTTTTAATTTTATGGTGGATGTTTTGAATGATAAGTTCTGTTACCTTCTTCCAAAGCAGTTGGATTTTGTCCCAGCAGTTAGTTAACTTGGCTGGACTTTCCTAACTCCATCCCCACTGTGATGGGCAACAGTTAAGCTGAGGCTCCCAACTGTAGCTGCATGCTGGGGCCCCCTGAGTCAGAACACACTCATAGTTCACTGATTAGGCGGAGACTGGCGTGGGGTCTTTAGGCACACCGCAATCCCTTCTCCTCCATTCTCCTCTCGGGACCTTGGGCATGCATGCACATGTGCCAACGTTGAGTTTAAGCCACCAGGTCCGGGATGTGAACCGCGGTCAACTATGTGCGAATCCAGTGACATAGCCATTATGCTAACTGCTGGTCCCGAGGAATCTTCTTCTGAAGGCTCGTCTCCCCTGCCACGCCAGCTTGTTTGCTGGAGGCTGACTTATCAGTAGAAAATCTTCATTTCTCTTGGACCCTGAAATAACTAGTTCGCAAGTGCCATGAAGAATCTTCTCCCAATTAGGTTTCTTAAGTATCAGAAATAAATACTGGCAGATAATGAAACCAGTCACTAAGAATGCATTTAAAATGGAATTTAAGGCTGGAATAAAATAAAGATGGCTGACTTTGTCCTCTAAGACTGTAAACCGGTCTGGTCCTCCCCGCCCAGCCCAACCTCATCTCTTCCCATCCTCTGCCCAGCTCATCATCTCCAGCCACCCTAGCCCTCCCGCTGTCCTGACAGGGCAGACCCCTGGCTCTTCCTGTCATCTGGAATGCGCTTCCCTCACAGCATCACATGGCTGCTGCTTCCCGCCAGTCAGGTCTCAGAGAATATGTACAGGCTCCTCGGAGGTGACTGTTCTGATACCCACCAGGGGCCCAGGGGCGTGTAGTTGACAGCCCTATGTCTGGAAAACAAGTGACACGTGGGGCCCCCACGTCTTCCCCGCTCTTGCTGATTGTTTAGGGTGTTGATTCCTCTTCAGCCTAGCTGATCCTTGTCATGGTAGGCAGAGGGTTCGGGGCCGGGGCAGGCGTGCTCTCAGCCCAGCTGCAGCCCCACTGGTGCCCTTTCCAAAGCTGCAGCGTGCCTGCGCCTCGGGGTGTAGAGCAAGACACGCAGGAGTGAAGCTGCTGGTGCTTCTGAATCACTGTTGCACCTGACCTTTCCTGATACGAGTGGCCTTGTATTAAATGTCTGTGCTGAATGTTGGAGTGGCTCGTTACGTTTCTGTTTTATCGAGCCACATTCAGACACTTTGCTGAAACAGCAAACACACTCCTCACCCTAGTTATGTTCTAACATGTGGCCCCCTTTATCTTCAAAGCACAAATCACCATATGAAACGATTCATTCATTTCCTTGTTTAGCGTCTGGCTCCCTCACTAGAAGGCAAATACCAAGAAGCTGAAATCTGGGGCAGCCCCATAGCCTAACGGTTAAGGGAGCTGGATCCCACATGGCCAACCATGGTTCAAATCCCGACTCAGCAGCTTGAAAAAAATATGCTGGGCTTGTGTGTGCCTGGGTACTCGGAAATTCCTCCAGGATGGAGAAATGGAGAAAGGATTGTGATGTGACCACTTCCCACCGGGGAGTGCTTTCCCCTTCCTCACTCTCTGGTGAGCGCACACAACCTTTGACAATACAGATAAAGGGTAGAACCTTTGTCTTGTTAACCTATGTATCTTTAGTGTGTAGAAGAGGGGTAGGACAGAGTATTTGTTTAAGAAGGATTTCTCAAATAAGTAAATATTTGACTAAATGAAGAATAATATGTTGAGGTAAGTTGAACTTTTTCCTCTGTTCATGAAGGAAGTTAATGAAAATATTTCTGCACAAAGTAAACAGTATTATATAAACTATAAGTTCCCTACATGTAATTTCAAATACAATCAGTAGGGCCAGCAGGTGGTGTGATGGTTGGGATGCTGGATTCCCACATGGCTGTTTGTGGTTCAAGTCCTGGCCCTGGAGGCTTGCCTCCTCACTTTCCCACTCTCAATACAGAAAAAAACTGATGCTTGCAATGGAAATACACTAGAAATAAAATATTTTTTTGCACAGTATTAATGCAATCTAAATTAATCGAGCTAATTACTTTTCTGCGGTAGGAACTGGTGCAAGCAGGTTTTATTAACGAGTGAACTTAGGCATATCAAGCTCTATCTCCTAGTTGCTTCCCATCAAACATTTGTTGTAAGAGCCAGAGCTTCATCAGACATGCTCATAAGAACTGATCCATAATGGAACAGTATTACAACGAGCAAACTAACAAAGAACATAGAAAACAGTCGAGCGTAAATGTTCTGGTTTCACTCTGAAATCATTTAAAAGCGCAGGTTCTCCGGGGTCACCGAGGAGCGTCGGAGCCCTGGGAGCCTTCCGCAGAGCTCGCCGGCCCCGCAGAGGGATCCAAACTTCGCGCGGGCCGCGGGGGCGGCGCGGAGGGGCGGGCCGGAAGTGCCGGTTGCCATGGCCGCGGCGGCCTCCTCCCGGCGCCGGCCT
>NW_006198322.1:638361-638623 GCF_000334495.1 Tupaia belangeri chinensis | reverse complement strand
CGCCCCGGGCCGCACAGACGCAGCCGGAGGCTGGGACGACCGCGTCGGCCGGCCCGCCCGGGCGAGGACCAGACCGGAAACGGTGGTTTCCATGGTAACCCCGGAGCGGGTTGCCTGGGAGATGACCCCTTTCGGTCTCTCTGGATCTCTGCGGTAGCGTCACCTCGGAGGCAGACCGCACCGGCCCTGGACCGTCGCCGGCCATGATTCCCGGGAAGCACCGCTCGGTGTCTGGCCGGGCCGCCAACAACGGAGGTGGCTC